>NC_142200.1:44201862-44504362 GCF_049639895.1 Pseudopodoces humilis
CTGTCATTGGAGCAACTGTTATATTGATCATTCTCTCTTTTCTTCTACTCTAAAGGGCTACATTTATACAGCTCAGAAGTGTCTATCAAAAGAATAATCTTTCCTTCAATAACCTTTATTTTGTCTGAACTTTTAGCACATTTGATATGCTTCTCCTCCTTAGAGTCTACAATTTATAAAAGGTATTTTGAATGGCATACAATGGTTCAGTGCAAGCCACTTAAAATATGCACTTATTTAACTATGGAAATTGTCAAAGTGTCTCTCACAGCTCTACCTGTAACTGTGAAATTGTCTATGTACAAATGCTTTGTTGAATGCATGACTTAGAAAGAGATGATAAAGACTTTTGCAGTGTCAAACCCTAATTATCACCAAAGATCTGCTGGGTTCCTGTTTACACATGCATCAACCCAGCAAACTTCCCAGGACTTCTTATTTCTTTTCTCCCGTCCCATTGCCTGTACTCATCTCTAAACCAGCTTCCTCTTTAAATTTCAGTGAAGAAAACACATTGCTGTCAAGTTGTCCACCAGACATTGGTGCAATTGACATGATATGCACCAGAGTAAGCAACAACCTAAGTGTGTTTACAGTGAATGCATTTTATTTTAGATGTTCAGCCTTGGGCACTGTCAGGTTACCCTTAGAACCTCCTCTAGCTTGACCTTTCCTTGATTATATTTTTTCCCCTGGCAGAAATCTCTGAATAAGCTTTTCGCTTTGCTATTGCTTTTTCTTTCTTTGCAGCTACCTCTCTTCCTAACATACAGTTCACCCACCAAAAATAGCTGTCATAGTTGTAAAGAAGGTAGGCAGGCAGACATTGACTCTTAGCCACAGATCACCCAAATTATCTGTAGCTCTCATTGCATTTCACCTTTCTTGTTTGAAATGAACAACAACCAAAACTGGCTGCTCTGAAAAGCATATTAAAAGCAAACTCACCAATAACGTTTAACCATGTTTTTCTGAGCCGTTTTTATCTGGCTCATATTACTGGGATTTATGATGTCTGTGTAGCGCTGGATCTTTGCCCCTACTTTCATTTCTTTTCCTCTTAACTGAAAATGTAGCCTAGGTTAAACAAAAGCCACAAAAGCTATAATCAGTAAAAAGAGAAAATCAGATGCGGTGTGAGATATTTCAGTCAAGCAGAACAGCTAGAAACTCAACCAAGAGGTGCTGTTGATCCAGTTTATGTGTGATGCTGAATAAGCTGGAAGCTGTTCTCAAGATTCTTTGTTTAAAAACTGAGTACCAAAGAAAGAATTTCTTCCAAGTACTTCCCCATAGCAAATGTAAAAGTCATTACATTCCTTTTTAAATTCCTCAGATTACAGACAGTCAGGAATCATACAAAGACAAAAAATCTATTCTTAGCTTCACTGGAATGGGTGAATCAGTTCAGATTAAAAGAAGAAACAGCACAAATCTTTGACTGAAACTTCAGCCAAACAATTTCAAATGTTCTAGGATAAAAACGGGTTTAATTAGCTTTGTGTTATTATTTCTAGACCATCACTTCATCTTTTCTAGTGAAATCAAAAAACTAAAATAGCAGAAAAAATATTCTTGTGTTTTTTCAAAAAACCTAGAGGCTCTTTACAGACATATACCTAACAGTATCCAGGATATTTTTTCATGTCTGGCTGAGTTTGAAAGTAAATGAATATACAATAAGAAATTTTAAGAAATAATTTTTAAAAATATTTAAAATTGTATGCTGGGCCAGAAGTGCAAATTAGTAATTTACAAACAAGCTCCTTGACAGAGTACTGGCAGCTGGATCCATGCTAGAACTGAATCCATCCTCTTTCCTTGCTAGAACTGATGGGCAGCGCACATGTCATATTTAAATCCTGCTATCTATAAACTATTGTTTGAGTGTAAACAATTTGTTCTATTTAGCTTTGAATAAAATATACTATACATGAAAATTTAGTAAATTATAAAAGCCAGACAAAGAAGAGCAGTGCACATTCCAGGACTCCCCATTTGCAAAAGGACCTTTCTGAGCTTGTGCTGCTAATGATGCTACTATGTGATGCTGGAAGCTTTTTATCAAAAGCTTCAGGATTAATTTTCTATCAAAATGGATGACAAGCATTCACATAGAAAATAATGATATTTTTAATTCATAATTTATCATGTCATGTGATGTCATAAATTAAATAAAGCTATATTAATTCTTAGTAAAAACACCCTTTCAGGGGATAGCAAGCAGTTCCCACATGACTCTGTTTCTCAGACAAAGTGGAACATTTTTTTGAATAGTTCTCCCTTAAAAAAACCTATTTTTAAAACCTGGTGAGCAAGTTTACAGGAAGAAATGTCTGGAATGGTAAACTAAATACAGTCATTGTTGGAACTAAACAGAGCAAAGCAGATTAAAATATTTTTTTAAATGTAGAAATGAATTTGATATCACTTTTCATTCTTTCTCATTCAAATAAGATTATGTTTGTTGCCAGTAAGATTAGTTCCAGTGTGGATAGGATAAAAAGTGGGGGCTTGACTGAATAACCCTTTCACTAGTGGAAAAACTGTGGATGAAATAATGACAAAATTTGTTATCAAAATCTGACAAAGAGAAATATTTCACAAAACACATGTTGTTCTTTCTAGTTCTTTCACTAAACGCTGAGGGACAAGAAGCAGCATAAGCTAAAAATATTCAGAAAAAATTGGTCTGGTAACATTCCTCCCAGACATAATGATAGAGAGCACAGCACACTGCATTTAAGTAGGAAACTGAACAAAACCCAAGCAATTCTAACAACTCCTATGCTTCTGCTGCACTTGTGAATATCAGAGAGCCTTGGAGACAAGGCTTCACTGTTGGCTAGAGGAGTCCTTGGGGAGGTGGGAGCTCTGGCTCAGATTACTCTCTTCAGTTTGCTTTCCCTCCCCTTGCTGGCTGTCCTCGTTCTCCCCAGAGAGCTCACAATGTGTCAGAGAGATCATAAAGCATTATCTCCTTTGTTCCAGGAGATAGCTGGGAAGTTGGAACTGAGCTGCTTGACTGTATTTGGACCTGGCTCATTATGAGCATACCCAAAAAAAATCACACAAGGAAAAATTGCCAGCAGAGTTTAGGATGCACCTAGATATTTAAAGGGTGAATGGACATTTAAATGCCAGTCAAACATAAAAGAACATTTGGGTACCTTGGAATTTATCTAGACTGTGCAAGAGCCGGGCACAAACTCATCGAGCTAATAGTGGTCAGATTTCTACATCCACATCTGACCATCTAGATTTTGGGTCAGCATGATACAAAGATGCGAACTAGATATGGAAAGCTATGCTAGTGCAGAGCCCTGACTGTAAGTAGTACATGTTGAGCCAGACACTAATTTTAGAAAAAAATGGAAATGCAATTTTGCAGCCCCAAATCCAATGCAGCCTTCTGCAGTTTAAGCCTTCCAATTGTGCTCCCAGGAAGTGCATGCCCACTATACATCTTCTCTGGGAGTATAGCTTTGGATTAGATTTCCAGGTCTCTTAAAACAGAAAACTGCAAATGTGCAGGTCATTACAGATGGAGACAGAGCAATACATCACATGTTTACAGGTAAAGTGAGGTCAAATCATTCCATCCACTTGAATTTGACATTAAATTTATTACTTCTTTTCAAGTTCTAAATACCATTGATACAAATATAATTAGAAATTTTCTGATAATACAATGATTTTTAACTCAGCAGGAAAAGGCATAATATGATCTGAAGGCTGGAACTCTAATGAGGTACAGTGAACAGTATTCTGCATGTGAAGAGAGGTGGTACAGTTCATAATGGTAAGTCCCCAGAAACATTTGTAATAAAAGTTGGTATATTTGTACCAAAAAAAAAAAAAAAAAAAAAAAAAAAGAAAAAGAAAAGGGAACCAAACCTTGTACTGTTTGAACCTTCATCTCAGAGAATTGGATTTCCTCTCTAATTTTGTCAACAAACTCCTGTGTCACATAAGTGAAGTCACTCATATTAAGCTTTTCATCAATGACTGTCCTAATTTCTAATTTGATGAGTAATCGTATTAAAAATATAGAGCTTGTTTTTCAAAGGTCCTGAATAGTTACATCTGTAATTAAAGCCATGGGAAAGACACATAGAAAATCTTTAAGTATGCTAAAGTCTCTAAAAAATCAATATTTTGTGCTACAATGTTTGAAAGTTTAAGCTGTAGCTTTTTTGGTACATGTCTTTCTCATATGCAAATGGCAATTATCTTCTTACATTACCTAATGTGCATTTTGATAATAAATTCACTACATATATAAGGCAAAATTTCTGCAATACTTACCTACCTAAGAAAGTCTCATGGAAGGCTGGTAGTAGTTATTTAGCACGTCACATATCCCTTTGGCTGCATGTGAATTCTGTACCTGGAATCACTTGTATGTCTCCTTCACACACCAGTGATATGAGGGAAAAAGTTTCAAACCTATATCATCCCTACCACATTTTTTTTCCATTTTTTTCTTTGTGCACTGGTTTGCATGGAAATTTAGCTGAGATGATCACTCATTATATACATTAATCATCATATATTGGTTAATAGCTTTACATAAGTATAGTGGTACTTAGAAATTCAGGAAAGCATAAGGCTCTCCAGTTTCATCAGACATGTTCTGGGCAGGCCGCAGTGTGTAGTTAAAAAATATGATACTGAAACAAAGAAAATTACATTCTGTCCATATTTCACTTGAAACAACAGCCAAACACATTGCTTATAGCAGTCAATTTGGACATTTCTAGGGCCCTGAAGAGAGATGGGAAAGCTGTTGGGCAGAGCCATCAGGTGTACTAATGAGATAAGGGAGCTGGAGAGATCCTTTGAAAATAGTTGTTGGAGAGGTTAGGAGGAGGGAGATTGGAGGTTTGGGTTTTTCATTTTGGGGCCACATATGCTCCAGGAAAGATTCATATTTCCTATCTCAAAGGAACACACATAGTATACCAGTAGGAAATACCAAGCAATCATAAGCAGTGCCCAGCAACTTCTACTCTCAGTGGATATAAGTACAGAGATGATGAAAAGGCAGCTAAACACCAAATTGAATAACACTGACTCTAAAATAAATCACAGTACTCAGTTCAAGTGCAACCAATATTATCCACATTCTTTTGCCAAAACAATGAGA
Source organism: Pseudopodoces humilis (assembly GCF_049639895.1). NCBI lineage: Eukaryota > Metazoa > Chordata > Aves > Passeriformes > Paridae > Pseudopodoces > Pseudopodoces humilis. The sequence goes on from NC_142200.1 coordinate 44,207,012, forward strand.
AATTATTTTCAATTCTGCACAGACATTTTAAGACAACATTACTTTTCCTTCACTTTTAGAGGAGAAAATCGTTGTGTGGAGAATGTTTAAGAATGTATCTTTTTTCCTTATCAGACTTTCTATAACTGACTGACCTGCTTATTCTCTTGGAAAAAAATAAATCAATAAAAACAATTAGTTGAGTGGCAATTATAAATTTGACAGCAAAGTTCAATTTTCTTCAAATGTGGGTATACTAAATTTTGTTGATGAGTTCAAGTAATCTAGATTATGCATGCAAACTAGAACTTACTCAGGAAAATAGACATTTTATTTACAGCGTTATTTAAAATATTTTTTCTCTTGATTATGAACTCTATTCGCTTAAATCATACACAGATTGTTCAAAAATCATACATGACCCAGAAAATAGAGATCTGAAGAGTTTTCAGTATTTCTTTTTAGCTTGCAACATTTCTCTTACCAGTCAGTTCATGCCCACTAAATTTTATATGTATTTGCTTCCACTAAAGATGACAGAAAACTGATTCAGAAAAGTCATTGTGCTGGATTTCTTCAGTTTAAGGGATCACTTCCACTTTTTATATGCAAAAAAAAAAAGAATATGAATAAAAAATTCACATGTGCTCTTATGTTCTTTCAAAGTTAATGCTCTTTGGATCTTTTGTCTCATAAACCTTTGGGGTTTTTTGTGTAAAACTATTCACACAAATAAATGCTTTGTACATTTAAAAAAAAATAACTCATTATGCTTTTTTATGAACATGAGATAATCATATCTCTTTTGAAACACCTCTATGCAAGTGTAAACTACAAAATGCTCTCAGATCTTTAGGAGATCAAAAAGCTCATAGCTTTGAAAGTCAGTCTCAGCTAACGGCAGAAACTTCTACACATTTAGATATTTTATGATTGTTAAAATTTTGAATATTTAAAGACAGGACTAAGATTGACAGAAAGTGGGGTAAGGTATTTCTTGCATGTATTTATGGTCATATGGGTTCAAAGGAGAGTAGTGTACAAATCTTCTTGTAAAAAAAATAATTTTGGAGGCCTTAGCCAGCAAGAACATTAACCTTTTCAGACACTTTAATATAGATTTATTCAGAAATTCTTTCCCTAACAATCTCACCCAGGCTTTGCTTTGACGTAACTGGGGCTTGTGTATCGAGCTGCTGAAGATCACTAGTTTTGCCCTCATTCTATCTGAGGAAGAATGTTTCCTCCTTCCATCCAAATGAGGTCCTCCCAGGCCAGTCTATTAGGCAATGAAAGGAAAAATGGGGTCAGGTAAAGATGACAGAACACCATGGAAAACAGATATCTTTTGAGACTAATGCGTTACAAGATCTTCTGATGAAGCAAGGAATGGATGAACACCATTTCCTCTCTTCTCTTCTCTTCTCTTCTCTTCTCTTCTCTTCTCTTCTCTTCTCTTCTCTTCTCTTCTCTTCTCTTCTCTTCTCTTCTCTTCTCTTCTCTTCTCTTCTCTTCTCTTCTCTTCTCTTCTCTTCTCTTCTCTTCTCTTCTCTTCTCTTCTCTTCTCTTCTCTTCTCTTCTCTTCTCTTCTCTTCTCTTCTCTTCTCTTCTCTTCTCTTCTCTTCCTTTCTCTTCCCTTCCCTTCTCTCCTCTCTCTCTTTTGTCTTTATCTCTTTTTTTTTGTTCCTAATTTAAAAATTATGTCTTTGAAAAGCAAGGGCAAAATTCATATCTGTCATGTTACATCACTTATAATTTTCTTCACATCTGAAAATTATGTAGTGTATATTTTTGTCAAAACTTGAATCAACACTAAGGGTTGGGGGCACTATAATTGACTAACCCAGCAATGAACTTATCTATTTCTTTCTTTTCCAGATGCTATCTCCCAAGAAAAAAGAAAACCTTATATAAAAGAAATACAGAATAAGAATGTGGTAACGGGAGGAAGCCAACATAAAACAAGACAAATTAAGGATCAACACAATATCTTAGAGTTATATTTCATCACACTAAGTTGGAACATGGGAAAGGAGACTAATTACAGAGGTTGGATGGGTCAGAAGTTAGGAAATTAACCTTAGATTTAGAAGACTTACATTCTATTCCTTACTGTGCCACAGACTTCCCAGGTGAAACTGGTCAATTCCTTTTACTTCTGTCTTGATTTCGGTTCTTCATGTGCAAAACTGAGGATAATAATACTTCCCCCACACATTCTGTTAATGGTTTTCATTATTTGAATGCTACAATGGTTTAGATTGTATAGATTTGGATAAGGGCAAAGAGAAGGACAAAAGAAACAGCATTTTTCTGAGACGCTAAACTGCCTAAAGAGGAAAAGTCTCTAAAATAATTATAACAATTAAGAAAAACTCTGCCTTTGCTGGGTTGCAATTCAGGTAGCTGAAATTTATGTTGTAATGTCACTGTGGATATTTATTTCCTTAAATCTCCTCTTTGTTTAAATCAGAGCTCTATCATTACTTTGGACCAATTTTTGCGCTGAAATAGAATGGTATTTATTAATAGGTTTCTCTTTCAGTTTAAGTCTATAATTTAAAGTAACAATGAAAGCCAAGATTCAGTAAAACCTGTGTCCAGAAGTTCACAGAAGCTCTGGTAAGGGTGGCACCTTTTTTGAAAGTGTTCCTAAATTATGTCAGTTGCACAGCTTTTGGTATTATATACACTTAACGGTTTTTAAAGAACTAGTTGATGATTGAATCTGTTTCTGTACATTCATTTAATAAAAAAAAAAAATTCTCAGTCTTGTGTTTATTATTTTCAATATAGCTTATAAACTGCTGAGGCTGAAATATATAATGGCACTCTGAATCCAGTTACTCAGGAGACTTCTAAATTGCATCAAATTATGAAATTCTTCCTTTAAAAAGTCAGGGTATTGAAAGACATTTCACAGGGAAAGTTAACAGGAACAAAAAAAAGAAAAGCAGAGAAGACCAGCCAATAGATGAATTTATATGCACACCCACAGTCTCTTTTTTCCTATGGCAAACAGACAGGCAGCTCATCTGTCTACAGCTTTCTCTCACCTTTTCAGTACCTCTGTATATCACTTATGCACATGGGTATTCCAAGGGGTAAATGGGAGTAAGGAGCAATTAACTGGGCAGCGCAGTCTAATGGAGTTATGGCCCTTGTTATGTTCCCCTTATTTGCCTCACCTGCTCCAACACTTCTTCTTAAGAGGCATCTGCCAAACTGCACACTGCTCTTCCCTACTTGTGAAGGTAATACTCTTCATGTGGCCCCTTAATGGAACAATTTATCCTCAGGGAAGTGAGCCACACTTCAGTTAATGATGATGCTGAAGCTAGTAGGGGACAATGTAAAGGTTAACATGAATATTTTGCAGCTGATATATCAAGAGTATCATCCAGATTGCCTGGGAAGAGAACAAGTGGTTAGCTTGGTCCTGGTCACTATAAATGTCTGTAAAATGAAGAAGATCCAAAGAGTAAATTTAATTCAGGCAAGAACTCACTAAACAGCATCCAAAGATAGGGAGAAATATTTCCAATTTTGTAAAAACTGGTTTCATCAGGTATAAATGTTGATCTCTATTTGATAAAACCACCCCTCCAACCCACACCCCCAAGTAAATCAACTGGGATTTACAGCTCATGCATGACTTTATGCCCCTCTGATAAAGTCTTAGAGTTACAGATTACTGAAATCAATTAAACTACTTATCGCTAGCCTTTAGAGCAGGCTATAAGGACAATACAAAAGTTCTGAGATTAAGTTGTCCATTAAAAGCAAGAATCATCAAGAATTGATAGGTAATTTATTTCCAAATATTATGAAAATGTCCACGTACATAACAATTACAGTGATATAATAGGTAATATCAAAATGGCATGAAAAATATTAGAGATTAAAAACATCTAATCAAAGATTTGTAGCATATTATTTTATAATAGAGATCTAGCAGATTTCCATTAACCTATAAAGAACTATATAAGTAGGATTTATAAAATAAATTAAATTTTCTTTTCTGAATTCATGAGTCTCACTATATAAAAGAGTTTGAATCTTAAATGTAAATAAAACATAGAAATTCAACCACACAATAAATATTGCAGAAACAAGACTTTTTTCAATACCCATGAAACCCTATAAATTAAGAGTTTAATGTAATGTTCTGCATACTATTTCGTACTTAATTGTATTTTCATTTTTTTTATTTTGTGTGACAGAACATTCATTAATTTAGTGTTTTTGTTGACGTTTTTGTTGACATTTTTGTTTGGATTTTTTCCTTTTTAGTTTGGACTTTAAGCAGCACTGTTACATGCTGCTCTGAGGAAGGCTTGAGAGGGTGTGAGTCTTGGGTTTTTCATTGAATATTTAAAAATAAACAGCCTAGAGTGATAAATTTGCAGACAGATTTTTCTCAAAATATCTTTCCTAAAGCATAAGAATAGATTGTTTACTTTCGTTGTTACTCCCAACTTCCACTCCAGTAGTAGATCCAGCATATCCTGAAGACAACACAGGACCGAAGTGGAAGTACAACCAATACACTAATGACAAAAGTTGTAGTTCAGAGAAATAAAGATGAAATAGCTCTCCTTTGCACCTACACACCTAAAAAAACATTTTAATCCAGTTTTAAATCTCAAAATACTTTCCTTCCCTACATGTTTTTTTTTTTTTTCTTTTTATCTTATAGTTTTAAAATAATACCAAAGACAGAAAGGCACTCTCTACATTGGATTCCATTGCTTCCAGGATTCATTTGTTATGAGTCAGATCTTAAGACCCTGAGTGACAGCAAACATGCCACTCAACACAGCTCATATAGTAAGAACTGACCAGGACCAAAATCATCTCTCTAATCAAACCCATGTTTATCCTGCTGTTCAAAGATTTTGTGTACAGAACCAAGAAAGTAAAGAACTTAAATACAATAGATGACATGAAATCTAGCCCAATTTTCACTTAAGGTACACCAGATGAAACACTGATGATCCTATTATATGCTATGTGACTCCCAAAGAGCCAAAATCAAACCCACAAATAACTGTCATTTCTTATGAAGATTCTTAAACATGCTGATTAATTTTACTCCTAGCTGTCAGGTTTTTTTGTGTAGCTGCTGAAACAGTACCTTGTCCTGCCATATTCAAAGTGACAGCAGCCATCCATAGCAGTAATTGCATATAGCATTCCCTGCAACAGAGTCGCAGTTGTCCATATTTGACCCTGGCATGGAAGCCATTCATAAATGTACAGACCACTATTTAAACAGCAGATGGATTGGGAGGAGTGGGAAATTCCCAGCTTTACTCCTGCCAGAACCTGGCTGTGCCGCTTGGCTGTTGGATTTGGCTGTGCCAGCTGCCACCAAAGGGGACAGAGACAGGTTGTGTTGCCCTGTGACTGAGTGCTGCAGGGCAGGTCTGGGGAGCCTCCTCCAGAAGCAGTGTGGTCTCTCCCTGTACCAATGTGCAACACTGGCTGCCAGGCCATTTCCCAGGGCAGGCATCCCTCTGCCTGCCCCAACACAAACTTACCTGTAAAAGGGTTCTTAAAGCCATTTCAAAGTAAAAACTCTATTCTCTCAACATATCCTTCCCCTTTTCCCTGGGTGAAACTCATCTTTCTGAGTTAAAAGGGAATATATCTTATGGTGTAAATAGGAATCCAGCCTAACATCTCTCTAAAGACACTTATAATCAAATAGCATAAATCATATAGTTAACCTTTTGACATAGTAATTTTAATTAATACATTTTTAATCATACATGACAAGTTGTATCTGCTAATGAGTGATGACACTGGCTAGAGAAAGAAGCATGGTATTGAGCCTCAGAAATTTTACATTAGGCATGGTTCTGTGGATTTCAACAACCACCTTACATCCCATTCAGGAAAGCTCCAAGCTGAAGATTCAATACAGACATATGGGTTGCCTACAGACATTCCAAAAAAACCTCTTTGAATCAAAGTCTTCACTTCCAGGTAGCTTTTTTCTCAACATGGACAATAGAGACTACTTAATCTAATTGCACTTTGACAAGAACAGAAGGATGATTTTGGAACTCTTTGGGGCTAAAAGATGTCACTCACACTTTCATCTTGAGATAGTTTAATTGCTGATCAGATTTGCTTTTAATTGCTAAAACAGATGAGTTTTTCTTCTTAAATACAGTGAAGAAATATGGAGGAAAAAGGTTTTATTTGCTTGTAATGTTAGTGATGTGTTTGATGGTCCAGTTCACTAGAAGATCAACAGCATGTGAAGATTTCCCCAGAGACCTTCATCGTTACTGGTGTAGATCTCATCACAATTCAACACATTTATTGCTCTGTCTCTTTTCACAGATGGCTGTGACACTAGTTTTCCTCCTTGGCTTTTTTTAGCAACTGTACTTTAAAGAAAACAAGCTGGACTAACAAATCTTGGTAAGATTCTAACATAAAGCACTAAAAGGGTAGAAAAAAAAATCTCAGTTAAAAGTGAAATGTACCATATGCCCTCGAACAACTATGCATCATTTAGAACTGCCTTTGTGACTGTCTTATTGTCCCCAATTGCACCTGTATATATGTAAGAGATAAAACTTTCACTACAAGCTGTAAATATCTTCCTTTTCATTATTTTTTTGTCTGTTCTGTAAAATACTTTGTTTGCATAGTTTTTTTTCTGAGATATTTTATATACAAAAGCTATGTAACAATTTAATAGATATCCTTGATCATTAACATTTTTAGTTGAAGAATGCAAACCAATATCAATTAATGGGGATGACTTTTTAACCTACTTACTTTTTACAGGACTTATTAAAGATAAAAGTGATATATGGAGAATTGCTCTCTTTGAGTGTGTGTTATAACCCTTATTTGCATAATAAAAGAGACTATGCATAAGCTTAAGAGTGATCATAAATGTATACTAATGAAGACATTTCTAGACACATGAAAATGTATACCACGTTGGGAAAAAAAATCTATGTTATTAATGTCGACAGATTCAATATAGATGATGTTATGTATGTTAATATTATTATAAATCCTTATTGTTATTCATAGGCTTATATTAATATTGTCATTATGAATCATATTCTGTCAGTTCCCATGAGAAAATAAAAATACATGATGGCAATACACAGTGGCAAAGTGGCATTGTCATGTTTATATTAATGTCAAGTTCAAATTAAAATTAGTTCTAAAATTAGCGACAAAGACATTGTTTTGCATTTAAAAACAATCAACATTCATGTTAATGCTGCTAATAAATTGATACTGAAATAACCAGCTTCAATAACTATAGATTGAATGAGTTTGTTGTCAAAGTAAATGGAAATATAATCTTTTGAAGTTGTCATTACCGAGCAGTGAATAAGGAAAATGTTGTGCAGACTCTTTGCTTATGAATATGATGGTCCTGATTTTTTCCTGATGACATTTATTTTGCCCTAGAGTTGGTTTATGGATGTCACCCTGTTTTGTTTTGGTTTTTTTTTTCCTTATGCCACAACAGTCAGGTTCAAGACTTGCTGAAGGGCATAGATGGGTCTGAGATCCAAACAGAGAGTAGTCACTGGGTATCATAGGATTGATTGAGAAATACTTCACCTTCCTTCACCCCAGCTTCAGTTTTAGACCATATGCAGTGTTGAATTAATTTTGGTCCAGCCTACTGCTAGAAGAAAAATTATACTTGTTTCTCAGTTGTATTTCTATTCAATTTCTTAAGAAATATTTAAATGAGAATTTATACTAAATACAGGGGGTTTATTAAAATGATTAAAATTGTTTCACATTTCTTCTTCAGCACTGTGTCTTGTATGTATAATTCAGTCAGCATTTTTGTACTGTTTTCATCAGGAAAAACAAAGTACCCAGGATGTGCTTACAACAAACAGAAGCCTAAGCCTTGAACTGTTTTTTCTCCTCTATTTTATTTTGCTTGGGCCAAAAAAATATAGAAAGATCTATGTACAAATAGGGTTTGGTATATTATTTCCCATACAAAAGCTAAAACAGCTGTAATACACCATAACCTATAGTGAGCGTCACTTGTGAGAATCAGAGTTCGGATTAAATTATGTTGCTAATTTGAAGATGATTTTAAAAAATCTAATAGCTTATCCTTTGAGAGATATGATATCTATACAGGGGGAGGTTAATTTTGAAAGAGTTGATCTGTATATGGACTCTCATGGACACAACATGCTTTCTATAACAAGCAGTACTTGGAAATGAATATCAGTATACACAAAGGACTTTGAAAGTATATAAGAAACTATCTCTTTATACAGTCATTTAATTTTCATGTTTACTCTCCACAGATGCTTCACAATTTAGATAGGGATTTTCTTATTATTCTACCTACAGAACTCGTCCTTATTCTCATAAATATTTGGGCTTAACTGAGGATACAAAAATCTATACAATGAGAAACTATGCACAGGATGTATGCATTAAGAGTTTTCTATCCATCTTTTTATTCCCTGACAGGTTACCTGTCATTCAACCTATGCATTATTGGTGTCATATGGGCATTGATAAAAACATAAAAAAACCTGCATAGATGGAGCAACCATACCCAGTTGTTATCGTGCTTGAGAAAACATATCCCACTGTCTTTCACATTAATACAAACTGTCTAGATTATTGCCTTCTCTGAGCTGAACTGAATTCAGCAGTCACACTGGTTCAAACCTCACTTAATCTACATGGAAAAAGTTATTTCAAAAAGAAGGCTAACTAGCAGTCTGCACTACTGTAGAGATGCCATAGGTAGTAAGTGCACAGAAACATTTGGGAAAGGTGAAAAATTCAAAAAGATCTAACTTCAAACTAAGCAGATTCAAAGTGAGAAAGAAATGTTACATCAAGTCCACCCAATCAGAACTGATAATTCTGTCTGCAAAGCTCTAATCTTGTTTCCTGTTCAGGAAAAGATGACCTCAGAAAGGCATAGGACCCTGTTTCAGACAAATACTTTATTGGCATAATTATTTTTAATAATGGAAATTATTCCACTAAAATCTATTTACAAAATCAGAGAGTAAGATAACTCAGTGAGCTTCATCCTTCAGTCTCTTTTAGAAAAGTACTCTTTTTTATCCTAGAAGCACAGAACTTTGTATCAATGTCTCCGGAAAAAAAAAAAAAAAAAAAAAAAGAAGAAGGACAAAAGAGAACTGTACTCTAAAAAGAGTTTCAGAGTTGAATTTTCCTTCTAATGTGCAGGAATAAAATCAAGGGCTTTTCTTTAGGTGTACTTTCAGACTGTCTTGATTTGTGTATGGATAGGTCTCGCATTAATCAGTGATGGTGCCACATTTGGATCATATTTGTTCTGATACCATCAAAACTGGAGAAAGAGACATCATTCCCTCCCCTCTTTTTTCTGCCCATCCGCCTTTCATTTCTAGGGGATGAGAAACCATGTCTAACCCAGGGAAAGGAATGAAACACAGACGAGCTACATAGCAATCTGCAGCTTAAGTCTGGCAAGAGATCAGCCCCTAAAGTGCTCCCTTTCAGAGAAGCAGCTTACCTACCTTCCATAAGTATGTGAAAGTCTGTTTCTTTTCTACGTTTTGTCAACACTTGTTTATCTCATCCTACCAAATCTCCTTGAATTGAGTTGTGTGTCTGCAAAATGAATCCGAAGCTCAAACAAGCCATTGACATTCTCTGCTCCCACCCAAGAGAAGTTTCATTTTTCTACTGGCAATGATCCATGACATTTAAATTCTGTCTTCCACAACAGGCTTATAGAAAACGAAGGAAAGAACTACAGTGCCAATGCAGGAAACATAACTTTATCACTCTCATTTAAAATAGCTAGCAAAGCCGGTCAGGATAACGTGAATTTTTGTTTACTAGCTTATTTCTTGACTTTTTACATGACTGACTTTCCAACATGCTGTAGTATGTCATTTTCAAGATCCAAGCATGGTCTGCAAAACAATAATCTCCATGATGGTGAAAGAATAACAGCCTTGAGACTATACATGAGTTTGTCAAGAACCAATTTAAAACCCATTTTAGCAAGGCTAGCAGCTGCTGTTTTAAACAGAAATGAAAAGGGTAACAAACTCCCCCAATGAACCCAGGCCTTTGGTTGGCTTCTGCCTGGCCACCACTGATCTGAAGGGAATCCAGAACAGACGGTCTGGCTGTCTGGTGTATTTCTTCTCACTAACTCTTAATGTTAACTCAAGGCAAATCTTCTCTTTGATGTGTTGGCTTAAGAAAGCAGCATTACCAGAAAACTTGTCTCTGGGGTCTACAGAAAATCAAGCTGTAGGAAAAATAAGTCCAGACTTCTGGAAAATTAATTTCCTTAAAGAGATGTCCCATTCAATGTCACCTGATAAAGCTCCTATGATTTCATGGCAGAACTCTGAGCACTCAAGCCTTCTTCCCACTATTCTTTAACTCATGCTTTGCATTCCATATTTTTCCTTTTACATCTGACTAAAAAGAAATTATCTCTTGCAATAATTTATGAATCTGATGAGGACCATGTAGCTACAGTTTTTCTTCTTTCCTGCAACTCACTATTCTCCTACTTCTTATATTTAACTGAATAATAAAAATGAGAATGAGAAAGACATGCTAAATGCATTCTTATAACTGCAAATTCATGATTGTTCTCTGACATATGATCTCCAGGGTTTTCCTCAAACTTGATGTAAAAATGATGGCATTCTCAAGGGAGAAATATTACCATGAAAAAAATATGTTTTCATATGGAGCCTATATTTATTTAACCATAGGTAAGTCAGGATATTTTTCTCATCCTGTTTCATAAATATATTTTTCTTATATGAGCTCATCCATTTCCATATTTGCTATTGGGCTGAGTAAAATAGTAAGGACTTTTTAATTGTTCCTCATCTTCAAATCACTCTTTCAATCACCACAACTCTGCATTTATTGATGCCTTTCTGTAGGTGGTGGAACTGAAGGCAATGGTGCAGGTGCGATCTGGCCAGAGAGGTATAACCACAATGCTGCTTTTCCAAGTAATTGTTCCATTGGTTTACTACACAAGATCAAAAGGTTGCTTTTTATTGCCACTGCAATGCATTACTATCTCCATCATAGCTATTTTCTAGCTGTCAGCCCCAGAGCTTTTCCAGCACAAGGCATTTCACATACTTCCTTCTTGAATATCTGGGCTTCAGAAGCATTTTGGTTCTGTTCTATAAACAGATCACTTTTTTTTTTTGCCTAGACATGTGTCAGAGTATCCACTATGGGACAAAAAACTATTAGTCACTACAACTAGGGTCATGAAAATCATAATATTTTCTCTGGACAGTTCTGTTTTGGTGAGATTTACTTGCTTTTCTCACCATTCTGCAGAAGGGAGAAAAGTGTTATGTCCCATATTTCACAGGCCCAACAATCCAAAGAAGACACATGTGGCCTAGTTAGTACTCATCAGCTGCTTATAAACATGCATTAATTATCACTGAAAGAAACTTGATATCACAGAAGACCTTGAGCAAATTAGGCAACACTGGCTTTGCAGTTACCCTAGTCTTGAGTTCTCTCTAACTTTCAAACTCTTTTTTATTTTCCAAGTATCTAAAGAGTTTTCAAGAGTGGAAGGAATAGAAAGAATTGTACCAAGAAATTTGCTGACCCCTTTCTGAATGTCATGCAAGTGATTCTGAAGACAGACAAATCTCTTTTCTCTTGGTTCCTATGGAAACATCCACCTCTACTCTCCTTTATCACCATATATATTATTTCTCATGTCTCTAGGTATTTTCTTTCTGCTTCCCAAAATGCTTGAATTGAATATACTCTCCATATTTACTCCTTATGTGATTTGACACTTCCCTTATCATTGGTGGAAGCACTCAGCAGGATTTCAAGATAATCTTTCACCCACCCATTGGTAAAATCTCCATAATTTCGCTAGAGGAAAGGATGGACTGTCAGAATTTCTACACAAAACTGTTCCTATTTTAGGTGTGCTTCTTCCAAAGAGATTATGGGTGTTCACCTCTTAGACTAGTAGCATGGACTGCTGAAAGCCATGTGCAGCCTCTCTTCAGCATTGAAATCACACATTGCCTGTGAAATAAACAAAGGTAATAAGCGTAAACATCTATTTATGTGCATACAGAAATGTGAAATACAGGTTGGAAAGACAATGTGTTGCTTCTTTTTCTAGAGTAAAGTGATACTTGTGATAGGTTCAGTACTTTAATTGTAACTTTAGAAAAAATATAGTATCAGAAGAAAACTTTTACAGACTGTGAGTGATGTTACATTCAAATCATGAATAGATCATTTCAGTATTCTGTATTTCTTATTAAATTTAAATGAAGGGGACACAGGAAGAAAGAAGCCTTTTTCTGAATGCCTAAGACCAAAGCCTGAAACAGTGTTATCCTGCATATATGTGAGTTTACATTACCTGGTGAAGAGCAAATTTTATCTGACTTCAAGATAAATGGCTCTTCACATTTTTTGTTTATAACACCACTTCTACCATCCCCAAAAAAGAACTGCCTTTCAACAAGGATATAACATCAATGAAAATTATAATGTGGCCTCATGAACAATTTTTTCAGCAAAGTCAGGGTGCAACAACACCTGAGTGCAAATAAAAATGTAAGTCTGTGGATAAAGAGAGAGAATTTTTTTTTAATTAGTTTTAATAGCAAAACCAATTGCAACACCGAGTCATGAAATTATCACTAAATAGCAGTGATGGAACTGCATATTAAACTGTGATAAGAAAGCAAGCTAAAGAGCAAGTACTGGGCATATTTCTAAAAAAAAAAAGAAGGCCCAAGTAACCTTCAGTTTCCTTTCTTTTTGCACTCTTTTGCATTCTTACTAGATGATGTGCAAAGATAGCAGCACTTATCATTTTAAAACATGAGAAAATTTCAGAGAAGGCTTGTGTTTGGGGGCACATAAGTCTCGAGGTTGTCTTTTTGCCAATGTGCTGTACTGTTATTGCACTCAGGGTGCACTGCTGACAGCCACTGTTCTGCAAAAATGACAGAAAATAGGGAACCAGAGTAAGCAGTTTCACTTCTTGCACACAAAATGTCAACTTAGCTGTTATCTTATGGCCCAAGTGATTAGCAGAAATACACAATCATTTCTGAAGCTGTTTACTGTATCTGCCACAGAGGCAGCCAAATTCCCAAGCTATCTGAAATCCTCTGCTTCCAATTCTCAGGGTTGCTTGCTTATATTAGCGATGGTGCTTCAATCTCTCACAGTGATTTTGCTTCCAAATTTTTGTGTGTTGCTGCATTATTTTCTAACTCACTTCCCTTTAAGTCATGTTCTCTTTTACCAGAAGGTTGAATCAGGCACTTTTCAGTACAAAGTCACCAATCAAACATTTGTTGCATAATTTAAACATGTGTTGAGAGAGAGACTACCTGTATAATTCCATTGTGTTGTTTACCCAACATACTGAGATAAAGTCCCTAAAGGCACTGTAAGCATAGAAAAATAAAAAAATAATAATAATAAAAAAAAAATAAAACCACTCAAACAAAAAAATTCCATCTTTCTCCTTCTCTTACTCCCTCATACTCACTGGGCTTTTCTCCAAAATACTGGACGTCAGTTTGAGGGTTTTTCTATAACTTAATCCTTAGAATCTAAATCTACACTTGTTTTTACTTCAACTAAAAGAAAGAAATTATAAAACACAAAATATTTCTCTGAGTTATAGACTTATTTTCTGAAGAGAAAGTTGGATTCTTAGCTCCAGTGGGAATTTTTTTTTTTTCTCTTCAAAATGTGTCTGGTTTTCATAAGGCCTTTAATTATCTAATATAAAATTGCCTGATTTGTCTTTTCCAACATCTTGTTTAAAGCAGAATGCTTAAATCTGCCCCCTCTGACACACTCTAGCTAAAGTAATATTTTATTTTTTAATTCTGAGATAATTTATTATGATAAATAAATTACTTTATTATGGTAGTGAATTACATTCATAATTGCTGTTATATTGGCTTCAGGGCTCATTAAAAATATATGTTTCTATTGTAATAACTATTTTGCACCAATGTATCTCAGTATTGTGCTTTTAAAAATATATATTATGATTGTAATAAAAATGCTGAATTTATATGCTATTTTTCACCCAGGTGGAGACAAGATCATTTACAATACATACTTATGAGAGACTACATGGAGAATCTTAGCAAGAGAAAAAGAGGGTTAACATCCTTTGGGTGGACAGAACAAACTCCAGTACAAGTCCTCTGACCCCTCATTCTTTATGTGAAATTAGATCCAAGCACCAACTGTCTTCCACTAAAAGACAATTTGGAAATTGTATTATCAAACATTAAAGAAAAGCTTTATCTGGGGACAGATACATGTGTATCAACATTCCATACTCTAGGGTTTCTCAAACTGTGGTCTGTGGAAATCACAGTTTAAAAGCATCACCACACCCTTCTTTAGAGGGCACAGATTTTTTCATCAGTTCACAACAGGGATATGATGAAACAGGCAATAAACCAAACCCTAAAAATGGTGTTCTACAGGAAGGGAATGTATTTGCTGTTTATATTCACATAATGGTAAACTGAAGAAAGAGTGTCATCTTGCAGAATTCCTCTCTAAGTGTGCATCACACTTATGTATTCTATGCTGAACCAGAAGCAGCTGCGAGAAAAAGGCAAAAAACACTCCTCCAAGTTTTGAGGTTTTTTTTAAAAGTCTTTAACAGATAATGGACTGTATTTTACTTCAGTAATAGTAGAAGAAAAACCTTCTACCATGCAGGTACCACTGAACAGCCATGGTGGTATTTGTTCCAGACTTAAATGTGCATCCTACTGACTTTGATTGACAAAGGAAGTCAAAGGTATCTCAGTCTTTTGTTCCTCATGGGATTGACCAAAGAACTTTTATATATCTACATTAGGCAGAACAATGCCTGTTTTTAAGCATTTGTCCCCAAAAGTATCATTCAAAATCCAGAGCTTTGAGCTGTGCTCCCTATATAGTATGAGAGAAGTGAGTGCCTTAGATGTATGATCCAAAAGCTCATACCCTTACCTTGGGAAGCAATTGGACAGTCAAAATACAAATCCAAAGGTGTACACTCTGGGCTTTCTTTCATCATCTTAATGCCAGTCTGCCGGTCAGCCAGGACTGCCCATGACACAAGGGTAGTCACAGCAGCAATGCTTCCCTCCTAACACTTTGTTTGAGCATGGTTTTGTGGGCTAGGATGTGTGAAGTCATTCTGGGCCAGTCAGTTTTCATGTGGACACTAATATGATATCTCAATAACCTGCAAAGGAGGAGTTATTTAACTGCCTTAGCCAAACATGGAACCAGATATCAGGTGGCTTCCACACAAGAGTGCTTGGGGATTACACTGGACCTGAAAGTCTGCATTTTTTGCAATATGCTGTGTAAGATCTGGAAAACTCTTAGAAATAATTTACTCACCTGGAGAAAGTAATGTATTTTATTAGTCACCTCCTGACCAGTAGTCTTAACTGGAAAAGTGGCAGAGGCAATGCTTTTAACTTTGAGGAGAGCTGCTATATAGGTTTGGGAGCCAAGTTGAAGGGCAGCCTAGCTTCATTCTCAAAGTAAAAGCTAAGCAGCAGCAATAATTAGCAGGATACACTTGTCCCTCAATGGCAAGCTAACTGCAAGCTTTTTGGAGACCATGTGTAGTGACCAGGTCATGTTTCCTGTCACCAGAAGGCACGAAAAAGCACTCTACAAGTCCTGCTCTGTGCTGAACAGTTCTCAAGTAACTCAGGCTGCAGATTGCTGCTTCCTTAGCAATTACATTCAGGAGTGCTCCCCAATTGCTGTCTTAAAAGTCAGCTGTCAGTTCCAATTGCCAGTTCTTCCCATCCACAACTTTTCAGTTAATGGACTGATTTCTGAACTGACCTGGAGTTTGCTTAACCATAATAAGAAATTTCATTCAAAATAGAAGGTTGGGCCATCTCTAACTCAGCTCATAAAATCACACCCCTTGCAATGACAGAAACATCAATATGTACAGGAAGTAAGGAGAGTTTTTAGAGTTATTGAAGCATTAGCCTTGGATGCTGGGTTTTGGTAATAAGAAAATGTCTCTCTCCCTAGCAGTGTTAGGGCAAAAGGTATTCAACATGATTACATTGCCAGCAAGAAAATTGACATAACAAGGTTTTCTGACTATGTAACCTGTATTCACTTAAGTAGGTAATCTAGCTGCTAGCCTGCTGAAAATTACCTGTTTAGTGATACTCAGTGGTAACTGATTTATAATGCAGACGTTTATTGCAGTCATTAGTTTCAATGTCTTTCCTATTTGCTATTGCTAGTGGTGATAGTTTTGCTTGTTGAGTTTTTTCATTAACCTTTATTCCAAAACTTGAGTCTCACCAAGGCCAGAGAGTCTCAGGTTAAAACAATTTATGACCAGATGTCGTCAAGTCATAACACCTCTACCTTTCTCAGCTTGCCAGATTAACAGATGTCTCTTAGAAACTGATGTTCTGAAAGAGATTAGATGGATTATTAGGACTATAGATTTGAAGCTGGAAAGGCTGGGTTTCATCCTCTCAACCCTCCAAAGAGATCAATTCTTCTAAATCATTTAGTAAGAAAAGGCTTTGACTGAATTAGTATTTCCTATGATTTTAATTTATAGAATCAGACCAGTGAAAGAAGACCTATGTTAGCAATATGGATTTAAAAAACACTTTAATGACCATATAAAATTCCTTTACGCCATTTTCTTAAATAATGTTTGGGCTAAAAAAAACCCAAACTAATAAATATTTAGAGAGAAACAGAAAAGGAGAAAAATGCAGTTTGCTAAAGTAATCACTGAATGTGAAACTGAGATTCCTAAACTATAATTTTCAAGTAGCATGTGCCCCCGAGCCATTAACATTCAGAGAGTGCTGCTCTCCACCAGGTCTTAAGGGTGATATTCTTACAGGAGATTTTCACTACAGGCAGTCTTCTGAGGGAAAATTTTAAGTGAATCAGCACCCATTCCTTTTTCATTCTTTTGATTCTTTGATTAGTAGCAGTTTTGTGATATGGATACTTGTCTGTTAGGAACCTGGTGGAAATTACCAAGATCTTTCACACATAGCACATAGTTCAAGGCAAAGATTTATTTCCTGGTATTTTTGATAGCTAAACTGTGTTAAAGTATAAGGTGAAGTTTTAATGAGACAGAACTCTATTCAAGTATTGTCAATTAAATACCTTTCTCTTCTTTACAGTTAGTTAGGGTTAGCTTTGAAATCTCATCAAGGTCAAGTATTTCTGATCAACTTTGAAAAAGAGATTGACAGGAAGTATTATTTTTTATTAATATTATTCTCTCATTTTTATATGATTCTGGATTTGAGGATCATATTTTCACAGATTATTTTAAACTTTGCCATGGAAAATCAAAAAGTTACACAGATCTTTCTGAAGCTGCTGTTGATTTAATTTCCAGCTATATCAAAGACACCTAAAGCATACTTTGTAAAATATTCTAGGTATGAAATAGCTAAAACATTTTGGTGTAATGATCAGCATTCTGAGATGGTGAACTAACTGGTAAAGCAGCTGGTGGTTGATGTGAGAAGCAGCTCCAGCACATATAAATGTTAATGTCATTGAAAAAGATGAGTATGAATGGGTATGCAGTTCCTACTTTATAAATATATAAACTTCACTGACATTGTAAGAAAAAATATTGGAACAAATTTGCCCTTCCCAGTAACCCTCCTCTGTTATATATGATCCTTGATCCACTGCTGTGAAACCAAAAGACCAGGTATTCAAAAAGGAAAATTTACATTAGATGTGATTCTAAATGGCTTAGAAGTTTCAGAAACTCTTCTGCAAGCCTCATCTCATTTTAAATTAAAACCCTGCTTGTCTGTCTTTTTCAGCTGAGATGAAGGACATTACACCACTTATTAGGCATCTCTGGCTTCCAAAATAAGCCTTCCTAGAAAAAGAGATGGGTCTTTTTATTTTCTATGCTTTATGAAAATTATATATTTGCTTAATTTGGAAAAAATAATGGTCATTCTTTTTTTAAAAGGATTTTAGCAAGTGTGGAAATTGCACCTGTAATCTAAAGTAGAGGCCAGAATCTCAACTAATGTAAAGATTTTTAGTTCCATCAAATTCAGAGTTGCAATCCAATGTACACCAGCTATGAATCCATTAAAGCTGTGTGCTAAGATCCATTCTATTTGTTGAAATGAAAGGATGAAGATATGATGTAGCCAGCTAGTTTCTTCCCAGCATTGTCAAGATTGCATTGATGTTGGCAGTACTAGTCTGACCAACTGTCTTAACATAGAGGGATTTGTTTAAACCAAGTATGTGTATACCTTGCAGGCCTGTCTCAGGGAAGATGGCAATATCTTCTTGCCCTTTTTCAGTACTCTTTGTACATGGTTTTCTGAAAAGCTATAATATTCCCAGAGACATAGAAAAGATCCAGCTAGTCTTACGTACTCAGAACTGAAACTTTTAAGGTTAGTCTTGAGGGACATTACTACACTGCAGGTCAATAATGCCTCATAACCTTTGCCAAGCCTCCTGAGGGCAAACACACTTACTGTGATACCCCATTCTGCTCTGCTGCAGATGAAAGCCTTTGGAAAGGCTGGCAAGGTTAGGAACCATATGAAGGAATCCCCCCAAGGATGCTCTGTTAGGGGACCAAGCTCGTGTGGAACAGCAGCAAGTTTGCCTCCCCTGAACCTTGCTCTGTGTATCACTTTATCTTTGAAGCAAAGGTACTAAAGGAATTCTTGGCTCTAACAGAAGACAACAAGATGTTTTAGATCCAAATGCTTCCCAGACCAGGGAAGCATTTGAGACTTCTCTGCTCATAAACACTACATTTCAAGGCTGAGAAAGAAGACACTGGGAGGGAAGGTTGGTTTGGGCCAGTTTAGATGGGGGTTTAGGTTGGGGGGATTGAGATCTATTCAACTTCAGGTTGACTATGCTCTACTCCATTTTGTAGTTTCTCTGATAAGCATAAAAATTGCTCCAGGAATTTTTCAGTGGAGAATCATTTCCATTTTCTAATGCACTTATTTCAACAACCCTGGGGCCCTTATCTTAACCTCCTGAACTAGATGACCATACTAGATTTTGCTTCAGTGACAGGCTAGTGTGATAAACTCAGTTTTTAAGTTGCAGCCTATTAGATTATAGAAATGAAATTAAAAATAACCATTTGACTTATTGAATCATAGCTAAAGGAAGCACTTGAAATCTAGACTACATTTGTTGTGTTTTGCGCTTACAGTTTCCTTCTTATTTATTGTGCATTTTGGCAAATCGGGATGTCACATTTCCTTTCCAGTTAAAAATTATTCCATGATATTGAAAATTAGAAATTATTTTTTAATTGAAGGAAGAAGAAAAAATTCTGCCTTCCCTCACATGTCCATAGAAAATTAAGGTAAATTAACATTGTTAAATAAATTAACAAAGCTAAAATAACAGACTTGCTGAAAAATTAGCATTCTTATGTAGGGTGCATTGCTTAAATTCTAAAATGCTTGGATCATGGGTCCATTTTCACTGATAGGAACCAGAAAAATTAGTAGAGAAAATCATATTTTCAGCTGACGCAAATAAATTGCACTGAGCTGAAGTCTGTTTTTCTGTACTGATCTGAACAAATTTCAAATCTGGTCCTTTAATGTGTAGGAGGAAATGTTCAGTAGTTCAAGAAGTTTATATTGCAACAAACCTTTCTGATTTGGCTGTAAGAAATCTGATTCAGAACCAACTGCTTCCAACTATCTAGTTTGACCCCAAAAGTTAATAACAGTGCATTGCACTCCTGAAGTAGAGGGTTTAAAAATAATTAATCATCTTGAAGGAGCACTGTTGCCATATTTTTTGGGTTTAGGTTTTTTTTCCCATCTATATTCCCTACCAAAGGATTTGCTTTCAGATTTGGAAGACATCCAAAATCTAAACTACCTTTTTTTATATCTGTTGTTGCAATGTCCATTTTTTCCTGGCTAAAGTAAGGTGCAGCTTTAGTGCTTTCTCTAGAACCAAGAGAAATCCTTGCCAGCCTCACAGAAATAAACACAATAAGGATCTTAGCTAGAAAACATGGACAGAAGATGCAAAGACATGTAGTGTCTTGTAGTGTTGCATTTTCCTGAGCAACTTTAAAGAAGTGACAATTTGTTGTTAGCAGCATGTGTATTTTCTATTAGGATTAATTACTCTTGTCAAAAGGTTTTTAGGCTCACTCAGGCACATTCTGATTTTCAGGCTGCTGAGCTTTGAATCAGGACTATTACATCTCGAGTGCCGAGCGTTTGTCACCCACTCATCCCTTCTCCACACAGTCCTAGGACTACACCTCATCCAGAAATTTGGAAAACTTGTTCCACATTCTATACAAGCCCCATCCCCAAACCAGTCCTTCATTCCACAGCTGAAGCCACTGCAGAGAGAGTCTTGCACATCAGAAACTATTAAGCTCAAGTTCCTTTAGTGGCTCAGTGGGATACAAGTAGATTCAGTACTTCAGAAAATAAGGCCACTTATTTAATCACCTAAATGTAGATTTAAGTCCCTATTGTTGATAATCTAGGCTGCAGAATATGAGCCATTTTCACAGGGACACCCTGGCCCCTTTTTCATTTCTCTAGCAAATAAAGCAGCTGTAAATCCTGCTGGGTTTATGGCTCTGCTGTATTACTGGAACAGCAGAAAGCGACCAAAAAACACTAATGAACCTGTCTGTATATATCAAATACCTCAACATTGTCATTTTTAACTCTCAGATTTTTCAGATAAATAAATTTTTACCTTTAATGTTGGTTGTATAATGGACAAAGACCATTAAAGAACAAATTCCTGCTTTCTTTGCCTTTCCACTACTGAAATCATAGCTTTTCTAGCAAGAATTTGCTTTCCTGAGAGCTACCTGTCTAGAAGTCCTGGTTGCAAAGTGATGCCAATATATAAATGATTTCACCTTTAAGTGCATGTTATGAATAGATAGCACAGTAGACACTTTCATCATCACCAGTCAAAGAGCACGTAGAAAGTAACACTGTACTTTGTCAGCACCAGAAAAGGTGCCTGTATGAAGGTATCACAAAGCATTCTGTGATGGAGGTGAAAAACCAGCTCTGTCACACAGCTGAAGGTTTAGTCAGCCAAACTTAATGTCCTTCCTGTGATAAAGGCTCTTTGTGCACGTTCATATGTGCTATTTAATATGGAATCACACTTTGAGAAATAGTCCGTCATTTTGCACTTGTTTGACCATATATATCTTCATCAGTTGTTTGCAACCATTTCACTACTCCTATTTATTCTGCACACACAGGGAGGCCTGATTTGATGAGTGTATTCATGACACACACAAAAATTGCAGGTGAAAACTTTTAATCTGATCAGACCTTTGCCTTATTGTACATCACAGCTGGCAGACAGCCCTGCCATTGAAAATGTCAAGTCCATAGTTAGGAACTGGTTAGGAAGTAAGCCAAATCACAGAGCTATACATTGAATTGCACTAGATATATTGTGACTACATAATTGGTATGTTCTGTACTGGGAGCAGTCACTTCACTGTTTCTTCATTTTCCACTTTGAGGCAACCCTTCCCTAAAGAGTTTTCAGCGCAAATATATTCACAATAGAAAAAAAAAAACATAATAAATGATAAGTAGCAATAAATCACATACGAAACATATAAAAGTTATAACAAGTTGTATGATTTTCTGGAAATTTATTCTCAGTGCAATATACTGTCAGAGGCATTAAAGAGCTAAAAATCTATTTATGCTAATTATTTCTGTCACTAGTAGGGAAGGCAGCTGGGAATCGTCACAAACACAGATATGGCTTGTGTTTTCTCCCCTAATAAAAGCATGCAATGGCCTCCCAAGGGGCCCAGTACGTCACCACAAGTGCTAACAGCAGCCAGCACATACGCTGTATGACAATGTCCATGCATCTTTAGCTACAAATCACAACTTTTGTTGTTGCTTCTATTGCAAACAGGATGTCTCCACTTGTTTTTAAAGCAAATATGGTAATTTGAATATTTTGCAGCCATCAGAATCAAGCATTTTTTCACTTCAGTAGAAGGCTGGTGTGCAACCATGACAGCATCACTTTTTAATAATACCACTACGGCTTTCTGTCCTACTTTTCCAGTTTTCCTTAAAGAACTAAGAGTTGCTGGAACTCCTTAAACATACTTCTATTTTCATTCTTCTTTAAGCCAAACCATCTCTGTCTTTGCAGATGAAAGAAGGATTGGTGTGAAAATATTTACAACTCCCTCAGCTGCTGTGATAGTTTGTGTTAGCTGCCTTTTCATCCATCACTGACCCAAAGAGCTGAAATCAACACAAAAAAACTTCCTTTTATCCTTCTCCTGGCCACACCTCTGACATGTCTTCTTTACCAGAGGCAGAGATAGTTCCCTGGGCAGGAAATGGACATCTACCAAGGGAAGTAAAAAAAGGTAGTATTTACACAATGGAGACAGTAGGAAATGTATGAATTTCACTATTAGCACACAGCAACCAAATTCCTGGGTAAGTAGTAAGTGCCAATATAAATGACTTACTGCTGTGTGCCAGCCACACCAGATACCAGTGGCAGATACTCTTCCTTGGCCATAAATATATGTTTAGTGTTCTGTACTGTGAGGTGGCAGGGTTTGGGTTCAAACTTTCACTGATTGGAAAAACTCTCATGAGGCATAACAAGAACAAAAGGGCATTTATTAATATAAAAGTAGCATTCATGGGTTGTGTGAGGACCCCTTCATTTATTCAAAGATAAAACTAGAAACAGCTCCTTCCCCACAGATACAGGTCCTGATTTACAGCATGGCTGCAGTAAGTGGCCATGTGCATGTTTTCACTGTAAATGTGAAGTTCAAAAGGATGAGGAGGGAGAGATCCTAAAATTAGCTATATGTTTTAACATGGGCTATAGGATATTCTTCTTCACCTTGAATAATACTTTCTTATTCAAGTAATACTGCTGGAATGCAAATACATTGCTATAATTTGGATATATATATATATATATATATATATACAAATATACAAAGTGCACACATGAGGAAGCCAGTTGGAACACAGGGGAAAAAATTGTGCCAGCTATAATTCCATGAGCTGTATTCACGATATCCCTGCTATTTTGAAAACTCAGCTATTAATAGCTATATGTATATTTAATAATATGCTCCAGTGAGCACATGTTAAAAAATCCAAGTCTTCTTTTTGACAGTAAAATTGTCATAAATTTACTTGTTCGACTTTAGGGAAGGCTGAAGTCTGGAATAGCAGTGGTGTCACAGGTTAAATCTCTTCCAGTGTATGCCTGCTAGCTAGATCTGCTGATCATCAGCTGAAATTCTGGGGACAGGATGAATGGTGAATTGAATTTCTTCTTTGCTCTCTTTCCCTAACATATGTGTGGCATCAGTAGGTATATCCTGGGTAAGGTATTCAGTGCATTGAAAATGCACCAAAAAGATAATGCTGATTAAAAAAACCCGCAAAGTATGATTGTCTAAGCAAATCTAAACTCATTTGGGGAAATATTAATTTAAGTTTTAAGCATTTTCAAAATGTTGAAATATTAATCTATGTAATTACTTGTTTTCACATTATTTTGAAACACAACAATTACAGTTCACAGTGGGAATAATATCCAGGTTTAATAAGAATAATATTGTATCATTCTGTTGTACTTTAAAATATTCTATTTATAATTTTATTCCTTAAGCTTCTACATAGCTCTGATTTTTTTTTTTTTTTTAATCAAGACATGCTCAGTTTCTAAAAGTTCTGGCTTAAAGTTTGTGATAACACATATAATTCCAAATTTAAAAGGAGAATTTTAGGAGTGAGTTGAATCTCCTGTACTGAATGGGGACAGTTTATAAAATAGAAAAAAATATTGAATATTATAGTATAATAAATTATTTTTTTCTTGCTTTTTCCTACATAGAATGAGGATTTAGCAATAACATAATTATACATTTTAATATAGTCTGTTACAATCCCAACCTTGGTGTAATTCATACATAATACTAACTGTACTACTCTGATTTTATGATAAACCATCTGTTTTTTTCAGCTCTGATATGATATGTGCTGACCACTGCTGGGAGAGGTTGCCTAAAGGAAATTGCATTTCCTGGTAAAAATCATCAGGAATTAGCCTGATAAAAAATGGTACGTGAAAAGATGATGTTGGAGGATAAGTGGTCTTTTCATGACAAATTCAGCCATTGAAACACCTTGATTAAATGTGGTTTTCAGTGAAGTTTCAGTGAAATTCAGTTTCACTGAATCCACAGCCTTGACCTTAAATGTTATTCTATATCACCCCCTATATATGTATTATGGGTCTATTTTTCCTCAAGAGAAGTTATCTTGTTTGCAACAATGCATGCACCTGAGTTCTTCTAATTTGAGGGGATGTCTATGCTTTTAAAACTCACAGACACCGTTTTCTGCAACATGTGGGAGTTTTCCCAGCCTGAAACATCTGAGTAGCAACATAATAAATAAATGTTAACATTAAATTCAGATTTCATTGTTCCAAATGTTTGAAAAGCAAAAAACTATGTCTAGTTCTCTGCTTTACGTCTACATGTAATAAATGTCTCCTATGTACCAGTATTTATAATAAGAATATTTCCTAATTATTGATGACCAGAACACAGGGCACCTGTCCTATGAAGACAGGCTGAGAGAGCTGGGCTTGTCCAGCCTGGAGAAAAAAGAGCTCTGAGGAGACCTTAGAGCACCTTCAGTACCCAAAGGGGCTAGAAAAGAGCTGGAGAGGGACTTTTTACAAGGGCATGGAGTGGTAGGACAAGGGGAGATAGCTTTAGACAGAAATGGGAGTACATTTAGATCAGATATTTGGAAACTTTCTAGTGGAAAGTTTCTCTGCCCTTGGCAGTGGGATTGGAATTAGATAGATCTTTAAGGCCCCTTCCAGCCCAAATCATTCTGTGCTTCTGTGATTGTAAATTTCTGTGTTTTGGGGAGTTCATATAGTTTAGTGCCTAATACATTGAGGTGTTTTTACTGCAGTTGTGATGGGCAGCTAGCAAGAAACAGAGAAGCTGTGTAGCTTTTATTTTACTAATTGACATTGCAGGAAAGATTTGGAGAACACAAACTTTCTTTAGGTTTTTTTGTCCAAATTAAGCATTGTATTGACAGCTTAAATGTTTTGAATGGATGTAAGTTAATTAACTACTGTGGCAGTGAGTCAAGGAAAACCTGTTTCCTTTAGCAAAGAAACTTGAAAAGACTCTCAGTGCATCTTATTGCCTAACAGAAACATCTACATAATTTCTAAGCCATCTATCAAACAGGCTATCTAAATGCTAGCCACAGTTAAGTGAGCTACATAAAAAAAAATGTTAGACTATGATTATACTCATTCCATGACAGGAAACTTGTTTATTAATATGGGGTTTTTAAATGCCACTCCACAAGTTAAAAGCTTTATGCACATTAAAATACAGCACATATTTCTACACTGGATTTCAACATATATTATTCAGCACTTGTTACCTAATAAAGCTTTACTTGTTTCTTCAATGAATGTCTTATTCTCTGTAACTACAGATTTTTGGGCTTGGGGGAAGAAAAAAAATAATAACAGATCATAAGGTATCTTAATTCTACCTCATGAAACTTTTAAACAATACTTTCCCTGTTATAAGTGCCTTAGAAAAAGAAAAATTCTCAGTTTCACTGGTAAAATCTTGAACAAAGTTTAGTTTAATATTGAGCCATGTAATTCTTTTTTTTTTTCTTATTTTCTCTTCTGCTTATTTTTATTTCTTGAATTTATGATAATCAGTTCTGTTTCTTTCTTTATATTTGCATTCTATTTTTATAAGGGATGCTGTCTTGGAGCACTGATGTTCAAAACTGAAGGGTGCCAGACCCAAATCCCACGCTGTGTGGTAGTCTGAAAGATTATCTTGCACATTACAGTGATTAAATTAGACCAGACAGTACCACAGCCCCTGATGTGCATGCAGTTAATACTTTGAAAGGACAGAAACTGTTCCCAACAGCTTCAAAATTGTCCAGCACAGAGTAGCTGCTGTGTGGGCTTTTATCCTCCTACAGATAACGTCAAGCATATCTACTGCTGTGTGCATTCTGCAGCCTTGATAAGAGGAAGAAGAAAACTTTTCAGGACCACATAGCTAAAACTAGAGCTTTCTCTCTAGCAGATTTTTGGGATTAAAATAGTATTTTGTTAGTTTTATAGATATTGAGGCCACAAAAGCGTTTGGATTCTGTTTTTTCTGGAGTTCCTACTAGAAAATTCTATGCAGCTGTAATGCATTTAATAATTACATTAGTCTTCAACAACTAGAAACACAACCACAGTACCCAATGACCTTAGAGATAGGACAGATAATTACTGTGCAGTGACAGAGAAAATTTCAGACAGTAAAGTTGTTGTTGTCTTTACTGTTAGTGGTGATAATGCAGCACATTTAAGTTATGTAATAGATTTATATGTCAAATTAATCTTTTCCTCAGCACAATCCTAGGAAAGCACCTTTGTTTCTATGTACTCTCTAAAGTACATCCCTCTGTGAATAATCAGTCCATGTTATCATTAGTCTTCTGCATTTACTCTGTAACATTATGGAAGGTGGCTTAAGCAAAGTGACCTGAAGCACTGCAATACATTTCATAGATTTGAAAACACCACTGGAGGCAGAGGAAGGAAGCAATCTATTGCAAATGCCCATCTGTGCTTTTTCATTATTATTTTGTTTTGCTTTGCTTTGTTGGTTTTGTTTGGGGAGGGGGGAGTTAAATACAGTTTTCTTCTAAGTAGATGAAGGCACTTTGATGAAGAACATGAACAGGTTATCTACTCTCAAATTAAACACGTGAAGTGAGAATAGCAGGAAGAGAAATATCCATGTTAGGAGGATAAAACCCACAAAGAACCTGCCTTGTGACTGATGCTTTGTCTTGATCCCATGTTTTCTTCAGAAGTGAGGGCAACTTAAGTGCCCATGTTCCCATCAATCCCCCCAATAATTAGATATATTTGCTTGACGAGATTTGAAAGGTTTGGGGAAACTCTTTGCTGCTGTTCTGGGATGTTTTGTTTTTTTTCAACCAGCAAGGCTTCAGAAACCTGCTTAAGAGACTGGCACATCAGCCTGCTGTAGCACAGCTGAGGCAAATTTGAACAGAGTGGTGGAAGAGGACAGAAATGGTCAAAGGAAGAGAGCTCAGCTGAGTAACATAAACATGTAGTTACATAGGGAGTCTATGGGCTCATTTTTGACATCCAGTGCTTGGTCCCCAGGGTGCCATCAGGCTCTGCAAGTTCCTCTCACCCAGGGACTCCCTGCCTGCCCTCAAAGCCAATGCTAATATGGCACAGCCACCCTGGGACCAGGGACCAGGATACTGTGAGAGGGCTACTGCTCCCCCTCCTCCCTTTTTGCTCCAGAGCTGCATTTACACTCAGGTCCTTGCCTGAGCTACTTGTCCATGAATCTGCACTAGCTGTGCACCTTGATAATCCTGACCTTGATTTATTTCCAGGTTGTCCCTGGACCTATCCCATCCCTGTGACCCACAGAGTGATCTGGACTGGGGATGATCCTGATCCTATCACTGACCTGTTGTGCTCTTCTTGCTGGGGTCCCACAGGTCTGCATCCTGTGTGTGAGGGCACTGCCATGCTGGCCACGCTGTCACTCACACACAGATCTCTCCATGCTGCTGGTGCATCTGGCTCTGTTGTTCCCTGATATCCCATTTCCCAGCAGCTTCAATGGATGCAAAAACTCTAAGTTACGTCTGCTGAAGGCCTGTTCTTGTCTGTGCAGTCTTCTTCTTTACCCACGAGCTATGGTACTTTTCTAACCGTTATAATGACCCTCATCCAGCTATCAAGGAAGCTCCAATAAATCACTGGTTTTATTGGTTTGTTTTGTTTTATTTTGGCTTGGTTTGATTTGGGTTAACCTTGGTTTTGATGTAAGGGACAAGATAAAAAGGAATTATTAAGGTCAGCAAGTCACTTCCTAGATCCCCTTAGCTGCAGTGAGAACCTGCATTTAAGGCTGAATGAAAGCTCTTATGCAGGTATGAAAGTTCTTCAGTCCCTAACCCAGCTTAGTCCTTAATCACAGAAATGAACTGAAGGAAGACTGGTTGAATTTATCAACTGATGATTAAGGCACTTCTGTTCAAATTAGTGTTTCATTAGTTATTCAAAATAGATCAGCTTCAACAAGAGCTCAAAAACTAACTCTGTAATACACCTAAGCAGGAGGTTAGGGCAGTAATACATAAGCAAAGACAGCTGGATTAATAAATGCTTCTGAAGAAAGTGAGCAAAGTCTTTTAAATTAAAAGTAAACATTATTTTTGCTTTTTTCTTTTTCCTGCCAGAGATCTAAACTCATAAACGATTCCAGTCAAACTTAAAATTATATTGTGCAGCAAATAAAAAAATTAATTTATTTCCTCTATATTTTCAAGATTTCAGTGCTGCTGAAATAATCCTTCATAGATACACCCCCATGAGTGAGACTTTCTTCTCCAACAGTAGCTGCAGGTGGCAGCTGTGTTAAACCATTGGCAAGGACTCTGGTACACGATTCCTTCTCAAGTAAACTGAGAAAATTATTTCCCCAGCCTCTATCCCCAGCCTCCCCTGCAAAAGAGTGTTACAGGGACAACAGAGCAAGTAGTAGGTCTACCCCTGAGAGCAGGTCTACTCATAACCAAGGGAAGCAATTTAACTTATCCCATATTTCTGTTACAAACTTCAATCACCAGGCAAACATATCCTTGATGAACTCAGGCAGTAGCTTCAGCTGGAGCTGGTAACTGGGTTTATAACATTTCCAGTTATTGTTCCCAAGTCCAGCACAAGTTCTGTAAGTAGGGTAGGATAATTTCACATCATCAAGTAAGCTCAATAAGAGAAGTTAATACTCCTCATGTGAGACAGAAACTGATCATTTGTCTACTCCTAGCTTGTTTTCAGTGGTGTCTGAGTTACTTGCTCTTATTTTGCATGGCAAGGAGTTCCCAGCCCTTGTGGGCAACCACCAGACTTTCAGCTGAGGTTGCTGAACAGCATAAAGAAGAGCAGAGAAGACAGTGATCTTGTACTTTCTGATGTGCCAGCGCTGCTTCTTGAATGACTGGAGAATAAGCCAGAATAAGCCATTCATTCTCTCTTCAAAGAGTCAAAGTAGCCCTTTCAAAATAATAATAAAAAAAAAATACATTTGGAGGGATTCTTCTCTCTGAACTTTTTCATCCTGAAGTGCATACAGGTGCAGGTGCCAGTGAAAGGATTGGAAACATCTTTCAGGAACTGCCA
Source organism: Pseudopodoces humilis (assembly GCF_049639895.1). Classification (NCBI taxonomy): domain Eukaryota; kingdom Metazoa; phylum Chordata; class Aves; order Passeriformes; family Paridae; genus Pseudopodoces; species Pseudopodoces humilis. Next base: position 44,236,391 of record NC_142200.1, read on the forward strand.
ATAAAGGCAGAACCGTGGACACTCTGATTTAGACTGAAATTGTCACAAGATTGTCCCCTCTGGGGACAGTCATTTCCAGCTGCAGGCACTGGTCACTTTAAAAAACAGTACTTCAGTCATTTGTGATTCTGTGACCATAACCTGGGGTTAATGGCTGACATTAACTGAGTCATGGTTAACGTCATAACATAGCTGCCATTCAGTGTAAATGACAGCAATTTTAGGCAATGTGTGTTTGAGGCAAGTAAACATTTCCAGATCAGGTCTCGATCAAGCTTCTTGTTTAGTAGTCATGATAAAACACCCTCACATATTTATTAATGAGGCTGATGGATATGAGCACTAATGAAAATGGACAGGTAGGTAATGAGGGAGGTACAGTCAGAACATAGGATTAAAGTCAGGTACAATTAAAGTTCAGCTCCCTAGTCAAACACAGGCTCCTTTGGGGCCCTAAGTAAATCATTTATGCACAGCCTCTCAGTTTTTAAAGAGAGGATAATAATATTCATTATCATCACACATACATCTTGAGACTATGAGGAGTTTAGCTGTATTTTTTTCCTTAATTCTCAGAAGTGTCCAGTAGATTACCAACATCATGATTATAATACTGGGCAGAGCTGGAGACAAACAATTGCTGCATAAGTTTCCTCACAGAGCTCTACTAACATACTGCAGGCATCTTTAGCCTTTATCAGTTATGCTGTTCCATTCTTAAGACAAGCTGCCAGGAAAATACCTGCTACCTGTAGGAGTGATGCCACATCATGAGACAATCTGTGCCTCTCTAATGCAGAGCTGCCTTTAAAGACCACATCTCTGGGAGTGACTTGAAAGACTCAGCAGACAATGGCAGCACAAATGTCAGATATCCAGTAAAGGAGAAAGCAGAATACCTGTCCTACCAAAGATTGTAAAACAGAACCAAAAAAAGCAGAGAAATTGCAGGATAAGGAGAGGAGGGAGGGAGCCAGCGAGAGGGAGAGAAACCACTACATCAAGCCATCTGGATTAAAACCAGATCCATCATTCTAAATTGGTGCTTGAGTGCTGAGCAAATGAGCTAGAGGAAGAAGAAAATCAGTGTGTTTGTATAGCTGCCTCGTAGGGCATCAAGGAAGTGCTGGTTTACATTCTAGGCAGAGGAAAGTCTGTGCACAATCTATTATCTCTGGCTGATATTATGAAGCTGTTACTAAGAAGTGAAGTGTATTTTGGGATATCCCCATGCACATGTACTGCTGACCAAGGTCTGCATTACAACCTACCCAGAACTTAGGCAGCAGCTAGTAATTAAATCTTAATGGTTATCTGCTGAGGTGAAAACACTTGGGACAGAAGAAACCAAAGTTTAAGTGGCTCACCACTCCATAGAAAGAGAGTTTGGAGCTAGAAGGGGTTACCACACGTATATAAAGATATGGAATGCAGGGATAAAATTAAAAACAAACAAACAAAAAAAAAACCAAAAAAACCCCAAAAAACCCACAAAAAACAAAGCAAACAAACAAACAAAAAAACCCTACAAAACAGGGAGATAGTGAAGGAAGTAAAGAAAGATCCCTGTGGACAAGCCAAACAGGAGTTAACACATGAGCTGCAGAAGCAGCTTGGGTTGTCACAGAATAAACAGAAACTCACACTGGGAATATAAAGAGGAGTTGTTATTTTAGGCAGGTTTGAAGGTTTTCTTGCTCTATTTAGCAGAGAATAAAGATAATTTGTTTACAGCACCACATGCACCTGAGAAATTAGTTGCAGCTCAGCATGTTCATCCTAGATAAAAATTGGGAAAGGGTAATCTGAAGTAAGGACAAATCTCAAGGACTAAAGTTAATCCTAGGACTATACAGATTTTGTTCAGATTTCAAGGCTTAAGGCACACATATTCTAGTGTCTGGCCAGCGTCTAGCCAGGCAGCTTAGCCAGATCTAAGACACAGAGGCTATTTATATATATACATGCCTGAAACAACTGAGCTTGCACCTTGCCTTGGTGCAACATCTAGTGTAACAGAACTGTTCCCTAAACCATTCTTCCTTGTGTACCAAAATCTGTCCAGAAAACAGGTGAATCCCTGCAGACAACAATCCATTTCTCTTCTTTCACAGCATTTTGTCCTCAACTAATCTGTCTTTTGGTGATAAACCTGATGGTCATCTTTTAAATACAAAAAGCATCAAATGCTTTTCAAAAACTTTTTTTGGTTTGTTACATCTTGAGCATTATTCCAACTGTCCACTGTCCACTGAGTGCTGTCCACTCAGGTGCTTAGACTCAGCTGTCTGTGAGATGAGGTCCTGTAAAGTGCACAGCTCCAGGAGCAACAGTGAAATCACAGAATCAGGGAATAGCTGGGGTTGCAAGGCACCTCTGGTGTTCATCTAATCTAATCACCCTGCCAAGGCAGGGTCACCTAGAGCAGGTTACACAGGAATGCATCCAGGTGGGTTTGGAATGTCTCCAGCAAGGGAGACTCTAAAAAATGGGAGGGAAGGTGATATTTAAAAGCACCTCACTCATCAACCAGGCCAATCTAAGACTGGAAAGGGATGTGGAGGAAATTTTTTTCCCACAAGGGTGCACTTACCTTAGTGAAATGGAATAATTACTGCTGTATGCTCTATTATCCTTCAGATTTTTTGCTTTACTGTCAAATCTGGTTGAAATTACCAGCAGGTTAAAGTTTGAGAGAACACTAATACGCACTGCAGACATGTAACGTGTACTGCCTTAGAAATCTGGATACAAATATCCTGAAATTACCTTCTCAAGGATGGACATAAAATCCTAATTCGTATTCTTTCTTCAGGTAGACCTGTATCAGAATAATCTATTATATGGTAAAGATTGCTGGTTTGTTCCTCATTCTAGTTTCTATTTCACTTAACCTACTAAGCTCAAGGAAAGCTCAGTTCACTTACAGCAGAAGTTGAAAAACAGCAGGTGTTTCACTATTTTTGATAGTGCTCAAACTTGCTTAAGGAAGAAATAGTTAATGCCATGTCTTAGACTAATCCTGAATTCTTAGGAAAACCCTCTGTTTGGTGATTTTCAGAGATGCTAAAAGGAAAAAAAAAAAAACTTAATACTTAAAAAAATACTTTGAGCAAGTTGGTTTTTCACTTAAAAATCCATTACTTCCTTCAGAAAGCAGCTCTTAAAATCAAAAGCAAAATCAGCTTCTAAAATCAAATTGGAGACAGACCCTGCTTCTGAACCTGTCAGCTTGCAATATCTCAGAACTGAAAATCCTTACAGCCCCAGAGTCATCATATCATGCTAGCCTGATTCTCTCCAGAACCAAGGCTTGAACATTTCCACTGTGTACAAGTGTGTATATACACATTTGAATCCTGTGGCTCACCTCAACTGTGAAGAAAGGTAGAAAGTGCAAAGATAATTTTCTACAAGTTTCTCATAAACAGGCAGCAGAGAGAAACTCTGCATGCTCTGGCAGATCCAAGAGATCCCTTCCAACACAAACGCTCACTTTATCAGATTTCAAGTAATCCACACTGCAGTATCACTGCAGCAAAGATCCCAATCAGAGCTCCTGAATAATTAGAAGATACAAAATCATTAGCAAGAAGTCCAGCACCCCCAGAATAACTTGTTAAAATGCAAATAGCTCCATAAATATACAAACAGTTTAAGCATCCTCTGCTTCCTTTCCTATTGCAGGTTGGAGTACTGCCAGAAGAAAAAAAATTAAAAAAAAAAAAGATGAAGACAAAAAAACAGTAAAACTTCAAGCAAGTTCCACATTTGTGCTTTTATGACAATGTGGTGCTCCCAAATGTAAATAAGTATATTTTTAGCACTATGGTTTATTTCCTTCCTCCCAACTGTGATATAATAGTAAATGGTCAGAGTCTATAAAGCACGTGCAAACTTTGGAGCCATAGGGAAGAGTGTGGGGCTACTGGAAACTGCTGGTCAAATTACTTTGTTCAGAAAAATACATCCCAGACAGATGCATGACTCATATCCACTGCCATCTGTTAGCCGGAAATAAGCCATCTTTGCCTCATTAAGGTAGAAATGATCCTCTTTTGTAGTCAAAGATGACCTACTGACCTGGACCCCAACAGCTCAGATCAAGCAGGTTGGGACAGTTGATGGTATTAGGACCATTTCCTTGCTACTCTCAAAAATTATAATTTAATCAAATTTTCACCTTCTCCTTCTGAAATAATTCCTCCAGCTCAAAGCATTAGGATTCATTACCCTCCCTTCTGTCCTTGGTTGAAGGCAACTAAATGGCATAAACTGTAGCAAAGCATCGCTATTCATAATAAATCCTCCTCTCTCCCAGAGCCTGGTGAAAATCTCCTGGATATGGGAGTGATGTGAGGTGGGATTCACAACATCTGTGAGGCTTAAAGACCATCTCTGTGGGTATTTGCAAGGTGTCAGTATCCAGACAGCAGGTAGAACTGTCAGTCCCCATGAGAAACAAAGCCAGAGGATCACCTGCCTTGTAGCTCTCAGCCAAACTAGGGACTTGCAGGTGCTGCCTGCAGCCATGGAACCTCAGCAGTGCTCCTGAAGGGGTCCTGCCAGATGTGTGCCACCTGGGAGAACCACTGACCACACAGGGTTCAGGCCACGGGCTGACAGCGATGGCTTTTGCATCCAAGAATTCAAATTCAGATTCTGAAAAGGGCATATTGTGCTTGCAGTCTGTGTGGGTGCAGGCTAATTGTGTGTGTGTGTGTGTGCACAAACCACAAAGGGTTGTGTTTCCTGACCTTCCCCAGTCCCAGCGCTGCATTACCGTTTTGAGGAAAAAAAAATAAAGTAACACAAGAAGAGTGCTCTTGAATGCACGTAAGCAACAAAAGAGGTGAGAGCTAACTGAGACCTGGTAGTACTACAAAACAGTCAAATATTGACTAATATATGGAGACAAATATAGAAGGATGAAGCTAAGGTTTTTATTCCAGAATTTCCAGTTGTTTCCATTTGTGGACTCCAGTTCTGAGCAAAGACTGCAGGTTGAAATACTAGAAAACACAATGGCTGAGCTGGGACTGTCTCAAAATTATGGACTTTTCTATCATCACAGGTACAGCATCCAGTTTTCATAATGTCAAATGGCTTCAGAAAGCAAATATACATTCTGTTGTTGCAAATTCTTCCAAGATTACCTCCCCCTGAAGATCAATTTCATAGCCACGGCCACACTACAAAGGAGATTCCTCCTCTCTAATTCCCAAATAAAACAATAGAGACATTATAAATAAAAGGTATCTAATCTTTACAATTTACGACAATTTCAGTGCTGAAGCATGAATCTTCCTTCTTTTCTCTAAGACTGGTGAATTATGAGACCAAAACGTTTCTGTCATTCCCCATCCTCACCAACCACCATCTCAGGGAAAAAATGGGTTATGTCTGCATTTTACAAAACACCTGAGCTGTGCTGGAGTGTGTCTGACTTGATGCAAACAAGCAAGCACAGCATGATGCCTACTTCCTAGCAGTGTACAGCCTAATTAGATGGAGACCCAAAAGTTCTCATCAACTCCTACACCAGGGGAACTTCCTTCTAGCTCTTCACAAACCAACAGCATTCCTGCACACCACAAAAGCAATTAATTAGGGCCTCCATAAGTATGGGTAGAATGGCTAAAAGGTCTTGAAAGCTCAGTATTGCATGCAAAGATATTGAATACAGCAGGAGTCATAATGTGGTTCAGGGTTTTGGGATTTTTCACCTTGCCTAGGCTGGAATTTGGAAAAAAAAATGGGATGTGAATATCCCAGAAAAGCGTGGGTGTTTTTCAAATTGAAAGCCCTACAAAAATGTTTGAAAAATTGCCAGGGACAGTTTGACTTTTCCTTTACTGGCCATCAGACCTTTCCCATTATTTTCCATCAGAAGGTGAAGAAAACAGATAGAGTAATAAAGAAGCATTGTGGAAAACACATTTATTTGTTTTGTTTTACAAAGTTGTAATCTTGTTGTTAGAATTAGCATAATTTTAATTAGGCATAGACAGAATCCAAAAGCTGGCTTCCAGCTGTGCCTGTGTGCTTGCAGGGACATGCTATACCTACTAGCCATGGGGGATTTGCATGTGTGTGTGTTTAGAAATGATCTGCAACCATTTTGAAGCCTTCTTTCTCAAGTCTGACATCCCTGCAATGATATCCAAAACAGAGGCTGAGTTAGCCTGAGCCTGGCAGGACATGTCAGTGAGATGGATGAAAGCTATCTTGGCTTAGATGAAAAATCCATGACTGGTATTGGGAGAAGCCTTTTTTTATGAACTCCTATACTGATTGCTGATACCAATACTAATACTTTTTTTCACTATTATTTTCCTTATTAGAAAACTCTCATTTTCTTCATTTCGTAGTTTTCTGGGCTCACTGTTCCAATGCTGAGCTTTTTTCTTCCATGTAAGCATAAATTGTTGCTGGCTGACTGCAGTCACATCTTTAAAGCTCACTTCTGCTACTGCAGAAAGAGCTAACTGCTCTGAATACCTGATGTTCACAGGGGTTTAGGTCTAAACTGGTTTTCTAGCCCTTTAGGCACAAACATTTGAAAAATATGTTCCTATGAATGTCCTTCTAGTTGAATAATTTTAATCATAGAGTTTTGAGTAGGTTTCTTTTTTTCTTCTTCTTCTCTTTTCTTCTTTTCTTTTCTTTTTTTCTTTTGTTTTTTTTTGGTTGTTTTTTTTTTTTTTTAATTTATATACACTTGTGCATGTGTGTGAAATGCTACTGCTGTAGAAAGTGTGACATACAGTCTAGTGCCACTTATCAAATCTAGGCTGTCTGGCAGTCAATTTCCAGCACATCATGTCTGTCTCGTGAGCTGTGACTACGGCCCATATAGTTTTGATTTCTAGATCTTGTGACTGACCACATACAGCTGCTGTTTACAGAACTGTCATATTTAGGCAGAGGGTGTTAAAGAAAACCTTCTTACACTATAAAGATAAGCTTGCAAGAGTTTAATCAGGGAAATAAAACAGGAGCAGACTAGAAAAAATGTCTAGATACTGAAAACGCTCTGTGTTAAAAAAAGCAATAAGCACATATACAATACACCTACACACTCATACATAGACAGGTGGGTACACTTATATACTTAGGTGTATATATAGAAACACACTTCTATGATCATTGAAAAAAATAACTTTAATACTCATGAGTTGTATTCAGTAAATAGCATTCACATTCAGGTTACAATCTGTCAATTAAGAAAGTTGTTCCAATATATTTTGCTGCCAAAGACATAGAAATCTCACTTGAAAAGAAATCCCTCTTTTACTTAAGAAAAAATTTTAAGAGCTGCTTCTTTTAGTCTACTCTTTTTCTGCCAACCCTTTTATAAGAAAAGGGTACAATAAGTATCCTAAACTAAGAATTATAGATGACGACATTCTCTTTCATTATCCAGGATAATGAGCAATTTTCATTCCTTGGAAACAAACAGACTCTACAGCAAGCCTTCAACAAATAAAAAGATGCATAATAGATGCTAGGATCATATAATGTTTCTCTTAATTTCAGGGTTTTTTACGGATGATGAAGTTATGCTGTGGATTGAAGATTATTTGGAACAGAAAATAAGATATCTTGAAAGTAAGATCTTTAATTTGATTCTAAGAGTACTATTATGCTTTCAAAAATTGATACTGTTTTGCATGTACTGTCAGAAGAGGTATTGAAATTTCCAGTTTGGGAGGTGTGCATTTGTTCCTTTTTAGCTGATTACAAAAGCATCTATGACTCTAAGTCCTCACCTGCAGTCACAGACATTTTTCCAGCTTGGCCCATGAAATTAAACAGTATCTTTAGCAAGCAAATTTGAGAGAACAAAGAAATATTAAAAAAAAAATTCAAAAATATCCAGGAGAAAATTGCTGATAAACATCAATAAGAACTAAATAGAAGATAATTCACTGGAAAAGGATAGATGGAAGCAGCTAATGTTGATTATTTTTGTAAGTCTCTTACCCCCTGTACAAATTGGCCTTAAATGGTAGCTTAGTTAGAGCCAAACTGACAGTCTAAGAACATCAAGATGACAACTCATACACTGTTACTGCTTTTAGAAGAAGACAGTAACTAATTTTAAGGGGGTACATGTTATACAGGCTCTGTCTGGTTTGTCTCACAGAGCCAGTTCATTTCTTCCCTTAGCCCATTTCTGCTGCAAGCTCAAATTCAGGAAAGGATTTGCAATTAATTTTAAATAGACAAACATTGTCCTTTGAAGGACATATTTAGTTTCTTTAAAGGAAGAAGAAATCTAAAGAACTAGGAATGGATTTACCAGAGTAATAAAAACATCACATCAGTGCTTCCCTCCACCCTCACACCACCCCAGATAAACACTTTAGTGCCATCTGAAACTGTATGCCCGACTCCAGCTGTGCTGTTCCTCATCTCCATGCATAATGGTGGCCTCACAGTACTTCTCTGATTTGAGACATTTGTTCTTTTGTCCTCTCTGGTAAAATTGCAGGATGTGCTTCCTCCCTCCAGCTCTGCAGCCACAAGTTGACATGTAGAAGAACCGAGGCATCAGCTAAATTCCAAGACACATTGTCACCAACAAGAGGAGACATAATACAAGACCTTTTCTGCATTTCAAAGAACATCTGCTTACATGACATTTGCCCATTACCTAAATATCCCAGCAATAATTGAAGAAACCTCGTCCCCTTGTTCCCAAACAGGTATGTCCACATTATATGAAGCTTGTCATATGAGTTTTATTATCATTTGCAGACATAAATAATAAAAAAGGTAAAAAGAAAAGCCACTCAAGAACCAAAGGATAAAAGGCATATTTCATTTGGAAAGAGGTATAAAATCAGATTGGGGAGGAGAAAGAATGGATCCAGGAATAGGATCCACGGAGATGAAAACTCTGGTCAAAAAACCAGGAAATAATATAAAAGCTTTCAGCTTTTATTGGTGACAAAGATAAAATGGGTTGGTATTCATTTCACATGCATCTTATGGTTGTTACACACTTAAAAATCAGTCCCTCTACTCAAATATATCTCTTTTGAAGCACAATTTGTGCAGCAACTGTTTCCTTTTTTTCCCAAATAGATTCAAGTCTAAAATTCATCAGAATATAGGAGCTATACAGACTTCAGTACATAATACATTCTATTAAAACACAATGAATTTTTGGCTTTGACAATCCACTGTGTGTTTAATTATTGTTTGAAGCAGATAAAGAGAATCTAAAGGTCTTCTCTCAAGAAAAGTTGTTCCATTGTTGTTGTCAAATGTTAAAGGACACTAATAATGGAGTATTAAAACAAAAATTGACAACAACAAAAATACATACACCTATTTTATTCAAACTTAAATGCTGCTTGTCATTTATGGGGAAAACAAATTACAGTACTCATAAAATATTTTCTTTACTGGTACGATGAAGAATCTTCTTTTCAAAGGCAGATGACTGGGATAAACATTTATTTTGGTGAGCCTAGTGTAAAATGCCTAGATTCTTTAGAGAAGCGTTAAACATTTAAACAGACTGAGTTTCTTTTGAATTTTAAGAATTAGAAGACAATTTAGAGTCTGTAGCATAGTAGCTGCAAAGTAGGACTATGTCACATGTAGGTGATAGACTGAAGCTCAAAATAGGAAACCTTGTGTTTGAGGCATTGGCATTTACTTACACAGTAGTGGCTTACACAGCATTCTGCTACTCAAAACCACATCCTTAGCTCATGTAGAGTATTAGGAGGATTTGATAACCCAGAGCTCTGACTGGTTTTATTCTTAACACCTTCAGGTCTGTGGTCACAGAGAAGTAGTGGGATGGCTCCTATGGCTAGAGTGTTGGGAGGGAAGGATGAAGGTTCTTTAGAAAGGACAGGCAGGGGAAACAATGAAGAAGTGTCACCCTCTACATCAGTAATCAGCTGGAGTGCATAGAGCTCTGCCTTGGGATGGATGAGAAAGCAGAGAACTTGTGGGTCAGGATCAAAGGGAGGGCAGGGACAGGTGACCTTATACTGGGCATCTGCTACAGGCTGTCAACCAGGAAGATTGAGGTGCTCTACAGACAGATAAGAGCAGCCTCACATTTATAGGCTGTGGTCCTATGGGGGAACTTCTGTTGGAGGTCAGCAGGTCAATCAATACAGTAGGTTCTTGGAAAACAGGTAACTTCCTTCTTCAAGTGACAGAGGAGCCAAAGAGAAGAGATGTTGTGCTGGACCTTGTTCTCACCAGGCACAAGCTCAAGGGTAGCCTTGGTGGCAGTGACCATGAATTGGTGGGATTTGAGACCCTTAAAGCAGTGAGGAGGGCTCACAGCAAGCTCTCCATCCCAGGGATAGCAGACTTGGGCCTCTTCAGGGATTTTCTTGGTAAGGTACCAGGAATAAATCCCTGGAGGAATGAGAGACCCCAGAAAGCTGGTTAATACTCAAGAATCACCTCATCCAAACTCAGGAGCAATGTATCCAAAGAAGAAGCCAGGCAAAATCACCAGGAGGCCTCTGTGAATGAACAAGGAGCTCCTGGATAAACTGAAACAGAAAAAGTTTACAGAGGGTGGAAGCCAGAACCAGTAGCCTGAAAACACAATGAAATTGTCTGAGCTGCCAGAGATCATGTTAGGAAAGCTAAAGCCATGGTAGAATTAAATCTGACCAGGAATGTCATAGGCAACAATAAAAGCTTCTACAGATATGCCAGTGATAAAAGAAAGATTAGGGAAAATGCTGCTTGTCTCCAGAAGGAAATGGGAGACCTAGTTACCTGGAATATGCAGAACTCTGAGGTACTCTATGACTTTTTTTGCCTTAGTCTTCACTGGCAAGTGCTCCAGCTATACTGCCCAAGTTGAGCAAAGGCAGGGACTGAGAGAATGAAGAACTTTCAGCTGTAGAAGATCAGGCTCAAGAATATCTCAGGAACCTGAAAGAGCACAATGTGACCAGCAGGTCAAGGGAGACAATTCTTTCCTTGTACCCTGCTTTTGTGAGACTCCCCATGTAATACTGTGTCCAGCTCTGGGGTCCCCAACAAAAGAAGGAAAGGGACCTGTTGGAAAAAAGTCCATTAATATGTTCAGAGGACTAGAACACCTCTCCTGTAAAAACAGGCTGAGAGTGCTGGGGCTATTCAGCCTGGAAAAGAGAAGATTACCATGAGACCTTACAGAGAAATTGCAAATGTTCCATCCCTGGAAGGGTTCAAGGCCAGGTTGGATGGAACTCTGAGCAACTTGGTCTAGTAGAAAGTGTCCCAGCCTATGCCAGGGGGGCTGGAACTAGATGATCTTTAAGATCCCTTCCAACTCAAACCATTCTATGATTTTATGATTCTATGGGAAGTGACTGGTTTTACCTTTAAATCGTTCCAAACCTTTCAGCTGCTGCAACATTTAAGATCTGTTCTTTATGCACCAGGTAGGGCATAGTCTTCACATCTAGACTAATATCTAAATGGAAAAGGTATCAAACAGCATGACTGAAAGCGCTACTTATCATTTACGCATACTGTTTGGAAACAATTCTCTGAACAAGGTCTGAAAAGTGCCTTTCGAATAAATACAGACCAAGGAAATGTAATCATCAAAAACGACTTAGACATCACACTCTTCAAAAGAAACAAATTATCATCATGACGTGTAATAGATCTTGAATAACATTCACATCCCTGTCAGGGGTTTTAAAAGATTGACAAAACGGGATGTGGATATTAAATCTATTTTTTTTCCTAAAACAAATACACACGCACAATAACAGTTTCCTGGCAAGCTGAACTTCACAGCTTTTGTCATTTTTTTTACAGGCTGTCTTGATTTATAGGAAGTGTTATCTCCAGTATGCAAGCTAAAGTGCAAGGGAGACTGCTGTCTCTGGCCATGCACAACTGACCCAATTCTTTACCTGTGAAGATTAAAAGTGAAGACTCTGGAAAGGATAATGTTGTCCCCCACATCCAGGTTCTGAGAGCTTCACAGCACTCCCACGATATGAGTCCCAGAAGCAAAAGCTTCCCTGGGACTAATCTTTCCTTTGGTATCTGTTAAAACAAGAATGATACCATTTCTGGAGGCTGTTTCTTTCATTCCATATCCTGAGGCTGAAGCCCTGAGTTTGCCCAGGAAGCCCTCTAGCAAGCCACATGGGAAGAGAAAGAACTATGGGAAATCCTCTCCTCCCTCTTGGAGACCACCCACACAAGGTTGCCCCACTGATCCAAGGTTGAAAGGCTGTGGTTCCCTCTTCTTCCACAGAAGTGTGTCCCAAAAGTCACACCAGCAGTCCCAGAGCTGGCTGGTTTCTCCTCCATGGATTCAGGCAGTGTAGGAGACCGGCCATTGACTGCCATGGCCTTGCTTCTCCCTCAGGCAACTTCTTGCTTCTCTTTTCTGTTTGTTGGCTTTTTTCCCAGTACCAGGGGCAGGTCTCAGATGTCATCACAAGAGAAATACTTGGGCTTCACTTCTTCTTCTCCCACCCAGTCTACTTCTGCTCCTTGGCACTGGATTCCAGTGAGAAGGGGAAGGGATGAAGAAAAAGGAGCATTTTTTTTACAAGTTCAGTGCTCTGACCTTTGCTACAAACTGGCTTTTTTTTTCTTGAATAATGTGGATAAGCTATCAGCACAGTGTTTCTCTCCACAGTGTTGGCCACTGCCTCAGACCCATAGATATCCCATCTCAAACTGAAATCTGCATGCAGCGTACTGAAGGTCACAATAATAACAATGGATATATTCCTCAGAGTCAGTTTTCAAAGCAGAGAGAATGAATGAAATCCCCATCTGTTGCTTTATATCCTGCTGCTTTAATCCCCTGAATCACTAGCAGTGAGCAAGGAAGTGCTGGACATGTGAGAGAGCCATCCCAACTCCTATCTGCCACATTGCCAGGGCTGCAGGAAGAAAAAACACTCAAGCTGAGAAAGAGGGTGATGGTTACAGAGACGCCTCTGTGAGGAGTTCTCATCTCTGGAAAGTACTTACTGGACTGAAACAGCCTGGGACTGTTGATCTCCAGGGTGTGCTACAAGAAGCATTACTCTGCTCATATCAGTGATGACTGTGACGTCTTCAGAAAAAAGAATTTGTGCCAGCTCTGTAACAAGTGAGGGGAGAATGTGGTCTCCTGCTGTAAGTGTTGACAGCAAATTGCCAGGTTTTCTTACTTTGTCTTTATATTTTGTATTGAAAGAACCTTTGTGCACATCCCAAAAAGGTGACATATATGTGCAGGCAACTGGCGACAGCTGTGCCTTGGTTTCCCTCCGCCACCCTCCTGTGATGTCACTTACTTTTCAGTTGTTATTTAATGGAATTGTGCAATAGGTTCATGTTTCCCTTGTGCAGGTGTATCTACAGCCTAGACACCACCTGTAGCCAAAACACTTTCAGCTCAGCTTTAGCCTTTAGGCACTAGCAGCTTTTCTCTCTTTAGCAGGGATGGGAACAGGTGTCTTTTGTTCACTTTGCTTTGGTGTGGAACCTGTGCTACAGGGAGGGAGTTGAAGGAAGAGGATAGAAGAGTGATTTAGAAGTGAAGTTGTTCAAAGAGAGACTGGTGTCTCCTCTCAGTCTCAGGTGGATTTCCTTTTGTTTAGTCTAACAGAAGAGAATCATATTTCCTGCTCTGCATGCACAAACAAAAATGTAAGAAAACAAAACCTCTCAACAAAGGTTTTGAGAGCTGTGACCTTAGTGGGGAAAAAAATGAAACAGGAACAAAACAGCCCCCTCACAATCCCAGCTTCCTTGCATGGCACAAAGCATCATAAACAAAGTTCTACAGTAATACAGTGTTGATACACAGGGATATACAGTACTGCCCATAAAATTAGTCATGTGTTATTGCACAAAGTGGTGTGTTCCATAAGAGCTGCCTATTTAGCAAGCTTGATCAAGAACATTAAATATGAAAATAAGGAAAAAACATTTAACATTGTTGAAAAGTAATTAAAAATATATTTCACCATATGCTTCCCTGCCATTACTTCATTTCAGCAAAACAAATGCCTGGAGCATTTATTATCCCCCATCATTTTTTAAAGAGGCCTAATGTTTCCACTTGGCACAGGAGACACACAGATAAAATGAATCAGCCCTGAAATGAATTGTGTAAAATGCGTTTGTCTGAATTCAAAAGCTTCTCTGTAGTCAAAAATGCAGAAGTATTTCCAATGTCTCAAAATGCATATCTGAAAAATAACCATTTTTTGCTGGTAATCTTTGAAACAAAGGCTAAAATGCCTTTAGCTTTATTAGGGTTCTGCTCCAGTTAGAGTCAGTATTAGAAAGTTCAGGCTACTAACACAGCTCCTAAACAGCCTTAGTATTAAAAAAAGCAAAACAAAATAAAATAAAATAAAAAAAAAGATAAATAAAACTACAATACATCAAAAAGCTTTCAAAGCACAACTAAACTCTTGAGACTGAGTTCATCCACTGTGCAATTATGCTGTTTCCTGCTCTGTGATGCCAGGCATAAATTTGACCACAGGGTTTTCAAAGATAGATTATAAGCAATTTTATTTTAATTCATGGTGGACAGAAGAAAAAGGTATCCTCTTTCATAAGTGATGAACCAAGGAGCAGTAGTTTGCAGGGCTGCATTTGGAGATTTATTTTTGAAAGTGATGTATCTCTGGCCAGTTAAAGGCAGGGAGGGGAGGGCAGATATTATTCCTCAGAAGAATAATGGATTAATAAAACGGACAGTTAAAAAAAAAAAAGTCCTTGCTTGTGTCAAATGATAGGAACAACCATAATTAATGAAAATAATTTATAAACACAGCTGGATAAAGATGTTCATGCTGTGCAGTTGATGTGGTAGTTTATTCATTACTGGCACTGAAACACATGCTGTCTCTTTTTGTCTTTACACCGACTCCTTTTGTGCATGTGAAACTTGACCCACCAGCCTGTATACCAAAGCTCTGCCATGCAGGACAACTCACTGGCACTGACCTGGCACATAGCTGTGAGACAAGTGACCTGAGACAGAAATCAAACACAGCAGATTCTTCCTGGGTGACCGGAGGCAAGGAATGCACTGGAAGTGATGTGAGAAAGCCATCCAATGCCCTGAAATAGTCATTAATAGTCCCTCCCTTTCTGGGAGCAATGAGGGGAGACAGAAACTACTGAGGAGGAAAGAGTATATTACATTAGTCCAAAAGACCTGGCTTTTTCTGTCACCTCATAGGAGGAGGCACAGAGAAAAACGTGGTAGGAATCAGGGAAATGTGGATATGGGATTTGGGTCTTTTAGTAGACTCACCAGGAGCAAACTTTGCCACAGTACCACAAAGCCCATAGTATGTTTTTGCTAGCAAACAACACATCTTTCCTTCTCCCTTCTTCTATTCCACTCAAGAATGTATTTCAGTTCAAACACCACATTCTGCTCTCATTTGAAAAAAAAATAAATGCAGCAATGGATTCAAATGACATGGAAAAATGGAAAAGGTGGATTGAAATGTTTCAACTGAAAACCACACTGGGGCTTGGTAGCCTGGAAACCCTGGAAACTCCCAAGTGAATCATTATCCTTCATTGCCTATTACTGTTAAAGAACATGACCAGGAGAAAGGTCTAAATATTATCAGATGCATAGTAAAACCATGATAGCTAACAGAACTGTATGCTTTGCAGCAGATGCAATTTTGTTGTGGTTCCACATGACAGAAGCTGGCTCTTCAATTCAAGCTCTACAGATGGGTTCGTTCAGCTCTGGAAGTCCCTTTTTAAACAACACTTTATCAGGCAAGGGGACAACACTAATGCAGAGAGTAAAGGTGATGGAGCTGGGAATGTAACAGATTTCTATCTTTATCACATGGACCAAAGGCCTATGCTGATCAATGAATCCCATCAATATAGTCATGTATTTCAAGCACATGGGTTGTTTGTCCTTTACAGAAGAAAATAATCTGAGTTTGAATGAGTTTCTTGAGCACCTCCAACTCATGATCTGATCTTCTCTTAAAAGTTTTGCTAGCATTACTGAGTAGAACAGGGGAATTAAAAGAAATCACACTTTAAACCGGAATATGGAGACTTAGTTCTTCAAAGAACAGATTTTATTCTCTAATGAAAGAGGAACATTTTTTCTAATGGAAGCTTCATTTCCACTTCAGAAACATGCTGGTGTGAATGGGTATAGCTATACTGGTTGACCATTGTAGATTTAACAATCCCTGTAAAACAAATTAAGAATTTAAGTACAGATTCTAAGAAGTTTACTTAATATTTGCAAACTGATGTGAGATCTTCAAGTGAAAGAAATTCTTAAATGCTGCTAGATTAACTACTAAAAAAACCAATACTTGACTATTCAGTTAGCTGAAAAATCTTCCATTATTTTGTTATGTCTAAAATAATCTACAATCTTCTAAAGACTCAGCATGGTGGATTTGTAGGATAAAGCTAAAAAGCAGAGGAAGGAGAATTGTCAATAACACTCGGCATGGCCACTCCCCAGCTTAGCTGTATATGTCTATCAAAGGCATCTCCTACATACCAGCCCAGGATACATGTCCAAAGGGCCTCTCAGCTTCCAGGACCCTGACATTCAATACTCAAAACAGCGTCATAACAATGTTATATCTATTCACCAATTAATGTGCATATTGAAGGTATTATTGCAAGATCTGTTTTAATTAACTAGTATTTTTAGCTGTTCAGAATGACTGAAACTCACTTTTCTCCATCAAGGATGTACATTGTGTTAAGTATAAATTAGCTCTATTTTGAGCTCAGAAACTGTGCATAAAACTCTTGTTGTCCAGATTAAAAAAACCAAAAAAGTTCTGCCAGAAAGAGAATGAATAAATAATTGTCATCTCCTGACAAACATAAAAGCAGAGGAGGAAACACACATGTGATTTTGAAACAGGATTACTCATAGATTCAAAAGTAATAAATCAAATTACCTTGCTTGATTCATCAATAAATGGGAAAGTAGTATTTGTTTTATTATCAAATTAAGTTATTCTTTGGAAGTAATCCACTTAAAATAATTGTTTCCTAGCATCAAGGAAAAGTAATCAGTAAAAAGGAACATAAAATATCTTTCTACTGCTTTCTCTAAAAGGCTTTTTCACATTTTTCTGAGCACCAGATTAGCCCATTATAAGGAGTGGAAGAGAAATTCAAGGAATCCAGATAAGTAAATACTGCTTTTATAACATCTTTTGCTCTAACTACATAGCACAGTGATTTAAAAGCAAAAGTTCTCACACCCTAGACTCAGAATGAAATGGTCTACTGGGAACTCTGCAATTCAGCTACTGTTGGATTTTCTGTCCTCAGTGAAGCAATGTTGGTGAAACCTTTGACTGCCAGGGCTGAAGTATTCCCAAAAGCATCTTCTGCCCACAGGACATTACTCTCTGTATGCAGAGTACAAAAATATTGGCAAGACTGGTTCACCAGTATTGGCACAACAAATACAGATTCACCTATGTCAGGATAGATGGTTTAAGCAGAGACACAGGGAGATGGAAAACCCTAAAACAAACTATCTGTTGTGGCTAAAATATACTCCTGCAATTTTATGACTTATGTGAGTGGAACCTGCGGATGTAATATAAAGAGAAAAACAGGGAGAAAAATACTTAAAATCTTAACCTTTCTTTTTCTACATCTCCTTTCTGCAAGGCAGCCATGTCCCCTACAGTCTTTGAATTCTCAATTAGTAAGGCATCTAGAACGCTGCCTTATGTTAAGAGTTTGGTGTGCAAAAGAATAAAACATCCTTGTACTTGTTGAAAAGGTAATCATAAATCCCACCAATGCAGAAAAGGCTTTTATTTGTCATCAAAGAACTGATTCATCTCATGCAGAGCGAGATTCAAAACTTGGATTACAGATATTATCCACTGGTGACCAGAAGTTTATGTATTCACTCTGTTCTAGCAAGACTCAGTTTTTTGTCCATCTGCTAGGGAAGCCTCTACTGTGTTTCTTTGTGAAGAGGTAAATCAACTTGCATTGCCATGCTAGACATACCAGCACAGAATTTAAGACAAGACTGTGACTCACTGATGATAAATTAATTTTTAAATTAAAAGTTTACTCACTTTGTACAAGTCACAGTCTGGAGCAGCCTTCTGATAGTGTAAGCTTCAAGCAAACAAACAGTTGTAAACAGTAACTAAAGGTATTGTTTTATGGCAGCATCTGTGGAAAGCACCATGGTGTGAGGATCTGTTTCCATGACCCAGACACTCCTTTCTCCCCTGTATGCTATGCTCCTAAATTGCTAGGAGCTGCAGCATTGTGCCAGACCACATTTCTCCAGTAAAAGTAGCCATTAACCCTCAGAAATGCAGGCTGCTCAGCTTTCTACTCTTGCATATATTCAGGCTAGGACCTAACGTAGTAATGGACAAGCCACTGAATCCTTTGGAGTTAATTTTTTCGGCTCAGCAATCTGTTTCTGGGTGTCACTAATATTAATGTGGAGGTTGTATGTTCTTATCTAGGACTGTATTTTTAGCTGGCAGAGACCCATCTGAAGGCATAGTTGGCTGTCTAGGGTTGGAACAAAATGTCAACCCATCCAACATCTAAAAATATTAATGTAATTGCATGCTGAAAAGTGATAACTGAGTAAGTAAATACAAATGGATGTCAGCTTCAAATTGTGGAATATGCTAGTCTATTTTTTCTTGCAATTGGCATGAACCACTTTATTTTTTTAAGATATTATATCCAAATATTTTTTCATACAACAGTGAAGTATTTCAGTTCAACTTTAAATACATTATGAAATAACACATTTGAATATTTAACAAAAAAAAAAAAACAACAGCATCCTAACACATTGTAATACTTACAAATATTTACATATTCGTTATAATAATAATTGTATCTAAAAATACTAAGTTCAAAATCTCATTAAAAACTCAGGTGCTAGCATGAGGATTACCACCGTAAACCTTATAGAAACATTATAACTGTACATCCTGCTTCTGAGATAGCATAAGCACACAGCTCCTTTTAATGATACTCATTCTCAAATGAGATTGTTATACTTTGAAATTTTGGAAACCTGAATTCAGTGGAGAACTGTTTATATCAGAATAACCAATGATGTATCAGAACAAAAATCTAGGATAGTCAAAGGGAGAGAAAACCAACAGTGATTAAAATAAATGAACAAGGCACAAAACTCATAGATATAAATTAAATCAAATACCTTTAGGCTCCTCTGAAGTCTGAAGCATATCACTACAGTTTAATTTCAGGGAGAAAAATCAGAGGACGAATTCTGCAGTGGTTCTAAATAAAGTATACTGTGAGCACAAGGATTAACCGCAGTGCACTACATAAAAAAATTAATCTATTTTTGTCATCATTCTATGACTCCATATTTTTCTGTTCCAGTATAGGAGCATTTATGGTATTTTTTCTCCCCTTCAGTACACATGCATGATTTTTTCATTGAGAATTCATTTGAATAACAGATCAGAAGCACCTCTGGCGTGTGTACATAGCAAGACCATATGACCAGGGAGGAGTATTTTCACTTGCAAAATTCTAAATTCTGAAATCCTCCATTATTTCCTCACATGAAGTCCATGGCTCTTACTCTTTAAGTTGTGTTATGGACAGAACTCAGTGCTGAGGAGAGTAGCAATAAGAGACTGAATTTAGAGAGTGAAGATTTGGGTACCTTAACATTTGAGGGTCCGGGCTAGATGTATCTCTGCTAAAGAAGCTGGAAGAGCTCTGTAGTCCCACATCTTGTTATGTTCCTCATCTGCAGGGGAACTCCAAATTGGGGAAGACCCAGACTGCACTGCAACTTTCCTATTCCTGATTTCCTCAAAAAAGGATATGGTTGTGACTGAGGTGGAAACTACTGAATGTTTCAATTTGTGTGCAGAGGGGGAAACCAAAGGACCAGAACCCATAGGTAGAGCCTCTGTGACAGAACAGACATTGAACCAAATAATTAGAAGTGCTTTGGGCAGAAAAACCTAGCCCTTTCCCACCTTATTTTTAAAATCTGAAATCCCTTAAAAAGGGATTATTAACCTAAAAATGTTTATAATGTATTTATAATGTATTTATTAATATTTCTATTGTTTGGACTTCTGCTAAGTCACTCTTATTTCAAATACATAAACAAAACAGCCAAATCCCAACAGGGTGTGTGATCTTAGAGCTTCTCATCTCTAGCTTGTTATTCCACAGAACTGGAAAAACAGAGCAGCAATTAATAAAATATGATATTTATGTTTGAAAGCAGAGAAATTTTCAAGGCAGACTCAAAATGCACAAATAGTTTTGTTAAACAGCAGTTTACGAAACCCTGGGTGATACACAGAGCAATGAGTTTTACTGCCAAAGGTTAAATTCTGGGTGCATTCATCAGTTCAGACTTTATTATTTCTGAAGTACTTTGTGGAGCAGAAAAAAAACCCTGCCATCATTCTGTCTGAAGATGGCCCCCTACAAAGGTGGAAATCACACCCAGAAGAATCAGAAACCTTAGAACCTCAGTGCTTTCAGAATCCAATGTGGAACATGTCTTTTAGGCTCTGTCTTTCCTCAGAAACTCACACAGAGCAATCTCATTTTTCCCACCAGCATGGAGAAAGCAGATAGTCACAGAGATCCCTTTCTGTCTGTGATGAACAGCTGTAGGTCTACAGATGTTGGGTTTCGTTTGGCAGAGCGCACCATTGTATCCTCTGTGTTAAAAGGTGCTGAGCTGGGGTTTGATGTGCTGTTGTTAAGTGGCACAGCTCCATTTGCACTTCTTGGAGGTCTGGACCGGTTTCTCTGTCTGGGTTTGTCCTTTTGCTAGCTGAGCTCAGTGAACTTAGGTTCATACAGAGAGCACAGGCTTTGAAGTTATCTGAGGCAGGTGTCAATGTTATCATCAATAGCACTTCTGACACATGACTTCAACTGGGATTTTAACTGCATTTTTGCCAATACACAATCCTTTAACTTCCTCTAACTTAGCATAATTGCATTAGAGGAATTTCAAGGAGTTCTTTGAAGCAAGGTACAATTAACATCCTTTCAAAGAACATTCCCACTCAGCATTTACCCTAGGTAAACTTCCTTTCTGAAGAAACAGTTTGTTTAAGTGTAAATCAATTTTTTCACTTGTGGAAACAGTTCCCAGTCTCTTCTCAAATACACTTTCACACCAAAAGCAGACTGTAAGTCTTTGCATGTTATAAGGTGCATTGCTAGCTAGAAAGCAGGTAAACAATGAAGTTAATTTTAAAGATTATTAGAAAATGAGTCTCTGTCTCTAGATTACTACGAATTCACGAAATTATTAAAGCAAAAAAATGTAATTTTTCACTATGAATTACCATGAATTATTATGAATTACCACGAATTACCATGAATTCAAGAAAGAAAATCTACTGACAATGCATTCCTACATAAAAGATACCAGCGGTCTTCCACTTTTTATCTAATTTTTAAATTGTCCTGAGAAATCCTTGCTGCAAGCTTTGGTTGATTGGAAAACAAACAGCAGCTGTAGAAGACAGATGAAAACCAACCTGAATGAAGCAAAGACAGGATTATCCTGTCTTCTGTCCACTGCTGAGCAAAGAGGAGACTTCAGCTTCCAGAGTGGTCATTTTAACACCTCTATATAGCACTAAAGTATAAGTTGAGAAAAATCCAAGTGTCTTAATCACTACATGGTGTCATTCAGGATATCATATGACATTAGCTAATCATGCACATCCTCTTCACTTCCCTAAATCAGGAGCTGCTACTGAATGGGAGAAGATAAGAACCCTGTTTTAAAAAGATTTTTAAATGACAATGTTTAATTTCATCATTCTTTTTAGGAAAGAAAAACCTTTATAAGCCTTTTAAATAACAATCCGCAGCCCTGTGGTAACAGGCTGGCAAGTGTAGTTGAAGGTACTGTGCTATAAGAAGCTTTGAAATGTCATAACAAATTCTTTCCTTTCCTTTACATCTAATCACGCTGTGCTCAAGCCATGTAATTTCCAGAGGCAGCCCATTTGTGTGCTGTGAACATTTATGAGTTTATACATCATATAGTATTTATTAGAATTTGGATAGAAACCCAAGAGTTTTAAAGGTGGAGTTGTATCACATTTTGCTGAACACACACACAGAAGAGCTTGAACTACTGCCTCTAATTTTTTTTTTTTTTCTTGGATTATCAAGGATTAACTTAATGATTTCTGTGGGAAAAAAGAAAAAACAACTCATAAAAGGAGACAGAAGGAGAGGAGATTTTTGGTTATATTTAAACAAAACAAATAATATAATCATTGCTAATAGCTAAGTAGATGATGAAAATATAATTTCCACAATTTAGAAGTTCAGGCTGGTTTTTTTCCTGAGCTAAATGTTCAGCCTTTAGATGTCATTGCACTGGAGATCTAATAAGCTTCATGGCTTTTCAGAAATATCTGATGCTATGATTAAAATACAACCTCCTTCATCAAAGGTTTTTTAGTAAGGAAAACACTGTTCAGGTATAACACAAAACCACTTTTGGATCCCTCAAAATATCACCTGTCAAGCCAGGGCCACACATTTATTCCTGGACTGCAAGGGAAGGTGGGTACCATTGGATCATCCATTTCCAGAATTCAGGGCCTGGACCAAGAAATATTAATGATCTTTAACTTCTGGTTTTCATGGTTTACACTACATATTCTGATATTACTTTTTTGGAGTCCAAAGCAATAGAAGTGCTTATAAAGTTCACCCTGCATCTGGCAAACACATAGTACAGGAGATCTAAATCTGTGTTCCGGAACTAATTCTTTCAAAATGGAGTCAAAGGAGGATTTAATCAAGTAGAGTTAATAAATTCACCAAGCCCTTATGATCACTATGGTCATGCTTTTAGAAAAGATCACAAATCTCAAAGACAGCTGCTCTCAAAAAAACCCAACAAAAAACAGAAAAAAAACCAAATAAAGCGGAACAAGCTTAAGCTCCCAGAAACTTGTTTCTTGCTGTGCTAGTCCAGATTGTGTCTGGGGTGAGAACATAAAAAGCACTGGATTCACACTGCTCCAAAATTGAAGGAGAGCAAGGGTGAATCAGGCCATTAAATTTGTAATCAGATCTGTTGATTGTCTGTAGTGCTTTTAGTTCTGCTCTGTTTTAAAATAACTGGAATTTTATTTTAAAGGAGAGCATATACCTCAAACAGGCTAGCTGTCCTGGAAAGCTGTTTGAAAAAGCTAAATTTTCAGATTGTCAGATAATTTCTTAAAAATTTCTATTCAAATTAATCCTTTACAAAATCCATGGGGGAACATTCCTGGGAGAGATTTCAACCAGTGACTGTCTCTTTTCTATTGAGATCAATGTCTTCCAACCTGTTGCATTAGGGAGGGTTTTGATTAGGTTTTTGTCTGGTTTGTTTGTTTTTTTATTTGCACTGACAGATCACACCTGTTGGTGCTTCCTTCCTTACCAGGGAAAAAAAAAAAATAGAAATACCCTAATCTTTCTCAAAATTTATTTAGCCAAAAGGTTCAAATTTTTTGCAATGAAAGAGAATGGGTTGTTCATGCTAAAACAAATGTGTGCTCACTTACCTTTGCTCCTGCCTGTTTCCATAGTAATTTCTTTGTCAGAAAGACATTAAAATAAAATTAACATTTTAAATTACTTATACATAGATATGTTTACATATGCAGACACACATGAGTTCAGATATGAGGTTAAAAAGTTTTTCAGTTGCAGATATAACATAAGTTGGTAAAATTGCCCAAAGAAGCTAGCAAATCCTTCCTGGGTATAACCTTAAACAACACTGCTTTAATCATTTGGTGGTCAACCTTGGGTTGGAGACAGAGAGCATTATGTATTTCCCCCACAGCTACGGAGTCATTTGTCGTGTACATTATGAGTGTATGGAAAGGACATTCTTTAAACAAAGGCATCAGGAAATAAAGTCATCTTCAATCACTGTCATGAATATTCTGCTTAATTGCTGATGGCTTTTATTTCACCGCATTGCAATGCCCAGTCTGCTGACAGCACAAAAGCTACAGTGGGCTCTTACCCCTCTCTAGAGGTCCAGAAAGAAGATCAGAACTCGCCAGTTCAGACCAATAACTGGTGTGAGGCGATGACAGTGCTGCAGGAGGAAACAGATTTCTCCCTGAGAGGACACAGGACAAATACCCTTTCCACTCACTCTACCCTGATTGAAATGACACATTGCCACCTCTTTCTCTTACGCACGACTCTTACAATCACAGCTCATTATCCTTGACCTGCCCTTAATGCTGTCCCCAAAGTAAGGGCTGAATAGACTTTTTGACTGCCCTGTTCCCACAGAAAGCTTCTGTTTTTTGCTGTCAGAAGACATGCAGTTTTTTAAAGTGTCTACCTTGACAATTCCAGGAGACTTTGGCTGTATCAGCAAAGAGTTCTGCTCTTTTAAAAGCAATGTCCCCCAGCCTTGACAAGAAGTAAATATATCATCTAAAGCTACCCCTGCTTTTCTCCTGTGTTTGACATCCAAAAGGAGATCCAGTGTGTGTGGCTGGTTGGCCAATGGAAGAAGTCTTAATTCTGTCCTAATGAGGATAACAGGCAGTTCTGGAGGGAATCCAGTCTGCAGGGAAAAGGAATCAGATTCAAAGACCATGCTGTTGTTGGTTGCCACATGCTATGGTCTTCCCATTTTAGCAAATTCCACATTCCTTTGAAGCGCACACAGAAACATCTGTGGATTTGTGGGTTGATCCTTGTTAAATGTTAACTACTTAATGCCACAGAGCAGGATCACCCAGCAGAGCCTGTCATCTATTTGAACAAAATACTGCAAAAGAAGCAGGGTAAGTTTTGAAAAGCTCTCTATCTAAAACTTTGTGAACATAAATAATATATTTCTTCCTGGCCTTGGTCTCTTTTAACATAGCAGCAAAATAGCAGCCTTGCCATTGCTGCTGAGTGCAGCTAATGGTCTTTTTTGTCTAAATTACAGTTGGTCCCTCTAAAAGTGTGTTTCCTGCCAAGTGTGGTTTCACAAAATGCTGAGTCAGAGGAGTTGGGGGGAGGGACCAACAGTGGCAATGGCAGCTGGACACAGGCCCGTGGCATTAATGGCACTTTTAAAATAAGGTTAAGAAACAAGAGTGATCCTGGGAAAAAGGTGCAAAACTGGAAGGCAAATAAACTGTAAGGGTGAGTTACAGTGTATTATTTCCCAGAAGGGAATGTCATACTACAGTTGCTTGATGACATATAGACTAACGCCTTAATATTTAGGAGTTGGTCCTTTAAAATATTCATGTGCTTCCTATTGGACTAAGAACTCAGATGCAGTCAGGCTGCCATGCATCAGCACAGGGGTCTGCCCCAGGAAATTTGAGGCAATTTGTCCTAGTTCAGGGCTCTGCAAGAGAGACTTAAGTAAGGCAGCTCTCTTTATTTTCACTTGAGGACACACACGTTTGCAGCTACTGTACTCCGATTGATTAGCTGTGGGCTGTTAATTCACACTAATATCCAGTGGACACAAAGTCCACTGGAATGCTTGTGAGGGTGTTTCCCAACTTTCTGTCTTCCAGCTAGGGTAAGAGTTGTGTCACCTCATCTACCTGGACTTGCCCTCAGTGCTTCTACCCAAAACCATCTCTGAAAGACAGAAGGTGACAGGGCCACACAGGCAGCAATGGCAATGATGAGACAAGATGAAATATCATTTTCTATTTGCATTTCATGTCTGAAAATGGAAACAGGAAAAAGGTAAAGTGAGGTGGTGCTAAAAGTAGTTTAAGCGACTCCCAGTTTCTCTGGCCACTTGTCCCTGCTCCCTGTCACCCTCAGTTGTTGTGACTGCAAAGCATAAGTGCGAGCACAGAATGAACAACATTATAGATTACATGCATTTGCAAATTAACCCCCACCAAAACTCCTTGTTTTCCACACAGAAAACTAATTTAGCTCCATGTACAAACTCCAGGGTCAGTGTAACAAATAGGGCAAGAACAAGTGACTGCAGGGCTGTTTCAGTCAGCACAACAATGGAAAAATGTCCATGTAACCACAACCACCTTCTTGACTTTCAATGTCTTTTTCTGCTCCAAGCTCTAATTCTAGCAACCCATGACCTGATCTTGTTTCCACTTAAATAAGCTGCAAATTTGCCATTAACCTTGATATAAGTAAGTTTGGTTCTTGATATGTAAAGGATATGATTTTCCACATTTCTTCAAGGGCAGCATCAAGGAGTACATCAGCATTACTGAGTCCAGTGCTCCTCACTAGCTGCCCTGTAGCAGATACTTGGTCTCCAAGAAATCAGAGGCCAAACACCACAAGCCCACCCATACCACACAGAAGGGTTCCCAACACCACAGCACAGGAGAGGAAGGACTCAGCAAGCTGCAGGTGATCCCACAGAAAGACAAATTACTCTTCTGCACTACAGCCTCTTATTAGGGCAGAAGGTGTGTCCCATGCACAGGGTGGGGTCCTGCAGCAGCTACTGCCAAATGAGAGCTGTTCTACCCAAACCCCTCCACAAAAGAAGGGCCACAGAAAGAGGAAGGGCAAGACCACATCAGCGATCACAGAGATAGCCTTCAGTTACAGTGAAACCACATGTGTAGGCTACCAAGTTCAAAGCAAATAAACACAAACTTGCTTGCAGCTTTGCCACAGGCAGGAAGTCATGGCCAAGAGGACTGAGCCTGGCTTAACCCTGAAACCTAACACAACTGCTGAGCAAATTCTTTGCCCAGAGCAATGGAGAGGCACAAGTGCCCCACATTGGCCCTTTTTATCTCAGTGAAGAAAGTAATCACAGCAAGACTTTCTTTTTACCCTGGTCCCTATTGCCTCCTGACCTGTTTCTCAACTTTAACAGGGTTTAGAGGTTTTAGATACAACCTGCTCTTTCTGTTCCTTTGTTTTTCTTCTCTCCCTGCTCATACTTTAAACGGATTGTTGATGCAGATAAGCAATACGAAGGGGAAATGCACTCCTTATGTTCTTTTATAACCTTAAACATAATTTGTAGAACAGAATCAACAATGCTAACCTGGAGGGATGTTTTGAGAAGCCACTTATAGATTGATACAGTGAAGGTTCAGCTCTGATCTTGAGGAGTCCCTTATGGAGCCAGTTGTACAATGAAATAATAAGAAGAACAATTTATATAACTGTTTTCTGTATCATACCTTTTCTTTCAGACTTGTTAGGTTTTGGTTTGGCTTCACTTTTTTCCAGGAGAAGTTGCATTTAGCTGACTCTTGGCCCAGATTTTCACTTGTAAAGAATGTCACAATCTAACAACCTAAATTTATTCATGCTTGGTTTATTTATTTTCTCTAAGGAAACATTTTGCATATCAATGGAAAATACGAGGGTGTTTCTCTCAAACCATTTATTAGGGTAACTGTTAAAGGATGCTGTTCACAGTGCACTGAAGAAGCAAATGATACAGACCTTTTGGGCATTCAAATGTCAAGCTGGACATTTGTGTGCTGCAGGAGTAACCTGTGGGTTTTCTGCCAGTGGCTCAGCTCTATCTCACTTTTAATCTCTACATTCTATTGTTGTTCATAGTAGCTCACTTACACATTCCTTTTCATTCCTTAATATTTTTCCAGATGAAAATCTGCCTGAAGCATTTTATGTACTGATAGATGTTCTCCTCTTCTTTCTTTTGCTTTAAGTTTTATTTCACTTTTTTGTAAGAAAACTAGACAAAACTGATAAGCTGGGGTATATAAGGACAACAGAGATACAAACATCTAGACAGAGAACTGGGACTACGGCTCAGGAAGGCAATTCAAGTTTGTACAAACACCAAGAAAAGCGGCCTGGAATGCACGGAGAGTCCCTCCAAGATGTAACTGCTTAGTAAGCTACTTTGTCTGCTGCTGGCTCACTTACTTCTCTTTCCTGTGCATTTCTAAGTGTTCTTCCAGATTTTTCCTCATATACTATCACAACAGAAAGGTAACAAGGTGCAGGGTCTCCAAAGTGAACAGACAGATTTGTGCTGCCTCACAGCACAAATTGTTGTCAATTTTGTTTGGATTGTGTTTTCCTCTTCTCTCCAATTTTCAGCGAGTGGCTGCTGAAACAGTTCAGAGGAGCTGACAACTGTGCACTACTCTGTTAACAGGGTGCAAGTGCTAAGAGGAAAATACCCATTTTTCTACTTCCAAGTCTGGAAGGCACATTGATAAACATGCAGCCAGCGCACTGCTACTCACAGAAACCAGTTACAAATGCTTTAAATCTCTTTGCTGTCTTACTTTTTCTAGAAGTGTTAAAGAGGTAGCAGTGTAAGGCCTGGATTATGTAGAGACACTTGGAAAAATTATGGCCTGCTAATAGCCCATTTAACATGTTAAATGAGCATAAATAAAGGTAGGATTGTGTGTTTCACAAGATTTAATTTTATGCTAGTTTCTGTACTCATCGATTTTTCCCTTTTCTTTCCTTGAAGAGCACCCATAAAGGGAAATGCTATAGGCTCAACTTCACATCCTCATAAGGATGCATAAGGACAGTTAACTGCTGTAAGCTCCTCATTTTCAGCTTTAAGGGAAAGCAGGACTAGAATACCAATGTAAATGGGCATTATTCAAAGCAGCTGCCTCTGTGCATAGCATCTCTGCCTCTCTGCTATAAGCTCCCTCATTAGCTGGCAGGTAGGAAGGAGTGAGGTTGGGGGGAGTGGAGCTGGCAGACAGTGCTCTCTTGACTGGTGGGGATGTCTCCCATGGGTGCTTTGGGAGGCTGGTGAGGGCTGCTGCTACCTCAGAAGCACTTGAACCTTGGAGTGTTAGAGTTTTGTCTCATCCCTTCTCTGGATTGGTGGGCACTTCCTGTAATTTTCAGTTAGCAAGAACAGATTATGGGGAAGGAGCACAAAAGATCCAATTCAAAAAATAAATACGGAGTTTTGGTCAGAAGGAAGGATTTGAGTAATCACATACTTGTATAATTTTGAAATGGCTGGGTTTGGTGCAGGGTCAGAAATCATACCCCCTATGGCAGCCCATGATGGCTCAATATTGGCAAAAACTATTTGGTTTCTTTGTTTGTTTGGGTTTGTTTTTTTTAAGTAACTCAAAATTTTCCCTGGACTGACAAATATATGTGTTTGGCTTGTACCTCAGTAATGCATGTTAATGATTAGTGATACCAGCTAACTTCAGTTTACCGTAAGTCTAATTAATATATTTGAAATCTGATCTTCTTTTTGAGAAGGATAGGTTATTAAATACCATGATACCTTCTTAATTTAGACCATATAGTGTTTCTGCTGAAATCATAGAATCATAGAATTGTTTAGTTCATGTAATTATGTATTCATGGCCAACTCCTAGAATTCCATAATCTTGTTTGGATAGTGCTCAGAGTTTCTTAACAGCAAACAACATTTTCTATAGCTGGCCCTGCTCTGGAGCGTTCCAAAGTCTGATATTTATGGGTAGAAGTGAGTTTGATGGTGTTCCAGTAACAACCAGGACAACCTCTAGACATAAACCTTATTTCACAGACTGAGCTACCTGCGTGTTATATTTTTGTGTTGACTTTGAAACCAGTAGACAATATATTTTAGGTGTCATTAAATGTAGTACCTTTTCAGATTAATAGTCTTACACATTCCTCATTTTTATGTTAGGATTGCCCCATTGATCTTAAGTATGAAGTTAAGGTATACTAGGGCCAGACTGACTCTTGACATTGCAAGATACTTAAAAAGGCCTTGTAACAGCATCTGAGGATTTCCACACAAGTTCTTTCATGCACTGCTCTTGTATAGTAAAAATGAGGTAAATATAGAAAGTCCCTTCAGTGATTCATAGTTGTGGTAACTGCCCCATGGGAACACTGCAAGCTGGCAGAGCAGAGCAGACTTGCTCTTCCACCATTGCCCACAAGGTTTGTCTCCTAAAGATGGAGCATTTTTTTCTGTGAAAACGAGCTGGCCATGAAGTGCAGCAAGGAAATAAAAGGGTGACAGGATGCATTTTTTGATTGTTGGGTAGCTGCTTTCATTGCTGTGTTTCAGTGTGGCTCCAAGAAGCGTTAGTCAGAAGACTGGTGCTCCAGACACAGCACTGCCAACTGCACTCGTCAGGCCTCCAAAGAGGCAGAGAAAGCTTCAGCCCAGAAGTATTAAACAACCTTCAGACCCAGTGTCTGGCTAAAATTAATGAGCCAAAGTCATCAGCATGCTCTGGCTGTTCTGTACTGCCCCAGCTATAGAAAGAAAATGTAAAACTAGTCTGATGGGTCAGACAAACACCATTTGAGATTGTTTCATATTTCTAAAGAAGCACAAGAGGAGCTGGAAGACCGAACTGAGGCTGATTCCAATTCCCTCTCAGTCTTGATGGTGTTTAATTGCTAATGTTGCCAAACATATTGGAAAATGTAATAATATGGAAACTGAGCAAAATTAAGAGATATAGATTGTTGTCTACCTTAGTCTGACAATATTGATCATACTTTATAAAGCATGCAATTATGTTTCTGAGCACAGCAGTACAATATACTGACAAGTTTTCAAAATCATGCATTACAGTAACACAAATATTCTTGGGTTTTGAAGAAATTTGGCCATAAAATTACCTTCTTCTCAATGAAGAGATGAAAATATTATTTGCTCGATCCACAAAAGAATTTAGGAGCCATTGTTCTATAAAAATCAATGAGAAATAAGTGTTTAAATGGCTTTGTGGATTCATCTGGTATGTAAATGACAGAAGTTTCTGCTTCTTCTAGACTCCTTATTACAGGTAGAAGACAACATTGACTGCAGAATCTGTAAAATATTAAGGGGAAAACAGGAAAACCTTCCCATGCTGAGATTTCTGGTATCCATAGCACTAGAGTTATATCTCCTAAGTAATGTAGTTGGGGGTTTGGAACAATTTCTCCTGATTTTCTAAAAGGAATGTGTGCTTTCAGAAGCAAAGCCTTCATCATCTGATTCCTCAGTTCATTCAAGTGAACGTAAGGAAAATATACATATCAGTATGCCAAGCAATGGTTTGAAGTAAAAGTAGGTGTTACAATTGAAGCAGATGGACAATTGAAATATTTTCTGAAGTTTTCACGCTTTGGGAAGAATTGATCTTCTCTCCCTGAAGTACCTCCAGCCCCCATGGATTTCAAAATGGCTTTTAGATACATGACTCAGTTTTCTTTATTCTCCACAGATATACACAACTTGCCAACAATTTTATTAAAATGTTATTCACATGAAAAGGAAGAAAAAAATTCTCTTTTTGTCTGTTCACCTTTTATTTCATACGTAGGAAGTAGAAAGCTGTGCTTAGTAGGTTAGGAAAGACCTCATTAAGTCAAAGCACTGAAATATCTACAGTTTAACCTGTTATGGAAAAGGAGGACAAAATGCATTCACAAATAATATAATCATCACATCAAAAAGAGGTTGTCAGATAAACTGTCACAAATAGCAGTCAGTGAGCTCTAAGTTTAAGAAAAAAACTCCTGAGTAAAGGATCTGTTTCTTCCCTTTGAGTAAAGGATCTGTTTCTTCCCTTCTAACAATAGTATAAATAAAAATAATTCTGAAAGTTCATGGAATTACACCAATATGGGATAAGAAAACATCAGATTAATAAAATGCACTAGCTCAAACAAGAGACTCCAGATGGATTAGGAATAAAAGCATTTTTGAGCAGACCTCACCCAGATTGCAGGCACATTCCTGCCACTGTATCTGTAACATGCCCTGCTCTCTTCAGAAGCCCTTGCAGTGCACTGCTCCTGTTCCAGATATGAGGGCAGCATCCAGCATTTGGCTGGACCATCAGAGCAGAAGCCAGAGCAGCTCCTGCTGAGCAGACCTGAATAAAATTATCCAGAGGACTTTGGTAAAAATTAGTGTTCTTCAGTAAAATTACACAACAGACCTTGGTAAAAATTAATTGCGTAGTCTAGCCTAGAGCACAAAGGAAAGCAGTACCAAATGAACAGCAGCAGAGTTTGGCTCACATTGGAGAGAGCTGATTTTGATGTGGGTCAAAAAATAAAAAAGGGGGGGGGGGGGAAGGGAGGGAGCCTGAAATTTATTTTGTTACTGATTCCAGCAGGAAATGAAAACAGATCTTTCTTTTAAGGCTGTTTGTTGAGTCATACTGTTCTGAAATTTTCTTCTTTGTATTTCTGGGAATTATATGAAGTGCCAAAGTACCTTCTTGTTAAAACAATGTTTTGGATTGCCAAAGTGGTGAGGAATGTGTGCCACGTCACACGGTTTCTGTAATTCTGCATAAAGAAGCAGATGAGGCTGGTTTGACCACTGTAGAAGCCTTAATTATATTGAAGGTTCCTTGTGTTTTGTAGCACTATAATCAAAAGGTTCTGTATAATTCAACATCACTAGAATAATGGCTGATTTGAGAAAGTACAGGGATACAAATAGGAAACTGAAGAAATTAAATTCAGCAAGACTCTGTAAGACTTTAGTGGGATTATGGAAAACACAGAACTATTCAGGCAGCAGTCTGGGTTGCCTAGAAATGGGGTAATTGTTTAAGGTAGTTAAAAAAGAAGTCATTTATGCTCCTGGGGCCTTTATTGTTAACAGCCTGGTTATCTCTTAATTTTCTACCTTTAACAAAGTGCAGGTGATCTCCACATAGTATAACCAAGTCACATCACTCTGTAAAATAATATTGTTTTGTGCAGTAGATACCCACATTTCCATGGAAAGGGATTCATTTTTCAGAGAATTATAGCCTTTGGAGAGAGAAAAGACCTATTAGGTCATAAAATCTGTACCTCTGCCAGCACAGGATTTGTTGCATTGTCTATGTATATTCATTAGTGTTTTGTTCAAGCTGTTTCTCAAAGAAGCAAGGGGACTTCCAGTGCTGAACCAGGGAAATAGAAATGTGGCTGAGTTGATCTCACCAGACAGTCACCCCTTATACCTTCTCTGCCTTTACAAGTGTTATTATTAAATGCACATTTTTCACTTTCAAAATGCCTCTGTACTAGCCAAATGTTTACTACAACTCCATCTTAATTCAAATTAAAAATTCATTCTCTTTCAGACAGCTTTGTGTCTCATATTTAGGCAGAATTGAAGAAAAGTTACTGGAATTTAGGAAAATTATTCCTTTCTGAACTTTTCCATGTCTCTGATTATGGTAACCAGGACCTAATCGTTGACAGGTGAAAGCATTGAAGAAAAAGCCATGTACTATATGTCAACATGATGTAACATTTCACCTGTCTGTGTCCTATCTGAATTTCAGACAAATCTGCATTATGGAAATTTATCTTCACTTTTGAAGAGGCTTCAACCTATGCTCTAGATCAAATGAGAAATTGCATATCATTAAAGTCAAGCCCAAATAAGGGCTCAAGGTCAAACATGTATCAGACTGTTGTTAAACATCCTTAATGAACATGATAACTCATGAAAAACAGAAAGATATGTACAATTTCTTGTTCTCATTCATAAATGCTTTTCACTACAAAAACCTACTGATTTCATCTAAATCCAAATTTCTTCCATGGAATTCAGCTGAACTGTGCAAATATAGAAGGATGTATTAGGAAGAAAATAATCATAAATCTTATCAAACAAAATTACATAAAATTTCACATAATTGCATAGTAGACGCAAGTCTTACTTTCTGATAGCTGAACTCAACACTATTTTGGCTTTTTTTAATTTACAAACAGGCTTTGTATGAATTTCAAAAGATGTTTTGGGGGTTATTTTATTATTGTTCCTACACTTTTGGTTGATGATAAAATTAATATGGTCTCACTGATCTAGTGATAATCAAAATCCTCATGTCTACACTGGCCACTCAATCTCAGTGATTACAGGGGGATAAAATTGCTGAGATAATTTCCTTGGCTTCTTGTCAACAGAACTACTAGTATTGTAACCCAATTTGTTGTGTGATTTGGCCACTTTGTGTTGATCAGTTCTGGTATTTTAGCACCTTTCCAAGATCTTCAATCCCATGCATTAGGATTGAAGAGTGTTGAATTTTTTTTTTTTTTTTTTTTTCTGGTGAAAGAAGATCAGAACCTATTGCCATCTTTCACCACTCCACTTTGTCATTTGGCTTTGTGAAAAAAAGAAAACATTAGCAATCTCAACCTGATGTTGCTGAGTATAATACTAACATGTTCAGCCATTGAAAAATAACTTCAGTGGTGCTTTTCAGTGGCCATCTAGAATGACAATCAGGAAAGACACCTCCCCCGTGTGTGCTCATGTTTTGGAGCATACCATACCTCATGGGTCTCCATGAACTTTCAGCACACTATTAAAAAGTGTGCAAGGTATAAAGCAGAGGTGCTTTTAGACGGTATCATATTGGCCAGTCACACCGGTGCTGTAATCAACAAAATTGTTCAGCCTGGAGCTCTTTCAGTATAAACAGAAAGGTGGGACTGACAAGGTTTTTCAAAACCCTCTGCTAGGGAGCACATATTCCTGGTTATTGAAAACTCAGATCTGTCAAACTTTTGGCTTCCTGAGTGTCTCCGTTCCCCCGGGCTTCCAGGGGCAGGTTTCCAGCCAAGATGATGAATATTGAAGGTGGTTGATTGTCTTCACAATAGCTGGTGGATAGACACTCTGCTGAGGCCTGCCTGTCACATTATTTTTATAGGTTCTGACAACAGCACAGTCGAGTTTATGAAACAGATGATTCATCCTATGTATAGCTTTTTCTGCCTGAGATATACATATGCATTAAAAACATGGTGGGAACTGTTGTCGCAGAAGATGTCTGCATAAAGAGAGACAGTAATTCTTCTTGAAGGGGAGAACCCACAGAACAGAAGCGACACGCTGGCACTCTGAAATGCTGAAATGCCATTCTAATGAGATAAGCAGCATTTAAAATTTTTGCTTCGCTATATTTTCAACTGCATTATTTTCTGTGCATCTAAAACTTTATTAGCGGTGTAAGGATTTGTCTGGGAGTAACGTGCATTTATTTGTACACTTTTTACAGAAGGAAACATATTCAAAAGCCCTGATAGTCTGTTCTTTGGTTGAATGATGGTCATGCGGGATTTACAATTGAATTGTAAGGACAGGAGGACAGGAAGAATACAAGTGACAAATACAAGAGTCTCTCTGCCAGCAGGGAAGAAGAGCTGTAATGAGCAAAACTCCCAACTTGATCTAATTTAGAGCCAAGGAGAGCTTCAAGAATGTGTGGGAATTAATCTTTTTATTTATCCAGAATGAAGGAGGAGAATTAAGGGCAAGCGGAATAGCACTGAAACGGACAGATTTGTATTCCCTCCTGAAAAACATTGCATCTAAGTGCCTGACAGCTGAAGTTCATAAGTGCAACAGCAGATTTTTAAGAAACTGTAAGAAACTGTTTGTTCTTTCCAGATGGGGGATGGGAAAGAGGGTGTGGATTTGGCCAATAATGTGATCATTGTTGAAAATCTACAGCAGTACAAGAAATGAATGGAGAATATAGTCTTAAGAAAAAAGAAAATAGGAAAGTAAAAAAAGAAAAGAGTAATGAGTTTTCCTGACTTAGGCCCCAGCTAAGCAAAATGTCTAATCAGAGAGCTAAGGATTTGCAGTGTTTGGCCTCTCAGCTGGAAGAGATGTGATCAGCATGCTAGCATGGTTGTGGTTTCTGCTCATCTGGGTTCCTACAGCTTCCAAACAGCCATATCAAAACTCCACTTGTCTGCTCAAGCAATTCAGCTTCAGCCTAAATAAAATTAAATATATGAATGGCTCATAGAAATAATTCCATGTTGGGAATCTCATAATGTCACTACTGTTCTTTGATATAAACCAGGTCACATAGTTGGACTTAGCTTGCACATAAACTTATTTTAAAAAAAAGTTGCTGGCTTTTTGCACTCACATGCATTTTTATGCCCCCTTCTCCACAAGCTTCTTTCATCTTTCCTTTTGGCAGCTTGCCAGTATAGTAGCCAGATACCCTATTATATGCCAATTAAAACCTTCTTGATGAATTTCAGTCATTTGTATTTTATTGTACACAGTACGGAAATACATCACAGTAAAATGTAGTATAAATAGGGCATGGGTTAGTCAAGTATAAAGGCTTTTTTGTCCTCTACTAGATGTGTATTTGTAATTTCAAATTAAAATAACCAACATCCTGCTACAGTAACCTTTTCCATTGTATTTAAAAGCCTTTTAATATTTTTTTCCCCATCAAAATGCTAGCAGTACAATTTGCCATGTTTTGGTTTAGAAACATAGAGATGAGATGTAGAGTTACTATACTGTGCAGCTCTTACAACTAGAAGTAATTGTTTAGTAGTAGTCTGAAATCAATTTAAAGACATCTGTCTCCAAGGAGGTTTCTGCATACCTGTGACTGCCCAGAGAAGAGGAGGTTTGCTCCTATTAGCGAAACACCAAGAGAGTTGTGTGCTCCCACCAAGGCAGGGGCATGTGTGTGAACCACAGTCAGAAAACATTTTAAGTTTGTGCCCACAATGGATTGTCAGATCTACCTCTGCTTAAAGCACATACTTAAATCCAGCTGAATTTACTGACTCTGCTCCTGAGAGGTAAACAGGATGTTCAAGAGCATCTGAGCTGAAGACTTTCACCTCCTTAGAGCACAGTCCCACACTGTGACTGAAGTGGCAAATGGTCCACAATGCCTGAAAGATAAATTTTTCCCTATCTTTTATTTTCCTTCCTTCCTTCCTTCCTTCCTTCTATTCCCCTTCATGCCGCTTCACTAGGTATTTACCCTCTCCCCCCATCTCATCAGATTCAGTGCTTGGCTGACCCCTAGGAGAATTCCTTCAGTTTTTTTTTTACAAACAGAAAAATTCCATATATATTTTCTTTCCAGGTTATGTTCTGCCATTTTATTTAGTTGAGCTGCTGTGTTGAGCTCCATCACCAAAGCCAGTACAAAGTAAGTGGGTAACCAGGAGCAAGAGCGGAGGAGAGCTTGGAGTAAAGGCAGGGTCTTTACCCTTGTTGCAGATGCTTTTAACTATTATCAAGTTCCATTAGGTACTCTTTAAAAAGTGAAGTGACTTCTGGAAT
Organism: Pseudopodoces humilis; assembly: GCF_049639895.1. Lineage (NCBI taxonomy): Eukaryota > Metazoa > Chordata > Aves > Passeriformes > Paridae > Pseudopodoces > Pseudopodoces humilis. The sequence continues at coordinate 44,273,427 of NC_142200.1, forward strand.
TGCAACATAGTGCCACCTCTTTAAACACTCTTTGTTTTTATAAGGGCATTGCTGAACTGATCTTGTTAAGTCCAGTTCCAGTTATAAAACTCTGCAAAGGCATTTCATTGCATAATATTATTATGATGCCTAGATGCTTTGCTCAAAAGTCAAAAGGAATTAAAGCTCTGTTACACAGCAAAACTGTGTACCCAATTAGAATACATAAACTGTTCAGACAGAAATGTCTGTGTGTTTAAGAATAAGAAGCATTTAACTTTTAACCAACCTTAGAACACATCCTTGTATGTATCCTTTACTTGTTAATCTGATTTTATTTAGTTCTAAAAAGGGGCTTTGCATGCTAATTCAGATTAATCAGGTCTGACTGCATGTAATTAAAAATTAGTAAAACAAAGGCAGACCCTAAATCAGTTCTTAAAGAACATCTTCCTTCAACTACAAAAGATTAGACTTTATGCATCGCTAGCTCTGAAAGGAAAAACAGTTATTATTGAAGAGTATGCTAACATTTTATCATTAAAAAATGAAGCACGTTTGCCTAACAAAATTAAATGATCCAGACAATAAAGCACATTTGCCGAGATCAAGAAAGATAAAACCAAGAGTAGAGTAAAATCCAATGCAAAAAATATTAAAGCCCATTACTGCAATGAGCTTTTGGCAAAGGACCTCTGTGCAATAGAGGTCATATAACATTTCAGTGTTTGCACTGGATATAACCCAGGGAATTAATTCTAAGCTTACAGTAGAAAAAATATTGGTATTTTTGTGTGCTTCATAAACAATGCAACCTGCACCTTAAATTGGATTAAAATTAGGAAATTTTCTTTAATTACCTAGTCTTCTTTATGAATCCATTGAATTTAATTAATTAATTGTTTTTTTTAATCCATTTTGAGTTTGAGAAGCCCTTTTTACCCAGTTTAGTTTACTGCAGTTGGATACTAATATCACAGCAAAGCATTACAGTTTCCAAAGCTTCTTTATAATTTTTTTAGATTTATTCTTACAAAAGAGAGTATTTGGAATTCTTACCAAAAGAAAAAAAAAATGGCAAACCTTTGTAAAAAAAAAGCTTTGTTTTTTCATAGGGACAATTAAATGATCAGAGCAGACACACAACAATTTCTTTCACAGCTAAAGTCATGTCCTTGGTTATTTTATGTAAAAGGAGAAAAGGAAGGTTAAAATTGAACTCTGTCTCCGAAACCAGGCCTTCTTCTGCCCTTTGCAAGTCCCATTTGTGTTACTAAACATCTTTCAAAGGAGCCTTCAGCCTGCTCTTGTATGCAAATAAGAATTCCCCTGTTCCCCCCCATCTCCGTACAGGTATCCGGGACAGAAACACCAGCCCTGGCAGCTGCTATTACAACTACAGTGAGGTTAAGATCATACTGCCAAGGAAAGTGGTCCTCTGGGACCTGAGTATAAACCACTGTGGATATTATGACCACCTAGGATAGTCTCCTGGATGGCTTGGCTTGCAGTGGTGCCTCCTCAGCAAATGAAGAAGTTCAGTGGTGAAGGGTAGGACACTTGGCAGTGGCCTCCAGGGGCTGCCATTTATTTGCCACAGCTGGGAAGGATGCTGCCCACCAACTCAGGGGGCAAACAGCTCCAGAGGTAAAAGTAGGGAAAAGAGGCAGTTACTAAATCATCCTTTGAGATCAACCACAGAGTGCAGTGTTTTTCCCATAATAGGTATTTATTTATGCTAAAAGTGTCGCGTTTTCACAAAAGAATGGAATTTGATATATTGAAATCAGCTCTTCATGAGGGCACCCAGCCTGAAAAAGTCTTATTTACTTCTTTGGAGTCAGCATTTTAAGGTGAGTGCTATCTTGTCCAGGTTACCTTCCAATTATTAATGGCTGCTGCAAGCATTTGTCTAACAAGGGATTTCAGAATGCAACACAGTTACAGTTGCACATATATTAAAATATAGAGCTTAAATTTATCTCAGGACACATAAGACATCCTCTGGGAAAGCTGCACAATGCAACCACGCTTTCTATTTTTGGCAATAATTAAACTATACTATGAGGAGTTATTAGACTAAATGACACTGTAAACCCCAAAAGCAAAATATCTAACATCACAATATGATGTTCTTAGCCTGTCTCATACCTCATTCTTTTCAGCTCTACTGCAAATGAAAATTAGAGTCAATGGAAACTAAACAGGTCTTGTATGCATGGAATAACATATTAACTCAGTGAGAAAATAAATACTGTTTACCTTTTTCTGTTTAAAAATGTAAATTCTTCCTGCTGCATAAATTTGTAAAGTAAAATTTCTCAGTACTTATACATCTCTCATGCTTATCTTCTAAATCAACAGTGTTGATCCAAAATCAGAATTTTGAAAGTAATAGAGTATATAATAGGAAATTCCCTTTGTTGCTTGCATTAACACAGTGCAATGAAGTCCAAAATATAAAAATATAAACTATGGTTCTGACAATAGTCACTTGGAAGATAAACTTATTGTGGATTATATATATTCTTTTAAATAATGCATCACGTGCTTTTCTGAACCACTGCAGTTCCTTCTCAAGGTGTTGTAAAAGCTGAACAACCTGAAGCATATTTATACAGATTAAGTGGTTTCTAATACTCCAAAGAGCACTTAATCTGCATGAATGTGCTTCGTGTTGCTATGTGCTTCTAAAGCCTGAACAAGGAGCCTAAGTGATTCTGAAAGTCTGCTGCACATTCGTATTTTGATAAGTCAAACAAAGGTAAAAATGGAAGAAATATGTTAATTGGCCCTGGCAAGCAAGGCAAGCAACTGGCAATCAGAGGCTTTCCAGCCTGAGCTTCTTATTCTCCAGCCATGTCCTTAAAATGTCTCAAATTATACTAATAATGCAAGTAATTATGCTAATATAGACTCAAAAATGGGATAATGCTGGAAATGATGTATCCTTGATAAAAATGTTCCATAATCACCATGACTAATGTTTATTAAAATGCTGCCCTAGAAACTGAAGCAAAGGCCAGCTGGTTTACCTTAAGGGTTCTGCTGTGGCATTTTTCAAATATTCTGTGTTTATCGCTTTTTTCTAGCAGACCATCTAAATGAGAAAACAGTGGTAAAACACTTGGCAAAAAACCCTTCAGATTCTGACACCTTCCTCTGGCAGAGCCAGGAAATGGTTATTCAATAGACAGCTGACATGTCTATAAGGTATGCTGAAAGTGAAATGCACATAAAGAGAATTTCAACATAAACCAAACCGATTTGTATTTCAGTTCCACACTTTGCCCGTTGTTGACTAAAATAAAGGGAAGAAATTACAAGAGCAGAATTAGCACAAAACTGATTGCTCTCCCTGGCTAACGTGGGGAGACAGACTTAGTGGTGTGTTTTGTTGCACATGTCCTTCCTCTCCCACTGTTTGAGTTAAGAACACAACAAATGTGGGGAGCAGAAGGAAGATATTCTCCTACTCTATTTGCTTTTAGGAAATGAAGAAACTTGGTGGTAGGTAGGTTCTGAAGGCACTGTGGCACATATGAAAATTTTTAGTCATATAATTCAGGCTGTTACAGAGGGTAACTTTGAAAGACTGTCAGAATGAGGTGTACTGTCAGCAAGGTGCACTGTTTAAGTTTCATCCAAAATAAATACAAAGGCTTCAGCAGGTTTTTTGTTGTTGTTGTTTTACTCTATGCAAAGTAATAGTGTGTGGGATCTTGTAGAACATGTAACAAATATTCAGTACAAACTACTTTTCCAGCAACTGGGTCCCAGAGCTGTATAAATATCTCCAGAAAGCAGTGCCCAAGGCTTTAAGAGTATGTGAAATGAAAAGGATACATCTGTCAGCTGGTGTGTAGCACAGGAGGCAAACTGCTGAGTGAATTGGCAAGGGAGAACAGAAGATGATAATGAAGACAGCACTAAAGTCACAGGAAGAGATGGAAGGTAACATTTGCTGGTCTTCAGTTCAGCATGGTTCAGAGTGCTAGATCATTTGGAATAGCTCATTGATTCCTAAGGCATAGAGGTACTTTCTTCACAGAGTATTCATCCTGGATATCTTCTACTGACACCTGTCCTGAGAGACAGAAACAGTTTTCCTAGCTAATAAACAATTCACAAAGTGCTTGCCACAGTAGAGCAAGGAGCATTTGGGTTTCATAAAGGACTAGAGTAATAGCTGTAGGGAGAAAGAAAAAGTGAAGGAAAAATGATGTATGGCTCAGAGTTGACATTTCTTTTTCTTGTTTATGTTTTCTGTAAGTTTATTTACTGTAATCCTAAAACAGCACTATAAGCTGACCCCAGCCTCTGAAGGAAAGGGAGGTCTGCCATAATATCTTTGGAAGGGAAAGCTCCAAGTCAAGACAAATACAGGCATATAAATGGATGCTGCAACCCAAACAGTTAGGCTACAATGCTGAATAATTTACACAAATACATTTGTCTGGGATGTGCCCTAATTACAACTGTTCAGAAACCACCATATTGAACAAGTCCTCTGCATGCACAGGGACAGGATGTTTTCCACCCTGACACCTTAAAATGTTAGAGGTAATAAAATCAGTGCAATGTGCAAGGCATGACACATACCAAACTGCTCCCTCCTCACATCTGTCACTTTAATGAAGCCATAAAACTTGGGCATGCAGAGAGGATGAAGGAATCAGTGGCGCTTGGGTTTTTTTTTAAATACTTGGGTGGAATGTGGCTATTTTGTCATGAGGCTGGATAGCTTTATAGGTAGAGCAGAACAGACAAATCTCTACCCTTTTAGGTTACTCAAGAGTTGGTTGTTAGGATAAAATCCAGAATTGTAAAAGAGTTTTCCCTGCAATCATTAGTACCCTCTTATCGTTGCTTGAAATTTTTAATATGCCTTTGATGTGTCCCAGAAATGTAGGTCTGCAGGACAGCCAGTTCCTAATAAAACCTTAGTCTTTTTAAAAAGCAAGCCTAAAAGGTCCAGTGCCATAATACTGCATTTTATTTACATGCTGTAGAATGGATTCTTCTGCATTTCACCACACACTGGTTCCAAAGGAAATTGGACCATATGGTGAGCAATTTGCCCATGTGTGCAGTTTACCAAAGCTGCCCCTAACAGGTGTGGACATTGCAGCAGGAATGGACTAATGGAATTTTTGTCACTCAGCTGTTTGCCTGCTGTGAAAGGGCACCCTCCCTCATTGCCAGTCTCCATCTCTCCATCTTCCAGACAGCTGAAGATCTAAGTGCAGTATGTTGCCTGATGCTTGATCCTTTCTATGTCACTGCTAGGTTACTTTTTGAACTGGTATTTCAGACAGCTGTTTGCAGCTTCCCTGTTATCCCTGTCATTCCTGCCTTCAAAACATACCAGACACAACTTCTGCAGGGCCATGCTTCTGCTTCACTAACACCTCCCACCTCCAGAGGCTCTGGACCTGCCACCCTGCTTTTCAGTGGTGCAAACACCAAAATTCTCCTTCCAGCAGGCTGTCAGGGCCAAGGGGTCCTACCAGATCCCAGCACATTCTTGAGCTTTCTTTTTGGGTGTTTAAGATCAGCAGTGGACACAGGGAGCAGAAGGTCTTTGTACAGCAGCGAAGCATCTCATGGTCACTTCTCTTTGTGTGCACCTCTCTTAACCCTGGGAAGAGATCATAGCACAAAAAGTCCTCAAAGCAACAAGACTGCTGAACAAGACTCACCAGGATTATCATAGCATAGTTTTGTAGATGTGAATTTCTCCAAAAATTCCCCTTTCTTCTCCCCTTACCTTGCCTTTCTGGTTGAAGCTCTGCCAAGCTAATGAATCCAACAAAAGCAGGAAAAGCAACACGATAATCCAACCAAGACAAAGTAGTTATAAATTATTACAGGCAGTTCCAAATTCAATCTGCTGTTGTCCTGGTGACTGACTGGGAAGCAACAATAATTTTTTTGTTTCTTCTCAGGCTGCAAGATATCATCCACAGTAGTCTGTCGTCCCTCTCCCCCTTCCCCAGCCTTCCTTGTCTAGCCCTTGATGTTTTCCCTTTCTCTCAACCTGTTTTCTAATGATATAGCTTTGGAGTTAAGCAATCCTTCAACTTTCAGTGCTATCTGCTACTGTATCTTTTTCTTCATCGTTTCATTATTTTTTAAGAAAAGCTCAGAGGCACAGGACCCTTAGTCCTTGAAGAGTTCCCTGCTCCCTGCAGCTCTTGCCTTTCCTTTTTTACACGCTGTCATGCAGCCCTGTGTGACGTTAGCTCAGTCCAGGAGCCAGTACACCACTTTGTCACCCTGCTGCTTTGTGCTCCTTTGACTCCTTTCTGCCAGGCACACCAGTATTTCTACCACCGATCTCTGACTTGGAGCAAACAAATAATGAAGCTGACCTCATCTCAGAAAATAAAGCAGTCTTTTACCTGGACACATGGTAAAAAAGGGGCTCAGAACTCCCTTTCACCTTGGCTTCTCCATTTTGATGCTTCTTTGCTCTCTTTTTTATTTTCACTCATCCTGTGCAAAGAAAAAAACTTCTAATATATATTTTTTTAGAATCCAAACATTATTTTTGTGACTTTCCTTCTCTGCTATCTGAGACTTTCTTTTTAAGTTTTCGTATTTCCTGCAGAACAAATAGAAGTGAGGCAGTTTGTATGTTCTTCAGCTGTAAGAGAAATGATGGACACTAATATATCACATATTTACTTAAACTACATTAGTACTCTGTCTTCCATCAAGAGGGAGTATAGAAATTTGCCTAGACAAAGCATATATCAAGTATGAAAAATTGCAAGTAGAGAATGTGTGCACATTTGATGCCACAGTATGTTAGAGTAAGGTGTTTACAAAAGCAAATGGAGATACGTAATTCCTGTTGACATACTTAGCTGTCTTTGTTTCCTTCAAAAATTTCCTCTTTCAAAAGTGAAAGCACTATCCAGGAGTATTAACACGCATTAGATTTAGGAATTAGCTGGAGTGGTGGTGTAACACTCCTGCAAGGCAACATTTCTCAAATTTGACACGAAGAAGGCACAATGTTCTTTATAAAAGGGGGCTGAGGTGGGGAGATGTTTGGTTCAAATTGTCCATTGCAATAGGATCTCAGTGCCATGTATTAAGACAAAAAAAAAAAAAAAAAAAAAGAAAAAGAAAAATGATTACTCTTCCTATTACTAATCAGAGATTATAACAGAAGAAGGTGGTTTTCCCCCTCAGTTATACAGGTGGTTTTTTTTTAAGCTACAAAGGAGGACCATGAGGGTAAATTTCTTGGAAGTTCACAGTTGGGATTTTAAAATTTCTGATTCCAAAAATTAATTGCACAGTTATAGGGGATTACTCACTTTAAACAAAGAGAAATTGTGAAGATGGCTAGAATTTAATTCAGCAGAGTAAATACTTGTAATACAGCTATATATGGAATAAATTGTTCTTTAAAATTCTCCTGAAATAAGTGTTTGCCTGAACACATATCAAATATACATCTGAGATCAGAGAAAGACCCAAGAATGTTATGCCAGTCATATTCTTGGCAGCCATCAATAGAGTAATGCTGTCAAATATGGTATAAATTTTCTATTAACACATTGTACATTCTGCTCCTCTTACCTCACCCACGGCCATGCAAACAGGAGTGGGTGGAAGCTGGGGACAGCTTGTTCCCCAGGCAGGACCAACAGGTGGCTCTTAAACACCCAACAGCATTGAATGTGTCAGAGACCCCAAAACAGAGGGGTAAATCTCCACCAGGAAGAAACAAATGCAGGAGAGAACTCCTTCAGCTAGTATAACACATCAAGGTGTCAGAGAACAGCAGGAATAATCCCATGGCCTTGGTGAGCACAGCAGGAAACACATCTGTGAGCAGGGGATCCAGAAAGAGGCTGGCAAAGTGACAAAGAAGGGAAAAAAGCCAAGGAGCTGCATCCAAGAAAGATGGCAAAAAAAACTAGGTGGAGAATCAAGAAGACATTTGCTGTCATGATGTCGACAATTAATGGCACACTCTGCTAATAGCTTTTTGCTCATCAGCAGTGGGGTTTAAAATGGTTTTGAGAATTTCCATCTACCTTCCTTTCCTACTGATATATTTTCCACACCACACCCTTACTTCTCCAGGCACTGTTTCTCCTCGCACCCTGAGTAGAGGAATTTCTCCCACTTGAAACTTAACCAGCATAAATGACAGTGAAAAGAAGGGCTGTTGTGAAAGAAATGAATTAAGAGGTGACGACTGCTCAAGACAGCACTACTGGAATGTGAACTTTGCCATTCTGTCCTGTGTGCTTTCAGTCACACTGCTTTCCCCAATACTGCTACGCTCTGCTCTAATCCCTTGCAAAGATGAAATAGAAGGGTATATAATCAAATGCCTCACCCCTCCTGCCTGCCCAGGACCCCCGTGCCCTCAGGTGAGAGCAGGCTGGGCTCCTCAGGGAGCCCAGAGAGACAGACACCCACCGTTCAGGCATCTGAGACCGGCTCTGTTGGTTGCTTCCCCTCAGTCGGAAATCTGATTCGAAAGGACAGACTGGAAAAGTCGATGGAATAGCCTGACATTCCCCTCTGCAAAGACACACTGCTTCAAAAGCAGAGATGAAAGGCAGCCTCACCTTCCTGCTTCCTGCCCCAGAGGCTACTAACCAGGGGGTTGGTTGTTAATACACTCTTTGGGAAACTGGAGTGCTTAAAAACACATATTAAAAATGAAATGGCCTGAATCACATTTTGGAAAGTGCCCTCTACAGCTGAAACAGATTGATGTGCATCTAGAGCACTTTCAAACACAATGTAGAGCTGTTCCTGGGTTTGGGATTGCAGGTGGGCCAGATGCCCTAACTGTCTGCCTACAAAAACAGATGCTGGAAGTTGAAAAGCAAGCAGAGTTGTTTCAGAGAAATAGCACGTTGAGAAAGACCACAGAAGCCACAAAGTTCACCCCTATTGCCCAGTGCACATCATGTTTTAACCCCAGCTGGCAACTAAATACCACACAGCCACTCACTCCCACCCTGTCCCCTGGTGGAGAAAAGAATGGGAAAGAAAAGGTAAACTTTGTGGGTTTTGATAGGAACAGTTTAAAAACTGAAACAAAATAAAATTTAACAGCAGCAGAAGTAATAATAATAATAATAATAATAATAATAATAATAATAATAATAATATACAAACACTACTGCTAATAAAAATAGCTATTATAAGGAGAGAGAGGAAAAAAAAACCAAAAAACATGATGCACAATACAACTGCTCACCACCTGCTGAGTGATGTCCAGCCCATCCCTGAAAAGTCATCAGTCCATTCAAGCCAACTTCCCAAATTTGTATACTGGGCATGGCATTTCATGGTGTGGCATCTCCTTTGGCCAGTTCAGGGCAGCAGTCCTGGCCACAGTCCCTCATGGCTTCTTGTGCACCTGCTTTCTGGTGGAATATGGGAAACCAAAAAGTCTATGACTAGAGTAAGCTTCGTTTATCCACAAGTAAAAATCAGCATGTAATCCATATTATTCTCATACAAAACCCAAAACACAGCATTGTACCAGCTGCTAGGAAGAAAATGAAACCTGAAATGAAACCAGGACAGCCCTGTCACAGCTAGACATGTGCTGAGTGACCCACTAGCAGTTCACCATTGCACAAAGTCCACCAAAGTCCCATTTTAAGCACCTTCATCCTTTGTTGGTCCCCAATTCCCAGTTATATCTATATACAGCTTCAAGTTTTTTTCAAAAATCCAAGCTGGATGCAGCCTTTCTGCGAGGTTCTCAGACAAACCCTGTGTCCACTCTATGTCACAGGAGCTGTCCTGGGCCCTGACCAGGGGCATAGGACAGTTATAGGACAGGCTGTCTTCCAGATAGTCCTTCAGGATAGGTGTAGGTGGTAATGTAGAAGGGAAATGCCATTGAACACACAAATTTTGTCCATGAATTTAACAGGAATAGATCTGCTCTTTGTAGTAAGTACTCCTGCTATGCACTGATGAGTTCAGATACGTGCACACAGATATATTTTATGTGCACGTGTGTATGCAAATATACATTTATACACATTTTATATTATGACAATTCCCTATGTATAATTTCTTTTCTAAACAGATGGTTGCACAGAAAAATACAACAAGTTTTGCTGGAAAAGTACTAGACCTGTCAGTTGACACAAAACAATATTTTTCATTATACATTCATCTTATCTCACTGTAGGTTTGAATGGCAAGCAAAAGCTAACATCCACCTGTTTGAGCATACCCTAAATGGGAATGATTTAAGGCTACTTAGGTGGAGGATCACTAATTTTTTGTTGTGCCCTCACCTTATTTGCAAGTTAATGCACAAGGCAGACCTTAGGCAGCCTTAATTTAGTTTGGTCTCCTAGCTCTCAAATCCCTCATCTGTACACTGCCATTCAGCACAGCAGGGGTGTCGGGTTCTCAGACCAGAACAACTCCAGTCCCTCTAATTATTGAGTGAACTTTGTCTTTGGCTTTCACAGAGGTAATGGAGCCCACAGGGAGCAATGATCAGGTCTGAAGTATAATGAAGGTCATTCTCATCAAGATATTTATTTCTTTAAATTAATAAGAATGCAGAGAAACACCTATCTTTAGCTGTAAGGACACTTGTGTTGTATAACTTACAGGCAAACTGCAGATAAAACTGTATCACATGAAGAAACACTAAGAACTTCTGAAATGGAAAATAAAGAAATCTGCATCATCTGCACTGCATGTTACCCATAAGACTCTCCAAAATCTCATTTTACCACTAGTGTATCCCTGCTGAGGTGACTGGCATTCAGCCTGTGGAGCAGGATAGCTGCTTAGAGTTTCCCAGGTTTCCCAGGTACAAGCATAGATAAGCAGCCAGAGAAGTTCGAAAGACAAACATGGAATAAAAAGAAAATCTTTGTGAATCACATTCACTCTGGCTTAGTCAGCTGGGGAAGATAAATCAGCTGTACAAAACCTGGCTGCATTTGTTGTCTAGACAAAGTTAAGCTGGATGAAAAGGTAGATCCTTTCTTCTTTTAGAGAAGGGATGTGTTTGTGGAAGATACTGCTGAGATAACCCTGAGGGATGAAATCTCCACTTTGCTCCCAGTGCAGAGAGCTCACATGGAGTAAATGGAATTACTGAGACCCCCGTGATATGAGGGGGCCTCTACAGTCATAAACTCAAGGCTGTGGACTGTTAATCACAAAATCTAACAGGAATATCGGGGTAGGGAATAAGACTTTTTTTTTTAAGACTTGGGGAGCAACGATAATTTTATGTTTCAAATAGCTAGGGTTAAGAAGCAGGTGCATGGTTAGCGGTGTTAAGGACTGATTCAACTTTAACTTCCAAAAGCCTTCAAAAAGCATCAGAACACAATGCCAGTTAGGGCTGCAAATCCAAGCACTGCTTTGGGGGCTATTGTAACTGATACCAAGGTGACTTTGTGTTAAGTCAATATGCTTTAGCAGACTCCTCTAATGAAAACAAACAAACAAGCCAACAAACCAGCCGCTAAAAATCACCGCAAGTAAAATGTCATTCCAAGAAAGTCGAAAGGGTCTCTGTGAATGAAGTTTTCTTTCACAATATTAAAGACATAACATGCCTCTAAGGTCTGAATGAGGCACATGGCAGTGAAGTTGATCCTGTTTTCTCTTATTTTGAATTTTCAGAGCTCTACTCAATTATTCTTTCCTCTTACACAGAAATAATGAGGACAAGAAAAACCTTTGTTTTCTAAGTAATTGTAAAATAGGAAAGGAAAACATGGCATATAATTTCTTTTAACCCTTAAAGCCTCCTAAATAAAGTGAGTCTTGCCCAGTGAAGGATTCATAGTAGCACTGAAAGACTTCTCTGAAGGACTCAGCTTTCTTTCAGAGAGGGTATCTCATGGTATGTTTCCATTCCCACACCTTTGATTTAATTAGATATCATGCAGAACATGCTGAATATCCAAATTTTACTCTACTATTCAATTATCAAGCTATCAAATCTTATATTAACTAAAATTCTGCTTTATTATTTTTTTTTTCCTGTTACAGGGGGATTTAAAGCTGAGTTTGGATTTGGGTTTGGTTTTGGTGGTCTTTTTAACTGCCTGCCTGCTTAATTACTAACCACAATCCTGATAACATGACTTTTGGGCAAGCTGACCTTCATGTCTGAATGATTTCATAATTGCATCCTATTCTGATCCTCCAGACAACACATTCTGACTCTGTCATGCAAGCTGGGAATGTTTTCCTCTTGTGTGTCTCCTAGCCCCCTCCTCACAAACAGAATCTTCTGCTCAACAGAAGTACATCCAAGATTTTCTTCAAAATAAAACACAATTTCAAATTCATTTTTCTGCCTGGGATTTTGAGATAATTCTTTTCCTCTGTTACTCAGAAAGTTCTGAAGATTCCTTGTTATACAGATATAAATATAGGTGGATTTTTTCTCTTTTTTTTTTTTTATAATGCTCTTCTATTTTGTTTTCTTCTTTCTCTGTGAACTATTTAGGATATTCCTTTGTCGCCTTTTTGAAATGTGGCAAGTATTGTTCTATCTTCACAGTTCAGAATTGAAAGTAAAATTTCAATACTCTATTTTGCCACACATCTGTCACTCATAGAATATAATGTAGCTGAGATGAAAATAAATGCAAGTCTCTTGAAAAACTCTGAAGTTTTTCCTCCAGTCCTACTAATTTCAGGGGAACTGTAGCCTATTAACAGCCCTGAAGACTAGTCTTGTTCATACAGTCCTTTGCTTCCCTGCAAAGCACACAGTGAATGCCACCACAGTGACACACAGAATGACATGTGTTCAGTTAGAGTGGGTTCAAAACTTACTCAGCAAAATCGTGTTCATAATGTCTATTTTGCCAAAATTTCAGTTACTACTTCCTGAAGTCCCTACTGTGTGTAAAGAAGGGAGGACTTTGCTCAGGTTTGTGAAATGGACAACTGAACTATAGTTTCTGCAGGTCCAAAATATTGTTTTGAAACTGTGACAAGTCTAAAAACATCTTTAAATTTATTTTGAAAACAAGCTGTTCTACTGAATGTTGATACACTGAATAATTTTTAATATAATTTCATGTAGCTCTTGTTTCTATTGCATATTGCATAAGGTTCATAACTAACTCTTCAGATGGTTTAAAAGCACATTTCTGCTAGTTCTAAAGAGACTTTGCTGCATTGCACTAATTTAAGTTCTGATAATTTAAATGTATAGCATTAAAAAGGAAATACATATCTTTTATGTTCTTCTGTTCTATGCTATCAACACTTCCTATTAAATAGAGGCACAGTCTTCTTTCTACTATAAAAGATGCACACATCAAAACCAACCAACTCAGTGAAGAGTTTTATTTGCCACAGTATCTTTACTCATTCAGACAGAGGAACTTATTAATACAATATAATTCCACACTGGAAAAAATCAGACTTGAAGCTATCTAGTTTTTCAGGAGCAATAATGGGAGTGTTAGAGTCAAGGCAGCATAAGCAAGTGTCATCCCTTGACCAAGCTTTGACCTTTTGCCTGCTCTGTGTTCTTCCACCTAGGCTACTACCAGTGGAACAAGATAAAAGAATATCTTTTCAAATAAAAATGAATGTTTGCAAAATGTACGGTTGGATTCAAATACTTAGCAAAACTTCTGACCTTCAATCCTGCTGAATTCAAAACACAAAGGCAGCTTTGAAATGCTGCAAATTGGGCCCAGCTGACATTTAAACATCAATTCTGAATGTGTCCACACCAAAATATCGATGCATCAGAACTGGGGCTATTGATGCTTTTCAACATGTTTGAGCCATCTGCTTTCCTTCACTTAGTTTCACTTCTGTCAGTTCTTACAATGAATAGGCTTTGGTTGGGAATACATATGCAAGGAAACCTTGTTTGAAATAAAAATGGACCAAATAACAGTGTTTCCTTGAAATTGTTGCCCAGACCTTGTACAATCACACTGCTAGCTCTGCTCACCCAGCCCTGCTAACAGGAATGTTCTATGAAACAGCTGTTGCCTCTGAAATTCTTGCATGGGAAACCCTTGCCCTGAAAAAAACCTAGAGGCCAACCCATAAATTGCTGGAATCCTGGGATTCCTGCTTTTGTGTTTTCAGGCTGTTTAGAATAATACCAGTGCATGATTTAGCCTGGGCTTTTGTCTTCAGGACTTCCCAAGCCATCATTTTGGACAGACCACTCTTCTTCACCCCTGCTGAGTCAAGCAGGGTACCTTAAAGCACCTCGGCTCATCTTCATCTGTGGTCATAAGGGAAAGGAAAACTCTCCTGGACAGAAACATCTACAGGTTTCATCAAAATGTCCTTTTTTCCCTCACTCAGGTGTTTGATCCCTCCCTTGTCTCTTTTCAGATCTTGGCCTCTCTGTCCCATGACAAAGGATTTCAGTGTTGAGGACAGAGGCTGCCAAAAGCAAACTCAGGATTCAGCTTGAATGATCTCTGAATTAGGCAGGTGCTCAGGACCAAGTCAAATCCAAATTCACACGGCTGGCTATATTTTTCTCTCATTCACACCTAGTGCATAATTTTTTCTAGAGTTTTTAAGCATTCTGGGAGGGATCTCTGGAAAGAAAAGCTGCAGATCAGGAGGCAGTAAGATAGGCACCTTATGTTGTAGGTCTGAAGAAGACAACGAAAGCGGCGATGTACTGGAGCAGCTCTGCAGGTACTATTATTATTCCGCCAGTGCCAGCAGATGGGGTACTGCAAGGGAATGATTATTTGGCCAGGCATTTCTGAAATGCATTTTGATTTTTAGTGCTAAATTAAGCCTTTAATTGCTGTTTGTTCTTGAGGCTTTTGGCTTTGTTGTTGTTGTTGTTATTGTTGTTGTTGGGTTTGGCCTTTTTTGAGGGAGGACTTATAATTTAATCTGTCTTTTTTATCTCTGAATGCTGGCAACCTGTCTGGCCATATGGCATTGGAGAACAGTTCTGTTTGGCTCCCATTGTGCCCTACCACGCTGCAATCAGATACACCCAGGTGTTCTGAAAAGATGAGACAGACCATTGTCCCCATTTTATGAATGAGGAAACTGAGAAAGAGGTCCCAGGGTTTGCTTGGTCCTTCTTGGGACACAGTTCCTAGAACAGAGCCGCCGACCCCTTGGCACACTCCTCGTTGGAACAGCACTGTTGCCCAGGGTGGCAGCATGAATGGCACAGGTGTGGGGCAGCCAAAGGTAGGCACAAGCTGTTCACTTTAGATTATCATCAGGTTTTAAGTGCATCCTCTACTTCACATTTGAAGAACTAACTGATTGTGCTATTATGTTTCTCCTCACTTCCAGATGCATCCACCTGCATT
Organism: Pseudopodoces humilis; assembly: GCF_049639895.1. NCBI lineage: Eukaryota > Metazoa > Chordata > Aves > Passeriformes > Paridae > Pseudopodoces > Pseudopodoces humilis. The sequence goes on from NC_142200.1 coordinate 44,288,723, forward strand.
TCTGCTCACACCAGAGAGAAAGGGACACAATCTCCACAAATCATAAGTGCTAGTACTTGTCACATAAAGGAAAAATACACTGACTGATTTTTTGGTTTGTTTGTTTTTTGTTTAACTACTTTAATTGAAAAAGAAAAAAAAAAAAAAAAGAAAAGTGGACAGAAACTTTCAGGTAAATTAAATTTAGAAAATCAACAAAAAGAAAAAATGAAACATACTTTTAAATCTTTGAGACCTGGGATGTAAAGACATGCTTGAAGCCAACAGAGAGCCTGATGAGTAGGTTTCACTACCTGATCTCCACCTCCACTTGTAATGTATCGTCCTGCGTCACTTCATCTGAAAAATGATTCAAAGAATAAACACGTTCCTAGCTTTTGCTGTTATGGCCCGGTATATTTAGTCAAAGAAATTGGGTCAGTGTACTTTTTATTTTCTTTCCATTCTACTAACTCAACAGGATACTGGCCACATTCCAAGCATGCTGTGTCCCATTCCAAATTTCATAGACATTGAAAAAAATAATACCAATGAAAAAATGGACTGTGGATGGCTCAGCTGACACAGCCACAGGCAGGAAATGGCTGGTTGTTGCAGCATATTATCCACAAAGCAAGGCAGACTGTAGGTTTTGTTATTTTACATTTCATCCTGCCAACCATGTCTATTGGTTGCCGCAATCAGAGCTGCTGCTGCTGCTGCTGCAGGCTAGAAAGCAAAAAATAAAATAACAAAGATGGAACAGCAGAAGCTTCTGCTAGTGCTATGAATACACACAGTGGAGCAGTGTAGGTATAACCTGCTATTGGCTTGATTAAGTAATTGGTCTCAGATGTTTATTTTATTTCACGTTGTTAGAGGACTGGGTGATAGTGATTAAAACTGGTCATTTGGACATGAGAAAGTTTTGTGAAATAAAATAGCTTGTGAAAGGGATGTTTTGGAAGTCTTTTTGGTGCACAGTGGAGAGGCAAAGGAGATATAGCTATATGCATGTGTGTATATATATATATATACATATACATATGAGAGAATATATGTATGCATGCACATTATGCATGTATATTCATATATATATATGTGGGACTAAAAGCTCCTGAAATCTAAAAGCATTTTCCAAATATTATCTTCTCTCCTTAGTCATCTTAATATGATTATATAACTAAGCAATTTCACTATAGAGGAGGAAGCACTGTACACCTACTCTTGGCATAATGATAATATACAGGAGGGTGTTGAAAAAAATTTAATAACTAATTATCTTCACAATATCACTCCTGAATAAAAACAAAGGCATCTTTTCATTTCTGATCCCTTAGAACAATTTATGTGTGAAAGGAACAGCTATTTAAAATCTTCCCTTGTTTCTCAATCACTGGGATTTTTTGGCATTTGTATTTTTGGTGCATATTTTTGTCAGGCTGGACAAAGACGGAGAACTTGACAGTCTAAAGAGTGTATGTATATTTATGCATGTAGGTGGGGTAGAGAGGTAGATAAAAACAATGGGAATATTTTAAACAGATTGGAAACTTAATTAGGAAAAATTCAAAGAAGTTCAGATGCTGCAGAGAGCCTCATAAGATTCAGTTGCTCAGATTGCCACAGCATCCTCCAGTGCTCCCATTTAAACCATGGAGAGAGCACCCAATAGAGCTGGGACAACAGTGATATTCAGTTTATTCACAACATTACACCAAGACACAGGCTGTAACCTTCTGTAGAATCACAGTGTCTCCAGTTATTGCTTGAATTAGTTGAATGACTGATCTGCCCTCAGTAAGTGCAGAGCAACTTCATGTTCAGTGAAGCAGCAAACAACCCAGGGATTTTCCTAGCATTCCTATCAAAAGGTAAGTAATGCCATTATTCAGGTAAAACTGAGGAGCTGAGAAATCCCAAAGTAAATCACAGACACAACTGGGAATAAAAGCTGGACTCCCCAATTCCCAGGCTTGTGCAATAACCAGTAGAAAACTCATCTCCTTTTAGTCAGTGGGGGAAAACAGCTGAATCCCCATGGGGGATCTGGGAATTACTCAGTATAATCCTACAATTCAAAGCCAATACTTTTACTAAGATAAATCCTATTGTAATACATGCAATCTGCAAAAACAAAGTCACGATGAAATAAGGAAGCCAAACCAACCTGGTCCACTGTTAATGAACTAAGATTGTTAATGGTTTATTCACACTTATCAGACTGGTGTCAGACAGCAGCTGTGTTCTGGGAAAGCTTGTTATGGACAATCTAACAATCATTAATAGGGATACAACTCCAGCCTCCCACAAGAGAAGCACTACCTTGTCAGAGGTAAAATGGATTTAAAATAGTTGTGAGCTATAGCCTGTGAATTCTGCCAGGAAATATGTAAAATCATTTTGGGATGCATTTTCCTGATTCTTGTTTATTCTTTTCTTCTGGAGTAAACAAATATTCTGTATAACCAAACGTATCCAGGATGCACTGCCTGAAGTCAGGATGTTTTTGGCAGAATTTGGAATACAACCCTAATCCCCAAGTCCTGGCACTCTTTCATCAGTGAAGAACTGCAATCAGGGCCTTGTAGCAGCAATCAAACAGAAGTGATTGTCATGAGAACAGAGCACATGGAAAAGTAGGAGAAAATTGGATGGGACTTAGGAAAAGTAAGAGATAAAGAGGTGTTATTGAATAGAACCAGTAGCAAGAATTCCTGACCTATTTATGACAATTTGATTAAGAAGGTGAGAGGTAACTATCAGAGTGGGGAGATGATAGCTAACAACTGATTATGGGAGGGTAAGCATTGACACTGTGTGACTCTGCAGTGGAGTACACTCAGTGGAACTTTTCTGTTTTAAAAAGCAGAAGCTTTTTTTTTTCAGGTTTGGGATTTTATTTTTTTTTTTTCATTTCCTTAGGTTATTTTTTTTTTTACTCTTTTCCCTGTTGGACCTGTCAAAAGAGTGATTCTTCTACCTTATAAAACCAGTGACATTTGGAAGCAAACCAGGCACTGAAGGAGACAAGTTTGGTGCTTTTAGCTCAGCACCCTCAGCATAAAGGTCACAGCCCGCAGCATCATCCACGGAGAGAAGGTGATACACAAGGTCTGGGTGACTCAGTCACCTGGCTCAGAGCTTGCATGCAGCTGAACTGTCACTCACCCCTTATCAGTGCTCCCTCCACAAGCCCACTGTCGAGGGCAATTAGAGGGCAGTGTCGGAAGTAACACTCACCAAGTCAAGGGCTGTGCGATGACTAACCTTGAAATTAATCAGGGTCCGAGGTTTTCCTGAGTTACCAGTCATTTTAGCCTGATGCAGACAGCAATTCTTAGGAAAGAAAAGGAACTGGTTGGCCTGCCCAAGCCAGATAGTTTACAAGTAATTTCACTTGGGTTTTGCACCAGCATCATAAGAGAGCTGTCCCCACTCGCTTGTACAGAAACCAAGCATCGTGCGACTGTATCCAGGAGAAACTAAGCTGCTTAAGTCAAGAAGCCATGAGTAAAAATTCAGGTTGCAAATTAACCAAGTGCCTAATTCTACATGCTGAAATCAGTTGTCTGTAAAGAAATCAGGGCAGTCCTTCACAAGTGTGACCTGAATTTTATTTCTTAGCTTCCATATGCCATAAACCACTTCCCTTCCAAATAGAGGACATACTTAAAAAATCACACTTAATTTTGCATTTTCACAAAATCAGAAAAGGAATTACTAAGGTTCAACACATTCAAAAGAAGTAACTCTTCACAGTCTGTCAATTATAGCTAAAACAAGAAACTTCCAAAAATAGTTATTTGGAGGTGACTGTATTTCTGTGGTGAGAAAAGTGATTTCCATTGCAGCTTTTGCTTTTTACAAGAAAGTAAAATATTCCCTGGAACCATGGATTTCACCTCCTTTTTGGGTTTGATGGGTTTTTGTACAAACACATCACAAAATGTTCCTGGGTCACGAAAATTTCAGCAACACAGTCACAATTTCTTTTCAGTTGCCGGTAGATCATGGAAATTACAGGACAGCTTTTTGGTGCATTTTTGAGTTACAGAATGGGTTGCAGGGAATCATGCAGACACATGATTTAACATATGTTAGATCCTGCAGACAGATTTGAGCTTAGCAGTAAGCATGTGGCTAGTCTAATTTAGAGGAATTATAAAATTAGGCAGGACTATTTCTAGGATTGGGTAAGTCATTCATTTTTAGTCTCACAGCATTTGAAGAATCTGATCACTTCTTTATTTCTGAAGGATAATTCCCTTCGTTTTGTGGCATTAACTAGCTTACACCAATCAGTTCCTCAGTGTCAAAGATAAGTGTCTGCTCAGGACAGCAGCCTGGGCTCCTTAATTCCTCTGAGTAATGTCACAGCAGCAGATGCACTGCCAGTAGTGAGACACAGGAACTTGCAAAGCATGGATCCATGTTTTACACCGTATCCCCTGATACACCTGAGCAGACACCTCACCTTGGTAGCACTGCCTCTGACAGAAAACAACTCTGTTATGCTGCTGTGGCAAATAAAAGTAGCTTCTGCATTAAGCCATTGACCCCTAATGGGCATCTAAACAATCAAGTGGGTTTTGCTTATCCTTTGCAGCATCTTTGCTGCCTGGGTATTTTCTCTGACAAACCTTCTGCTAGCTTCAAAGAGATTGGTATTTTTTTTCCTACATATTTAAAGTCATGCATTGTATACACACTATGTTTATCTAAGAAGCACAGGGCAGGCATAAATCTGCCGATACTTCATGGATAACCTTGGATTAACCTTGGATGATATTCCATTTTATAGAATTTTACAGGCTGAAATTGCCAAACAAAGACATGGTTATAATAAAAAAATGTTATTAAACACTGTTGTCCTTTTTGTTCATAGAATATACATTGAAAATAAAATCAGAACACTTTAGATTAACCTTTTACAAACCTATACCAAAACAGAATAAAAAGGCTTCATCACATGTGGAATTTGGCTTTCATTTATAAAATCACCTTCTCTTGAAGCTCACAATAGAGAAATGACAAGGTGAAAGGGCAGCTGATAGCCATATTTACCACAGAAATTTTCAACTACGCTTTATCTTTGATGGTTTCTTGTAAAAGAGAAGTATCAGAAAGTACCATGCAGATTTTAAACCTTACTGTGGACTACAGTAAGCTGGCTGCTACCTTAAATGCAAGTGTAAACAAGCGTCAATTACTATACTTTGCAGAAAAAAGTCTTTGCCTTTCTGATTTTCTTTTTCCAGTTTAAGCTGGTTTTTCCTTAGAGGCATCAGAAATAAGTTGTTGCTGGTGTATGAGAAGAAATTATTTTGTTTCTGATCTCAAGTTCCATTTCACACTGCTACAAGCATTGCCCACTCTTTCTGAATCATAAAGCACGACAACCCCAATTTCCTAGCGTGAAGTTTCTCCATGAATAAGGTTTAATTGCCAACAAGAGGTCCATAACTTTTACTCATAAACACTTTTTCATCAATTACTGCTTTGTGAAACAAACATTGCCTAAGCTTTTAGTCTAACTAACATTTCAAAATGGCTTCAGGAAAGTTAAAAATGTCACAAGTTAATCTATAACAAACCCACAGCTTTGTATGTGACAAGGCATGACAACTCATTGCTGTAAAAGAAACTCTAACTAGCACACCCAAAAAAACATGCCTGCTAAAAGAACATTAGATTTTCACCACATGCTTATACTGGTTCTGTACCATTGCATAATTTTTCTTTTGCTGCTTCTTCTGTTGATATTCTCTAAATTTCCCTCCTCCTTTTCTAGATCTTAATTTTCCCAGACTGGCTTCTTGAACAAGCTCTCCTTCACCATAAATATGCATTAGCATGAAGAAAGAAGGGGCACAGGCAGGGGGAAAAAATGGTCAAGTGCTTTCCTCTAACAGAAATATCTAGCTGAGACTGCATGATCACCTGATAAGGAAAATATTTGTAAACATCCAGGTACAAGCTTCTCAGGTTTTTCAAAATGTCAGAAGTAGATGCTGGGTCTTCAGCATCAGGTAAGAGTGCATTAAGTGCAGTTATTACATTTAACACAAGTAGGGCTGATATGTCTGCTGATATTTCTAGTCAAAAATTAATTTTTACTAGTGAAGTCTAATAATTTTGGCATGAATGGATTGATCTAAATACAGATTCTGTAATTCAATAATGTTCATGTTTAGAAATTAAGTTTCCCATTGGGTTTGATAGACTGATGAAATACAAATTTAAAGTACATGGAACCTGTGTGCTACTTTTGGCATGGTTTTCTCCCCATACTCACACTGGCAAACCCCACAGCAAAACTGATTTGTTGGGGGATTTTTTTCATCCTCCCAACTTGTATGGAACTGGCAAGACAAAAGGTTGTATAAAAATTCCATGGAAAGGAACGAGCAGAATGAATCCCTAATGTCCTAAAAGCAACAAGTTTTTCAGTATCCATCTGGGGAAGTTCAAATCTGAGCTTTTAGTGCTCAACAAACAGATGAATCACCTAAGGATACGTGACAATCAGTTTATCAGCTGGACTAAAAAGCTGAATATTCAACAAGGGCAGACACACATGGTTAAATAACTCTGCTACTGCATGAACACAGGGCCCTGTTATATGCCATGATCTGAGGTTATATAAACACAGACATGCTCGAGCATTTGTTAGGGCTTTTTCATTTTTTATAGCATTACTGGAACCTTCCCGAGAGTGTGGAAACAGCATTTGTTGGAGAACAAGCCTCATTAAAATAAATGACAGTGTTGCTACTTCCTCGGATAACTTTGCTCCTGTTTCAGCAAAGGTAGACTGGTTCTATTACTGGGAAACACTCTCTATTGCCAATTCTGTGGTAGAGGAATGGCATTCTAAATTTAAAAATCCTTTGCTATTGATCCATGTTTATCACATAATACTACACTGGCTTGCATTAAACAGCGGAGATACATTTGCATCCCTATGAAGGGAATTAAATGCCCAATTCTTATTATTGTTAATAGTTGTGTGCCTAATGCCCAGCGTGCCTGCCTGCAAACATACCCCCCTAATTGCCTAATGTGCAGTCTTGAGAGAAGCAGATTATTCAGCTTTATGTTTCTGCATTTGCAAATATACTGAGGAACTGGTGGCTGTGGTACAAAGAACAGATTTGTCAATTTGTTTATTTTCAAAACAGGACGGCACAGGGTCTTTGTTCTAGCAACTCTTGGCTATAGAGCTGAGAAATTCTTAAAAAAAAAGGAAGCATTTTAACATATGGATTTCTACAGTGTGGGAAGGCTTTGCTTTGCATTCAGGACTCTTTCCAATTAAACTGAATGTTAGCTCAGCCCATTTAAAATGCATATAAATTGTGCTTACAGGTTTCCAGTTATGCTTACCCTCCTTCTGAAAGATACCATGAAGGGCATGAGCAGAAATGCAGAAATGTTTTAACCCTGAAGTTTACAGCCGAGGTTTTGCTATGGGGTTTTTTCCCCTCTGGATGGAAAAATATAGATACCTAAAGACCATATTTAACACTGTTTTTTTTAAACAGTTGAGGGAGTTGTACAGTGAGAAGCATATATCCTGAACAATTATTGTTATTCTGCATTACACTAAATTGTTAAAACAATTTTGGCTGCACTGAGTAGTCCCCAGAGAACTTCATTAGCTTCAGTGGGACTAAAGCTAATGTCACATTACTTCCCACAATCACAGTATGAGAATTCAATTTTATTAGGTGAAACATACTATTAAGAATTGTATACTTGCAAATACAATCCAAGGTTGGGAATAAATCTGAAAAATTCATGCACATGATTTCATAGTGACCGTATCTATTTTGGAATCCAAGGTTTATTGGAGTCCATAGCACAATAAGCCACTGTATCCTTGGTAAAATCTTGTGGCTGAAGTTTTCTCTTTTAAAATAATAAAGACATTTCAAATAGGTTTCTCACAGAAACTGTCTAGAGATTAATTTAGTGCAGATCAATCTGTCCACATTATCTCTATTCACACATTCCCACCACCTCCTTTGTCAGAAGGGCAAAGCACAGCCCAGAAAAACATCTAAACAAATAAATAAATCCCTTTTCCTGTGCTTTGAGAAAAGCAGAATGATTCCTTCCCAGAGAAGCCTCAGAGATGGTGGCTAATGGAAGAAGGACACATCAGCCAGAAGTCTCAAGGGTAACAAGGATGATGAGCTGTTTCCGCAGAGGCGGGCACAGCTACATCCTGAAACTTTTGGCGTGTCTGAAATCAGCAATATTTCTGTTCTTTCATCCGGGGGGAGTGTTTTGCACAGGGAAACCCCCTGGGTGCTTCAAGCCATTTCTCATCAGGCTCTTCCTAGGATAGCAGCTCTTGGCTGAATTCTCTCCAGGCTGTTGCCCCTGGGTGTTGATCTCCATGCAAAAAGGTCCTTCCTGCAGCTCACAGCATCATGGTGTCTCTATGCTGTGATAAGGTAGGGAGGAAACCTTCCTTAGCTGCTTCATGTCATCAGGGCTGAGGCAGGGCAAAGGTTTACAGTTCTTCATGTTTCTCATTTGCTCGAATATTTTTCTCATCTCTCAGACGGGGCAATAGCACACTGAGAAATAAACCTCTTTACTCTGCCATATCCCTGTAAGTGATATATCCTCATTAGCAACTGCCTGAGCCAGTCAGTCAAAGTTTTCCCAAATGCTTCTTAGCATCAGCTAAGTCCCGTAATATTAATACCACCGATGTCTGCTACATCTCTGTGGGATTTTAGTAAAGAGAGAATGTTATTAGGAGAGATAGTGTGGCTTTCCCTTCATTTGTTCTTGCCCTATATTTGTTAAACCAGAAGCAGCTCTTCAAGTCACACCAATCAAACACAGACATCTAGGACCTAAAGTTCACCATCAGATGCAGAAATCCAGCCCATACAAAGCCAGATGTGTGCCTGGGAGTGGTGTAATGGTACCAGGAACATTAGTTCCAAAGCAACTCTCAAAACCAACACTGTTGTTAAGTGAGTTGTCGCTTCACTAATCACAGCAGAAAAATCATTGTTCTTTCTGGCACTCATTAGAGGCACTATAACCTTCCTTGTTATGAAGTCCCAGGTTGTCCAGACCCCATAAGACCCATGCAGTTCTTGGGAATGCTCCGCTTCATTGGTTCATCTGGAGAGGATTTATGGGTGGGAAAGGGGAAGCATAAGATGAGGCAACATATCTCCACGTGAAAATAAATTTATTCTGTTGCACAGGCAGGAGCAAAGTGACTCAAAGCTGCATGAGCAAAAGCTGAAGACTCCTCTAAGCTCCCCATACTACTCTACCTCGACAGGATACAAAGTGATAATTTATCCAAACATTGAAGACAGAGTTCCTCGGCTAGCATAAACAGGAGTTTACCCATTGGCTCTGGCCCTCCTGAGAACAAACTCCCATTGACTGATAAGTGATCCCGAGGATAAGGCACTATTGTTGGGCTGTTTCTAAGAGCTGGCCTTCATAAACTAATCCTTTCATGGGTGCCATAGGCACCACATTCTAAAGCACTAAATTCACTTGAGAAATCCCACAATTAGAAGGCAAGTTGACTCTCCAATTTTGCCTGTAAAGGTCTCATTTTGCCAACCTATATTTAAGAGGGCACGAATCTAGGCATGGTAAGATTAGCAGTGCACAAATAGGTGAAGAGGAGGTGGGGCTACCCCAGTGTATTTTCAAATCAAATTTACAAAGGAATTCTGTGTGCTCAAGGGCAATTATAGTCACGCAACTGTAGGTGAATGAAACCCATGACTAACAAAAATTAAATTGGCCCAAAATTAATCATATGCAGCAGGACTGATTTGATTCAACCAGATTAGCAGCTAAAATGCCTCAAGAGGGTTGGATTAGCAGAAGATATACCCTTCTATCTCAAGGCTCAGGGAGTAATATCTTACAAAGGCAAATTAACAATAGAATACATTAGTTAGTCCTCCCTTGATCTCTGCAATGAAGAAGAAAAGAAGGCAAACATGACTATGTTCTTGGTTGTTCTTGCATTTTCAGTTCTTCCGTCAAACTTCAGCAGATGCTGCAGTGCATGGTTGATGGCAAACTAAGAAAGCAAGAGATCAGTCAGTGTTAAGTACAGCACCCCTAGTTTTGCATTATTTGATAGTAAAAAAATGGTTAGTTTGGACAGATTTCTAATACTCTGTATAAGAATGGTTAATCCAACCTTAGACCAAGGAGATGGACTAAAACCAGCTGGTCTTTTCAGCTTTCCTCCAACCTTCTCATCCATTATCTGAGCAAGGAGTGGTCTAAGAGTCTCATTCATACTAGATTAATTTGCAACAGACCAGGAGACACAATGGCAAAGCAAAACAACCTTAGATATCCTTACTACCCTCTTCCCATCTCTAAATCTAGGATTAGACATCCACAGGTTCCTATTTTGGTTTATGTCTCCATAAAGCATTAGTGGTTCAAAAATAGACTAAGTACAACCAAAATGTAAAGAAAAAATAAAATAGTCTTCTCAGTGACCTCAGAGGAAGCAGATATGTCTAACCCTTGTATATATAGGCTAAGGATGAGCCTATACATACCCAATAGTACTTTCAAAGACTTCCTTCTTCATCCCAGGCAAAGGTGTGCAGCTGGATTTCCATCAGAGTAAATGGCACTGTGCCCCTGGCTAACTTTAAACAAGGAGAATGCATAACCTTAATATCCCATGGTTTGCTCTTGATTTCTTGTGTTTATTTGTGGGTACCACTAGTGCCTCTCTGTATCCTGTAAATAAATAATTGGACAGAAGAATTCCCTCCTGCAAAATACAGTTCTGATAATTTTTGTAGTGGTCTATCTGACAGTCATATTCATGTAGCTAATCAGATAAAGCAGGAGAAAACCCCTACCAAATCCCCACATTTTCTAAAATGCTGACAAGATGGAAATACTGCACTACATAGGCAAAACATGCATTTAATTTTCTCATCAACTGGATCTAGCACTGTGTAGGAATTTTTCCATCACCTGATCTAGACTAGAACACCATCCCAAATTCCTGCTCACTAAAATCTTTTAGTCCGCACACTTGTACGGGAATGACATCATTTCCATAATTCTTTCACCTTACCTTCTAGAGCATATAAAACTCCTGCAGTTTTTAAGTGCTAGTTAGGACCTAATAAATGAATAAGTAACTCTAATGAAACTTTTTTTGTAATGTAGCTGGCTAGGTTGCACAGTGTCTGGTCACTGCACTGCAAGCTGTTTTTAAATTTGAACCTAATATGAATTGACTGAATTCAGTCAAAATATGGACAGGGCCTCATTTATCTGAACTCTGATTTATACTGAATAGAAAAATTCAGGTTTCATTTACATAAATCCCTGAAGATGCAGATTCTACATAAATTTACTCACCTGTTCTCATTCCTTTTTTTAAACCTAGGAAAAGACAATCTCTCCAAGAATATTGGAAAGCCTGGGAAAGAAAATAGAATTTATATGTGTGGATGATTTTTTAATGATTGGGAGGCATTTAGTTCAAGTAGTAAACACTTTTATTTTTATGAATAGTATTATTAAGGAGATTTCATGATACTAAGAAAGCTTCATTATTATAGCTTTCCTTGAATTCACTATTGAGTCAAATATAGCTGCAAAACCTTCAGTGTCTTTGGTACTTATGCTTGAATCATCTTTTACATTTTTCATAAGTCTCAATCCAAAGAAAGTAAAAAAAAAGATTAAGTCTCTATAAAAATTATGTCAATTAAAATGATCTTTTTTTAACCATCTTCCTATGAAGATCAAAATACATCCAAAGTGAGCATGACTCTGTCTTCTCCCCTTACAGGGATTTTTAGACAAGATTTTAAGCCTTTAGTCACCAACTGAAATATATTTACAGTGCTCGTGGTACACAACACTAATTACAGAGGATTATAGGGAAATCTAATTTGAAAGAGGGCTCTGGGAAAGACCTTGTCCAAACCCACACTCAGAACAAAGCTGCTTTTGGGTGGGGTTGCTCAGGACCTTGTCCAGTTAAGCTTTGGGTGTCCATGGAGATTTCACAGCCTCTCTGGGGTCCTGTCCCAGTGCCACACCACTCTCCCAGTGAAGGATCCTCCCTCTAAGCCTTGCTGCACAGTGCCATAGATGCCTTAGCCTGTTGGCTTGCAAAAGGCCTTCTGCCTGCAGTGTTGTAGACCTCCTTTTCTCCTTTTTCATGCCTAGTTTTTCTCCTTTTCACACCAGCTGCCAGTGCACATGGCAGTGCTTTCTAGAGCCCCTGCCATGGTGTCTTTCTTTTGTTGCTCTCAAGCCGCTTCTTCATGCTTTTTCTCTCAAGCACCTGCAAACAGTAATAGTGGTGTTGTGGCAGGGAGGTAGCTTCTGCTAGTATGAGAGTGGCCTCTTCTTTCTCCCCTTCTCCCCATTTTCCTCCATCTGGACTACATTAGAGAACCAACAAGGTACATGCACAAAGCTCAGCTACCAGGCAGGGTGTGGCACCTGCTGCTCATCAAAGCACGCTCCAGGCAGTGCTAGCGTTCCTCAGCAGGAGCGACCAGCCAGGAGTTCAAGTAAGGATTGGTGGAAAACGGAGTTACTGTGGAAAAACAGTACTGTAAGGGAACTCTGCTGATTAGGAGGCAGAAGGGTGTTCCTCTGGGGACCCTCATCCCTTCCCTTCCCAGCTGGCCCATGAGCAGTGTACCCACCACCTTCTTTTCATCTGTCTGTTTCCTCTTCTCTTACCCTTCTCTTTTTCCCTAGAAATTACTCTGTACACCATCAGCTATGGATGGACCTTGCTGATACATCTCCTTGCATGTGAACCTGTCTCAGCACACTTTGTGTTGAGAATATTTTAGTCAGAATTTCCCTTGCTGAAACTCATTGCTGTCATCTCTTAACCCCTTTTAATGCATGAAGAAGATTTTGGCTGTGTGCTGCCTCTAATGCTTCCTCAGGTAATGAAAGACTGAAATTAGATACACAAACACAAAAACATAGACTTGTATGTCACATCCTCCAGTCTCCCCAATGTCTTAGCAGTCCTCCTCTGGACTCTTTCTAGTTTGTCAACAACTATTTTGAGAGGCCCCTAAACAGGGCCCTGCACCCCAAGTGTGGCTTGTCAGTACTGAACAGAAGGGAAAATCACACTTCCCGAATATATTCTTGTTAATGCACCAGGATGTGTTTAGCTTTCTTCCTCTTAGAGATAACAGTGTTGGCACCTTTAACACTACCAGGACTACAAGGTCCATTTTTGAAGAACTTCTCCAGAAAACTCCAGCTAGTGTACATCCATGGGTTTATTCCCTCCCAGGTACAGGAATTTATCTTTGCTTTTGTTGAACTTCACAATGTTCCTTACTCCCCATTCATCCAGCTTGTTGAGGCTCCTCCCTGGCAAGCCCTGCCCTGCAGCATGCCAGACTTGTACCATCCATAACTTGCATCCATCCCAACCCATCACCAGGCTTTTGATGAAGATGAAGAACAGGAGCAACCTCAATGTCAGATTCCCAGGAACATCAGACTGCTGCCAATTCAACTTCCTGTCATTAACTACTACTGTACATCCAGACCTTATCTCCTCAGTGAAGTTATGTGGATGTCTTTCCAGAATATGTCAAAAGGTTTGCTATATTTGAGGCAAACACCCACTGCTCTCCACTTATCCACAGAGCCTGCCATTTCACCACAGAAAGAATTCAGGCTATTCGAGCACAAATTGCTTTCAGTAAACCCTTCCTGGCTTCTCAGGCTTCAGAGCTCTCTCAGGATTTCCCCATTGCTTTAGCATGGTGTCCTTAACTCAACCACACTTTGACAAAAACAACTGAGATTCCTCATTTTATATAGTTAATATTCTAGTCTGAGCAATTTTAATGGTATTGTGAAAGCATATAAAGATCATAAAACTTAATGACTTAACGTTTCTTAAATTTTCTACCATGACTTTTTAAGATGTATAGCACAGCACTTTCAAAGGGGACATCCTCTTTTACAACAGTGGGCTTGCAGTCTGCAAAGCACAGATGCTTTTCTTTTAGTGGCTAAGACTATGAAATAAGTGAATTCTTAAGGGCCATATCTTTACTTATTTACATCAACCCATGCATTTTAGCTGCAGTGTAACTGTACTAGTTTATGCAGTTTATGCCAAAGGAGGATCTGGGCTCCAGTTTCTATTTCCAGCTCTGTTTTGCTCATGTGAATGCAGCAGTTAATTCAGAACATATGGAAGAGGTGGGGGAGGGAGCTCCTCCTCTCAGTGCTCATGCAGCTAGATTGATTTTTGCTAAAACTTAAAAAAACCCCAGAGCACATACCACGTGTGACAAGTCACCATCCTGCATTTCTGATATGAATTATGCTGTATAACAAAATGTGAGTGTAAAATTTAGCAGCACAGCAGTTATGCCACACAACAGTTCACCTGCCTGGGAGTACAGTTATTTCCATTTTCATATTAATAGGCTATTGTATCCCAAAATGTGCTGAGAGAAAACAGACTAATAGGATTTTATGTGAATACTTGGAGAACAAATTTATACAATGGAACTGGACTGGAATTATTTGATTAAATGCAAATCATTAATGTTGTAAACAATACAAAAAGAGAGTAAACCTAAACTGAATGTGAAATAATGAGAGAAAAATGGGCTCTATGTTGCTTGAAATGCACAGGTCAGATCATGCGGTTTCCACAGTATCTGCTAAGGCAATTTTACAGTAAAAATGAGAGTTTTCTGTTATAGCAAAAACATCTCCATTTGATTGACTGGGAGAGATGTATTGCAATATTGAGCTTGGACTCTAGGTTGACAAAAGTATTTATAACTCCTATTTTCCTCCTTCATTTCTCACTGAAATCAACTGAAAGTATGAATACTGTACAAATTTTACATCCAAACTATGTGACTTAAATCCCTTTAAAAAATGGTCTTGAGTTGGAAGTTTTCTTCTTCCCAGAAATGAAAAGAAAGAATATAGCATAAGAGAAAAGGAAAGTTTATATTTCACAATCCTTGCTTGGATCCAGCCCATTCCCCTGCTTCCACAGATAAGAGAGGGTGTTTAAACAAACAAAATGGCAAAAGCTGGAAGACACTGGAGAGCCTACAACACAGGCAAAAACACTGCAAATTAGGAACAAACACAATGAGGACAGCAGTTAAGTGCTTATAAATACCCATTTCCTATAGCAAAGCTGTAATCCAGATTCAAAACTGCTTGTTTGTGTCTTTTACTGAATTTTCATTGCATCTCCAGAGGCAGGAAGGCAGGGAGGAGAGATGCCAAAGCGACATTGTGCCCTGAAGTTTCACTACAGCTCTGTGCTGGGTTGTTTCAAGTGGAGTGCTTGAACTGTAAAGGTGAAAAACACAGTTCCCCTCAGGTACTGCTCACATTTTTGAGAACTGCAGAAATGCAACCACCTTGGGAAAGATTCCTTTTTTTCTTTTTTTCTTTTTTTTTTTTTTTTTCTTTTTTATTCCTTTTTTAAGCACTCTCATTCTAGATTTTAGATTTAGATGCCTGACTTTGGACACTAAACGAGTTTTAAGATGTCAGCTTTCATGCCCAGCTTTCATGCTTTTTTTTTTTTTTTTTTTGCAATAATATATTTAGCTGGGTCAAACATATCCCTGAAGTAATTTGGTCTACTGTGCTTACAGTCTGCTTAAGTTTTACTTTTTGTTTATTTCTTCTTTGGTTTACCTTTGTTTTTCTACCCTGTGGCAAATAAACAATCCTTTTATTGAAGATAGCTGGAATTGAATGTGAAGACTCATATTTATTACTCACTGAGGGTGCCTTAGAGCAAAGGGAACTACCTTAACTTTTCTATTCTCTCACCAACCCATCTTGTAATAGCACAGAGTATTGTTACTATCATGGCATGACTCAGAGAAACAGCCAAAGAGACATTTTAGCAGAGAGGATAAACAGCTTCTGAGGAACTGGGGCCCTATTTCTGTCTTTTATGCATCTTTTTCAGCCCTTACCGAGCTTTCACCAGATGCCGTTTTCAAATCTCATGAGTTATGGGGCTTCCCTACATGAGAGTCAGCTCAAAATGCGCTTCTATCTTTTTTCTACAGGAGACCCTGGAACAATTAACATTCAAAGACAACATTCAGCCAGACAAAAATTAGTTTGGGGTCATTTTGAGATTTGGCTTGATGACTGAACAAATTTTTACTGCATTCCCTGCTAAGCCAGGTTGTTCATCTCTCATTTTATACTCTGCATACTTTCAGTAGTGCGGTATGTACAATGCTTCCTGTCAAGCTGATTTGAAAAGACTTTCATATGTGAAAAACATTCAGACACAAAATCACCAGGAAATTTGGAAGATGGAAAAATTCCAGCTATACAATATCCTCCCAGAAGGATTTGCTGCTAAATTGAGATCTATTTGTTTATCACTTTTTAACTCTCTGTGGGAGACACAATACTGGGACACTGAGACACACAGATAATGAGCTGGGCAGAAGAAATGCTGTAAGAAATATCCCCAGTTTCAGGGGTTATAATCTCACACCTTCTTTTTTTAAACTCATTTTTCCTGTAACTTAAAGAGCACCAAATTTTCAGCCCTTAGGAGATGACTACTACCACTACTACTATTATTACTACTGCTGCTGCTGCTGCTACTACTACTAATTATTGCTATTATTGATGTTGTTGTTGCTGTTGTTTTTATATATTACTCCATAAGAGGAAGAACTTACGAAAGAAGATTTTCTATGAGTCTGTTCTTTTGCCATGTCCATCTCACTGCAGGTGCCCCCAAACAATCTCTGTATCTTATGATACTCCTAACTTGAAAAGGATGATACATGCTACAGTCACTTTGGAACTAAGGTCAATCAAATAAGTTTTGTACATTCATAAGTAAATAAACAGAGAAACATGCATAATACATGGAAAAAGGCTTGAAAGAAAAGAAGAGCCTGGAGTCATTTACCCCATTGAAGTAAATCCTATCATTCACCAGCAGGACCTACCATACCAGCAGGAAGAATAATCTGCATAGGAAAAACATGAGTGAGTAATAAAAGTAGGTTTTGAAAGTCTAGATGTGCTTTGATCAAACACTATTGTATTTAAAACACTGCCAGCTACTAAGACTTAAATCATTGCTGAGAAACTAAAGCAATGTCAGAGCAATTGCACAGGAAAAGGGTTAATTTAGGAAGTCAAGACCATGTGAAATGGAGCAGCTTCACTTGTAAAGGAAAAAATGTCCATTCTTGTTAGCCTCAGTCCCATCAGGACCAACACCCTTAATGCTTTTAATTTAATGTTTAGCTGAGACAATGAAAAAGACACCTGTATAAATTCTATGGAGCTGATATAAATTTCCACCTGCCTAGAATTTACAGCCCTAGTATTAAATCCCACCATGGGTATTTTTATGAGTCAGAATTTTGACATGGCTTAATCACGGAAGACACGGTTAGTCCCTGGTTAAAAGTCACTGAGATCCAACAGAAATTAGAAAAGTCAGTGTGGAAGGTTCATAGTGCCCTGCTTGGATATCTAAATGATTTCAAAACTTAAACACAGGGCTCTCTGTCCTCCTCAAAAACACACATCAAACAGATTTCATAAACTTGTTACAGGGCTGGGAAAATCCCTATTCCCTATTCAAATTCCTTTTGGAAGTACTTTAATTTCTGTTTAGCTTCCAGTATCAGAATCTTGTGAAAGTACCCTGCAATATGCATATCTGTAATTCTCTTTTGACTCTAATATTTGTATTAAACCTCCAGTTCTTTACAAATTCAACACTAGTAATCCTAAAATACATCTGAAGTTACAGAGGACAGCAGCTAGCTCAAATCTCAGAAATACACTGGTATTTTAAGTGGCATTATCACTGCCTTGGGGAGTGAAAACTTCGTTCTTTTTGGACTCAGCAATTTCTTATCTAACTGAGACTCTAGTGGGTCGTGTATGGTCATCTTCTGGCATTCTTTGTACACTTAATGTTACATGGGAACTATTTGAATGACCAGTTTTTAAATGTTTGATTTTTGGATCATCATTTTTTTAAATGCTGATGGCATGCCTCTCTTCTATGTGACAGCATGCGTAATACTGGAACAGTAACCAGGACCTGTGAGAAGAAAACACAATATTACAAAACCAATCCCTTATTTTTTATCATTTTATGAGAAATTGCTTCAACGTCCAGTTGCGAAAGACTTTCCCCAGACCTTTATAGATCTGTTCTGTAGGCTGCAGCTTTTTGCTCTGTGTTAAAACATTTTCCCAGCATGTCTGAATGAGAAACTCTTCTTTTTTCAGTCATCACAGGAAAAAAGTAGCAAGTTTCATTGATGTTAAACTTGGAAAGGGTTAGCAGAAAAGCAGTGCTGAGTGATTTTTTTTCCCTTTTGTCAGATGATAAAACAGAAATACCCCAAATGACAGAGAGTCTGAGATCAGATATCTGATTGTGGCAGTTTCCTCTGAAGAGTCCAGTACAAAAATAATGTCATGTTCTCCATGGACCTACTGTCCCGCAATCATTGCAGTCCTTGGAATTGAGAAGATCTCTGTGTTCAGGCAGCATTCCTGATGGAGTTGGTGAAGTGCAATTGTTCCTAAGTAACCATTTACACACTCCAGAGTGTGCATTTGTCAGCCAACATATACATATCACGTGTAGCTGAGGAGCTTTCAGGCTAGGAACGTTTTTCAGTGCTTATGGATAAAACTACACAACTGTACGTGCCAGGGGAAGCCCAGATGTGGGTCAGCTGCACCGAACACAGCAGGGCTCAAGCAAGCATCACCTCTGCAATGCAATGCAGGTGGAAGGAGGCACACTGAAATATCTGTTTTGTATGAAATCATCACATGTTCATGGGTTCACACACATGTAACTGTGTCAATACAATTACATTCCCATCAGCATTTTTGAATCACATATGCACTGGTTTTGACACTTCATCTGACTTTGGGAGATGATGCTTTCTCTGGGATATTCAGATATTTGGTCTTTCAAACATTAATGTGACTACTAATATTAATATCACATTCTTGACTCATTCCTCAATTTACTTTCTCTCTAACCAACCAAAAATTTGATAACTTTATGAAAACTGTATGCCTACACTAGTTTCTTCCCTTCAGCTCACTCACCCCTGCATGGGGTGCCCATTAGCAGCTGCAGCTGCAAACATCACTCTAACAGGGAGTAGCTTTTATCAGAGGAGGGCAGACTTATTCACTTATGCACAGCAGTGCTGTCTGTCCTAATGCTCCCACTTTTACCACTACCAAGAAAAGCTTAGGATTGACATTGAAGTTAATGACTGACAGAACATGCCAAGTTAATACCAATAACTTAGCAGCAGGATATAAGCAGGCTGGCAGGCTCTAACCTAGAAGGTACATAACTCCTGCTATAAATGGTAGTACTCTCTCCTATACAAGTGAGCCACGACCATCACTCTTATATTATGTCTTTCTTGGTTTCTAATTGTCCTGGCATTATATGATATTATTCCTTGGCTCCAAATGTTAGATTTCAGATTCCTTGTCCATCCAGAAGGAACCAGTTGAGAGGTGAATATTCTGGTATTCTCTTTCACTGCTGCCATGACTTCATAAGAGATGTCATGTCAAAGCCACATACAAGCTGTGTTCCAGTCCCAGTTGCCTTCATCTTTCCATCCCCTCTCTAAAGTCTGTAGTTGTAGCAAGACTGAAAAGTCTTGGGTGGCAGAGTATCTCTTCTTATGTGCTTGTGCAACAAAGAGAAATGGGCTCCTATCCCAGCTGAAATCTCTGGATGCTGTTTCAGACCACAAAATGCTTTTGGATCTTGGCCCAAAACAGATAGCAGCGTACACAGGGCTATAATAGCACAGCTCTGCCTTGTTCTTTTTCACGCGTAGCAGTTTCCTTGACACTAGACCTGATAATTATGGAATGAATGGCCTCTTCCACTCTCAGCCCCCAGCAACCATTATCCTAATTACAGTCAAGCTGGAATCAGGAGAAAAAAATCCAACAAAATCAACAGCATCAAGTTATACCTTCAGCACACAAAGCTGCAACCACTTAATTTGAGTCTGGGGTGCTGTGTAAACCACCTCAGCGTATTCCACCGGTGCTTTGGGTAAAGTCCACTCAACTTTTGTAAAAGCTTTGAATGTATAAAACATGTTCATTAGAATGAAGCTATTAGCATAGCAAAATCACAATTTACTGGTGAGAGGGGTATTTTAAATCGTGGCCAGGTGGAGTTTTTTCTTTCACCAGACAGTAAGTAACTCAGAATCCATTAACTTCTGAAGACTTGTATCTTAAAAGAAAGTTACACATGAAAAATGAAGAGTACTGTAGTCTGACAGATCTGGATTCAGATGGGTATTTTAATTTTCCAGCAAGCATAAGAAAACAGTTAGCAGGTTGCACACTTTCCATATTCCATATTCACGGGAGCAGTACAGACCCAGATACAGCACTATTACATGGTTTATTCTGACAACACAATATGTAATGAATGAAAGAACTTGTTACCAAGGAGATAATTGGACTTGAACAGTGAGGATGTCTCAATGTGCCAATTTTCAACATCAGTTTTTCTTTTGCTGTGGCTGTGAATTGTTGCTGGCCACATTTTTATAATAGCAAACTACTGTCTTTATCTTATTTTTATAGGCAGGTTCCATAGTCTAATATATTGCTCTAACAGGGATTTTATGCAAGGCTTGACCTGCTATGTATTAATAATCTAAAAAAAAAAAAAAAACAAAAAAAACCAAAACCAAAAAAACCCCACAAAAAATAATAAAAAAATTAAAATAAATAGAGCATCAATAAGAAAGGAGATTTTGAAGACACATCAAAAAATAAGAAGTAATATTAGTCCAGATATTCTCACAAAAACAATTGAGAGTGTATAAACAATATTTTGCAGGAGGCAGGAATGGTATATGTTGATGCCATACATTGAAAGGAATCTTGCCTACCTATCTGGCTAAACTTCATTGCCATGTTATTCTCTAGTCTTATAACTTTAAATTCTATTACCATCTACATACAAATATATTTTTCTAGGCCCCTCTGATACCAACTTTTAGCATATTATCTGTAAATGAAATCTCTTTGACTTTTTTCTTTTTTTTTTTCAAAACCAGCTTCAAAACAACAAACTTCTGAGACATGCATATCACACAGAGTATAACAAATTGATTAAATTGCCTTCTTCTCAGTCTATATCAAAGCACAAACACTAAGCATATATGACAATTATTTTTAATCTTTACTGATGTTTGATATTTGGCTGTTCACCATGTGGAGGGGTGTCCCCATTTGCCTTATTGTTCCCTGTCCTACTTGTTGAAGGTGAAGCAATCAATACCACTACTTTTTTCATTATCAACAGTAGCCTGTATGTCCTACATCTCAGTGTTCCTAAGTTTCTGTATCAATAATTCTTCCCACACATACAGAGTTTGGGAATAATTGAAGCTACCAACCCAAAGGTTTGTCTTTAGTTACTGCCTTAAAAATTTTCTTGCACCTTGCTAAAGTTTCTAGCAGTGTGTTTTTAAACAGGTGTTACAATTAAGTCTCTGCAGGTTCATCTTCCAATACTAGCAGTGCTATCACTTCCTTCCTCAAAGGCTCCCACTGCCCCCCTGAAGACTGTCAATCCTTCACATCCAGCGGACAAAATGATCCTGCAAGTCTTCCTTAGCCAGCTGCAGTCTGAAAATGCCATGCTGGTAAATCCTGGTGAAATGAGCAAGATACCCCATCTCCTTCTGGTTGCAAGGGTAAGCAGTGCTTCCAGGAGCAGCTGCCAGATGGTCTGTGATGAACCAGCCCCTAGAGTAACTTGGAACTCAGGAGCAGCCATCAGAAAGAGGAGCAGAGGAGGGAAGTCTCAGCCAAGAGCACCCCCTTTCCCAGCCAGCACTGCGCTGCTTCTCCCCATTCTGGGGTCATTCATTCATATTGCTTTCCAGCTTCTAGGAAGCTGTTCTAAGTTTCTGAAGTCCAATGTTTTTTCTTCTTTTTTTCAGAGGTTTTACTGACAGAACTAGATGCAGAACTAGATGCAGAACTAAAGGAGAGTGTCTCCTTTGTTCAGAGAAAAAACATCCATACCTTCTTCAAGACTTCCCTAGTGCCACCATGCCAGAAAAACACTTGGAATGATCAATCTTCTTGAATATTTGTTTCTCATCCTATTTTATTCCTGTCCCATAGTTTCAACCAGTTGCTTTTCCCTCCCATAGTTCCATAGATTTTCTCTCAGCTCCCACTTTCCTCTAATAAACCAGGAATATCACTGGGTCATTTTCTAACTGCAAGTACATGGTTAATTATAGGAAACAAGGAGATTTACTTTGCAAGACATAGGAAATCAGTAAATAGCTGTGGTTTCCAACATAGGGAGTGCACTCTTCTCTTGACAAAGAAATAGCAGGAATAAGTAGGGAGCATCATTAAGTTCACTCACCACAAAACACCCATGTGGTAAAAGAACAGGCCGTAGGGAGAGCATATATAGTCTCTGCAGGTTTACAGGAGGCAGAATACCTCTGTGTGCTCTCTGCCCCATGTCTGACAAGCAGTGGATATAAAGCTGCCTAACCATTTGGTTTAGCATGGTTTGATAACCTGTGTTGTGTCAGTTAGTGGTGGGATGTGCTTGGTGTGGTATGAATGCAACAGAGGAACCAGAGCTAAGCAGTGACATCTAATTTTTTTCCCTGAGTCTCCTTAGCTCTGTGAAACTGCCCTACTAATGCTCAGAAGTGATGCCCACATCTCCCTAGACCTTGACAGCTTCTCTTTATTTTACTTTTAAACTCCTTAAGGCAGATGGGACTATGTTCTTTGTCAAGATAAAACCTGTTAACTGGGGTCATTCTGTCACTGTTTTATTGTCTTGAGAACCAACTAACCTTCAAGCAGCTTCACAAATGTGTCCTGCTTCATAGCTATTGAAACATAACCAGTGAGTCTTCAAGTGATACAGATGGGCAAGACAAAAAAATTATATTACTTCTCTTTTTTTCTCTCTCCAGATTCACAACAGTGAAACTGAGATAAGAATTTAAGTCAGTGGAGCCACTTTATTTTTATATTTTTCTAATGCAGGAACTTTTCCTTTTCATCAGGCCAAAAGAAATAGATTGTTGATGTACTTATGAGAGCACTGCACACAAAGTGTATTCTGATATCATCTTTCAAATTCACCGAAGAACATTTGTCATCACTTCTGATGGAATTAAATTGTGGTTGTATCCAAGGCATCGGTTGAGGAATAAAAATGTGGAAAATCATGCAGAAAATACTAGTATCAACATTAGCATGCTGAAGAATGCAGTGATGCAGAGACTTTGTACAGACAGAAATACAATATAATCTCTGCAGACAACCCTGATAGTCCCCATGCAAATTAAAGGGAGATCAGAGTATTTCATGGTATGGAAGTAACAGTAAAATGGGGTAGCACAGTAAGTCTAAATCCAAAATGAAATTTGGGGAAATTTGGGTACTAGTAAATTTAAATGTTTTGCTTCATAAATTTAAATTATTCTGATTTTGGCATAATTTTAGGTTTTGTTATCAGTAAGGAAAAACAAGTGTCAAAATGGAAATGTATTCAATTCCTCTCTGATTTCCAATTCTTGGTCAAATTGCACTATTAAAATTTTGACCAATCAACAAGTATCTCTTCTCCCCGCCCTTTCTGGCCTCCTTTTTCCCCAAGCCAGTAATTATGCTGTCAGTTGCCTCCCATTTCTCTCCTAGGTATTTTCTCAAGGCTTGTCCACAGTACAGAAATTTATGATACAAAGAGCTGTGCTGGGCTTCTAAGGATGCTTGTAAAACACTTCACATCCATACGCCAAAGTGCTCCAAGTGGTTTGTATTTCTGCCAAAAAACACTTGGACTTTTCTTGTGTTCAGCAAGGGCTAAACTTGGCTTGAGGCCAGTAGGGACAGCACTAAAGGAGATAGGATGCAGCAGTCATGCTGCAGCCCTACAGAGGCACTCTGTACATTCCCAGAATCCACCCCCTGTCAGAGCTACACTGGGAACTGGGAGATGGCTGCCCAAAGGGCTCTGCAGCTGAAAAGCCTTGGGGATGTAAGCAGAAATGCTCCTACTCAGGACAGCAGTCGGCAGGATACCTCTGGATATTACAAATAGTTAGCATTTAAACCAAGGAACCGAGATAAGCTTAATAAGAACCCTCCTAATTATCAGGGTATTAGTAAGGAAGTGAGAAAATGACACAAGTAATAGATGGCATTGCTGCTGCTCACCCCCTGCCCTGCCTGTCATCCTCAGCCATGAATGCAGTGCTCTCGCTACTCTCCTTTCAGTCAGGATCTAGAGAAGCAACATGAAGAAAAGAGGGAGGAGGGGGGAAACTCACATTGAAAATAGCAGCAAAGAGCTCTTCTGCAAAGTGTGTCTGGAGGTACAAAAGATACAGCTGGCAGCTTACACTGCTTTACTGAAATAATGAGAGTAGAGTTGTACAAGCAGCTACCTAAAATGGGCATTATTAGTTTTCTTTATTAGGGACTGGGTGGGAGAGCAAGGACAAGCAGCACTTCCTTGTGCTTTGTTCTTGTCACTTGACAGCTTTTTTTGTCCTTGAGATATTCTCTCGGGGGACAAGGAGTACACATGGCTCCAAGTCACTCCACGATTGGGAGAGGAGGGTGAAGCTCAGCATATCAAGGGGCATGTGTCTGCAGCAAATTTAATTGTTTAAAATAATCTAGAATAATTTTGCCAAGAGAGCAAGATTTAATTGTAGAGAAGAATTTAGACTAAAATTAGAAGAGATTTTAAGTGTCATTACTTAATTCCCCACATAACACATTAGGCACAGGACAGGGAATCCTGATTTAACCTAATGATGAGCAGACTGACCAGATTTTCAAAGTGAAATAATGGGATTCCTGTGGGGGAAGGAGCTGTGTTCAGTCACAGAGATTTGGAGTGAAAAACGGTGCAAAAAAGGAAAAGACAGCCAGCTTCCCTCTGCCCTTGCTGTACTGCTCTACCTTTCCTCTATTCCATTTGTGAGCAGCACAAATTCCTCACTGGAGAAGCCCCATGACAGCAAGTAACAAACAGTAATGTTGATGAGGACAGGCAGCAATGCTGGGTTTGTTGTGCTGATGAGATTAACTGGAGGAGAGGCAGAGCAGAGCAAGGATCCAGTTTGCCCATGCAAGAACTCTCTGTCCAAGAGCTGGTGGATGCACTGTGAGGGGGACAGGACACACTGGTCAATAGTCTCACATTCACACATACCCACAATGTACTTACACAGAGTCAGACCCACGTCCTCACTGTGTTGTGCAGGTCACTCCCTACAAAAGCCTTATTTCACTGTCTAGTGGATTAGTCATATTCTTTCACAGATAACTATCAGAAAGCCTCCATCTTGTGCGTGCTGACATCCCATGTCTATCTCAACCACCTTGAGACTTTTCAAAAAGCATAACTGTTGGGTTTTGGCCAGTCCTCTGACTCAGCATCCTTGCCTGAGAGCACAGGACATCTTCACCTTAACAGCAACTGGGACATAGTGAGGGGCTCTTCAGCTCTTTGTTCTTTCATTTGAACCAAGGCCTGCTGACCTAGCAGGTTGTCTGTTAGCTTAATGAATCATCCTTCAAAGGAAACTCTTATTTCTCTTCCTTGTGCTCCCTTTCTCAATGAGCATCTCCTCCCAGGCTCTCAATTACCATAGACATTCTCATTTTCTCCAAAATCACTGCCCCTTGTTTTGCCCAGGAGACACCTGTCAAAGTCTTGGACTGGTGGTGGTAAATACCTCCATATGCTTTACGGACCTTATACTATTGGTCCCTTGAGTTGTTGCATAGGTTATTTGTACATGTTAGATGATAAGCTTTTCCCAAGCAGTAATGAAATTTTTATGTGTTGTTTTTTTTTCTCCTCTTTTGCACATAAACAATGAAAATACTAAAGTCTCAACACTGAACCGGGACAATTTAATATCTAAAAAGAACAGGGCCAGGCTTGAAATAAGGCTTTCAGTTTCTACAACAGATGTAAAACACATGGGGGACTGATGGGACAAGCTGGAAATATGTTATGATGGTGAGCTCACAAGTAGATAGCACCTCTGAGACTCATTTGGTATACAATAATACACTAACGGCATCCTAGAAAAATACTACTGGGGTATTTAAAAATGTACTTAGACACTACATTTTGCTACCCTGCCTCCTGTTTGTAAAATCCAAATCTTGCTGCTCTGTTCCCCACAAACCCAGTACTTGGTCACTTTTACCTGATCAGGCAAACACTAACAATAATAATAATAGTTATGGTCACAGCAATAAGAGTAATCACCATCAGATCTACCAGTTCAAGACTTAATTACTGTAACCTTACCTTTTCTGATCTCACTAAACTCCATGTTACTTCTATTTGCTTACAAGGATGTTACTACTGAAATCAAACTTGTTTACACCAGTGCTGTAAACATTGCTATTTGCATGCATTTACCTCCCATTTCATTGCTACACTGACCCCCCAAGTCTGCTTCCCACTGTTTTATCTGACTTCAGTATTTAGCCACCATTTACTGTGAGTATATAATATTATCTTTGGAAATCCAGAACTCCCATTATTTTCAGCGTGCTTGCTGTAATGCTCCAAATGCCTGGACCAGGCCCAGGCAGGGCTCTCTCAGCCACCATCTCTTTCATTTAAATTCTGCTAGAGGTTGTTTTAGGAGAAAACCTGGACTTGGCTTTCTCAGCCTGGAGAAGGGAAGGCTCTGGGGAGATCCTAGAACAGCCTTTCAGTACCTAAAGGGGACCTGCAGGAGAGCTGGAGGTGGCATATAGTGGGCATGTAGTGATGGGACAAGAGGGAATGGCTTCAAACTGAAAGAAGGTAGGTTTAGATTAGATGGTAGGAAGAAATTTTTTTTTTTACTGGGAGTTTGGTGAGACACTGGAACTGTCTGTCCGGAGAAGTTGTGGATGCCCCACACCTGGAAGTGTTCAAAACCAGGTTGGACAGGACTTTGAGCAACCTGGTCTAGTGGAAAGTGTCCCTGCCCAGGGCAGGGAGGGTAGAACTGGATGATCTGTATGGTTTCTTCCAACACAAACCTTTCTACATTTCTATGAAAAACGCTCTTCTGTTTTAACAAGATGAAATGAAAAGCAAAAAGGAAGAAAAGACCAATGATTTAGCCTGCACCAGCTGCTCCCTGACAGGAGATAAGACTCACCCAAATAAGCTGCTGATTTCTACCACACTTTCAAAGGCAAAATGGAAATGCCAACAAAGACCAAGCCTGTATCATCCAATTCATCACTGTCACAGAATGGTGCCTAATGGATACAGAAGGGGTAAGCAGGAAGAAGTCTGTATTTTAAGCTGCATTTTGAATATCGCTTATCATTATAAAAGTCGAAACATTTGCAGTAAACATTTCTTCATATTTATCTGAAGATCTAGATGAAAGAAAAGGAAACATAATTAGGATATAGGATATAGGATATTTCAATGTTCACAGAATCAAAGAATCTAGCTACATAACTCTGACTGAGGGATGCAAAAGCATGAGGTCAGAAGGGAAATTAGACCACTCTTTCTGTGATGCACTGTGAAATGTCCAACATCAACAATTTTGCTACACTTCTTGAAATGAAAAAGTTTAGATTTAGAATTCAGACAAAAACACTTTTTTCATTGTGAATAACAAGGATATAAGAGTTAGGACGCCATATGTTCTTACACCAGAATTGCCTCAGAGATTAACATAATTTTCAAAAATTCTTCCTAATAGACCATTAGACTAACAACAGCTTACAGCAGCTAAGTACAAACTTGTCTGCTCCTTTTTACAAGGGAAACAATATGTTTCTCAGAAAACATAATGCTGTTAGCATAGTTTCCCTGAAGACACTCTGAGGGTCACCATGAAGGATATTGTACTGATACAACTGTCTTTGTAAATGTGTTTGAATCTCTGAGTGTCCTAGGAAAATTCAATATTTGATTAAGAGACAGATACTCAGTTACTTGCAACATTTACTACTGCCTGAGTAAAACAAAATGCCACACCAATGTTGCCACAAATACTGGAGGACTGCACAAATGCCTTCCAAGGACATAAGGAAGATCAGCAGTCCTCAGAGAAGCTACGGGCACAGTTCTCATTTTACCATCTATTTTTCAAATATTTCTCCCACTTTTACTGCTGAAATTAGAAAAAAATAAAAAGATTGTTTCTTGTAAACTGAAACATTTTGTCTGACTTAAAAAGATATCTTTCACTTTGGTTCGGATGTTCTCATTAACACATTTTGCATTGCAATTTTTTACTTAATTTTTAAAATCAAATATTTAAGGCAAAAACAAATAAACATTTACCAAACATTAAGATATTTTTACCTTCATCAATTAAAATAATAAGTCAAATTAAGCAGAATTTTCTGCAAGGGATTAGCCATTCTCAAGAAAGTATTTTCCAGCAAACACCATTTGACAAGCATTCTCAACTCAACATATCTCCATTGCTGCCTTCTGAGAACACCAATTCACACATTATCAGATATTATGAATCCAGAGATGCCCAAAATATCGAGAGATTTGGTCAGTCTCCCTTACTCTTCAGCTGGCAGCAGAGGGAATCCAGCCATAACGCAGTTGGGATAACAATAGATTTTCAGCTAATTGGGCTGCTGTGCCAAAGCCCTGGAGATCTTCCTGACCACTGCTGTCGCTCCTGCTGCTGAGTGGGTGCCAGTGGGAGGTCAGGGGTGAAGAGCACAGCTTGTGCCCTCATCCATGGCAGGAATGAGCCTCCCTCCCCATAGCTACCCTTTGTCCCATCTCTGCCCATCCCAGTGACAGGAGAGGACGCTGGCCTGGCCCCACTTTTTCTGCCCTCTGGTAGCATAACTCTGTTTCTGCCATGCAGCTGAGAAGCTGTGAGCTGGCGCTGTGCCAGGTGTGCTGTATTGCTATGCTTTGGAGGTTTTCACAAGGATGAAAGAAAGCATTTAGGGAGGTTCCAGAAACGATGCTGATGGCTGCCATGCTAATGCTTGTAATGAATTCTAAATTGGTAATGGGACCACTTATGGATAACTAAAGGCTTATTCACTCCCCTGGATATCTGCTTTTTCCCTTTACTATTCTTTGCTGGATTTAATGGCATGATTTGCTTTCCACTTTCTCTTCTCAATTTTTTTTCAGTTCTTTTACTTTTCTACTGTCATTACTCATTTCGTACTATTCCTCTAAAATTATAATCTGTCAGGCTCTGCACTTATTCTAGTGGCCTTACTGCAGCACATCTATATCCTACTAATCTCTAGGTACCATTGCTAGTTCTCTTTTCCCATATGGGACTTATCACTCAAGTTGCATGATTTTGAAACAATGCAGTATGGATAATAACATTTCTAGGAGCATAAAACTTAATTTTACTTCTACTGAAAAAAGCAAACTTCATTCATACCACCTAGGGATGGGTGGTATAATGACAAGTGGTAAAATAATAGCTGGTACAATAACAAAGGATTCCATTAATGGGCAGCAATCACAACTGACACAGACCTGCAGCTTCTGGCTGATGCAGTTTTAAATGATGTTAGTGTTGATTGTGTTGTGTCTTTTTGCCTTAGGAGATATGTGTTAAGTATAAAGGTTTGCAGTTAAAATTCTGTGAGGCACAAGACTCCTCTGGAACATCAATCATGTCAGCAGAACTGCTAAAGTGTAACTCTGGTCAAAAAAAAAAAGACACTATAGAAATGACATCTATCATGTACCCTATTTATTTTCCCTTGGTGATTTCCAGATTAAATCTGTTCAGTTTAAAAATCAAAAGAGACCTTTTTTTAACTGTTTTTTTATCCAACAGTCTATGTTACCTGTTCAACTTTTGCCTAAAAAAAATGAAACTATGTTCCTTCTGTTCCATACATCATTTTCCATCCATTCACAACAAAAATTCTCCAGCTAAAATAGAGGTTATATTTACACGAAGATATGAAATAATATCTTTACATAAGATATGAAATTAATCAGAGCAAACCATATCTCACTCACCGTTCAGATCAGAAGTAAAACCTGATTTTTCTAACCAGTAAGCCACACACATGTACAGATGGCATGGGGTGATCAAACTTGCCATTTTCACAACAGCAAACTGAAGAATATTTCACACTAAATATATAGGTGACTACATGCTACACATTTATGCCTATAAATACATAGACACACGTGTATATGCATGTATACACACATGTAATACACACCTGTGTATTTCTACACATACATATTTGGATATGCTTTCAAGCATTGTCCTTATCAGAAGCTGTCAATGTTATTTCATATCCCTTAAATACTTGTGCTGATACCTCCCCAAAATGTCCTTCCACATTTAGGAAAATTCAGGAAAAGGACAGTACCAGCCTTTACCAGCACCAAATGACTGCAGTCCTGCACTTCTCCATCTGTGTTGAAAAGCATTAGGATTATTTGTATCATTTCTTATCCCTTTCCCATGTCTCCTATTTACTCATTTATATTTCATTAACTCTCCCTTTTGACAGGCTGAATTGTGTCAAACTGTGTATTTTTCTATTTATAAGAGATAGTACAGTTACCTAGTCCTTGTTAAGTCTCCATAGAATATGAATAATCATGTTATAAAAGGTGCTATACCGCCAAATGGATTTGGCTAGTTAGTGAGTATTTTTTCTCAAAAGGAATATTATTTGAACAACAAAACAAAACAAAAAACTACTATAAAGAATGCTGCATTTAAAATACCAGGATTATGGAGAGAGAAAGAAAGAAATGCAGGGGAAAATGATATTTCAAGAAAAAAATTAACTCTATATTGTCTTCAGCATTAATGGTTAGAATGTCAACCAGATTATCTCATTTCGTGAATGAATTATAGCCAAATGCAGGTGAATCAGAGCAAGGCAAACGTCATGCAGGTAAGTAGAATATACTTTGTGAAGCGTGCTTCGCCATGTTTGAGTTCCCTTTGGCCAAAGGTATGGATGAGCAGCTGGTCAACCTGACTCAGTTTTGGAGGAGTACTTTGCTTGTACCAGATTTCTCCACAACAGTATCTGTGAAATGTCTCCTCCATCAATACTATTTAATGACGTAAATCTAGTGGTGGTTCATCCCTCCATCACAAACCTATAAGAAAATGACACCGTCATTCATTGTTTTGTCCCATCACCTTATTTCTGGAAGTTATCCAGCCAGGAAATTATCAATCCTTAGGAAATAATAATATTAATAACCAAAACAAAGCTTAAGCACATATCCTCAATAATGTAACCTATCATGCGTACATTCAATCTGTTTTTCACTCCCTGTGCTGGGTCACAGTCTCTGTTTTCCAGACAAGATTTGGGGAGGAGCCAAGGTAACTGAAAAATCACCTAAAGCTCTCAAATGATGACTCATGGGTGGTATTCTTCTTCAGACACAAGGGCAGTTTTATGACAGAGGTAAAGCTTGTCCATGCAGGAGACACAACGCTTTAGGGGTGTCTACAGGACTATGAATTAAGCCACCACATGAAATAATGACCTTTACAAATCTTGCAACTTTCTGCTACAACTGCATGTGATCAACGTTAATCATTTCATTTAATGTAGTGCTGGAAGGTGAAGGGGAGAACAGGAGCTGAGATAGAATTTAAGCCTCAATTTGTCTATATCAGTGGTTGGCTTACAACATAGTCTTAATGTATTTGTGTCAGTTAATAAATTGCTATAAAAATCTGCAATAAAACTAAGTTAATGTTGATGGCATATATCTGAAATCTATACTAAGACATATTCTTACACTGCTAAAAATTAAAACTGTATAGGAAATAGTTCAATCATAATGAAAGAAAAAAGGTCAAGTTTTTATAATCTCATCCCACACCAAATCAAGAAAAAAATTAAGATCCCAAGAATATTCAGTACAATCCAGCTCAGTTTAAACAATTCATTCAACAGTGTCATAAATTTCAACAATGAACTTATTTAAAATATTTAATTAACTTAAACATTCAATTGAAAAATTATTGACTCATGAAATGATTGATTCTATTGTTTTATAGACAGAGCTTTGTTTTGCAATTTTTGAAACTGTCAATTTCTTGCCAAAACAGAAGCTTGCACAGGAAGTAGTTCTGCCTGAAAATCATGCTCAAAAATGCCTCTATGTTTTTCTGCCCAAACCCATCATACACAATATAGTCAAAACAGAGCTTAGAAGTACAACATGTACATAAAAAAAAATGCGAAACATTATTCTAAAACCCAAACATCGGCTATGGACAACAGAGGAACCAAATAAACTAATTTCTGGTCTACCATGTACAGTGAAATCATGCAATAACCCCAGGTCATGACTGAGGCAAGCATCTGGATCTTCACCTTTGGTGAAATATTTATTAAGAGAAATGACTCTCCAGATCACATGAAAGTACCTTTTTCTTCCTCTTTCTGGTGAAACAGGAGCCCATGTGGCTGAAGTGTCCATGCTAGACCTCTTCACCACTCCTTACCCTTCTTGCATATCCCTGACACATGCTCTCCTCTGCCATAAATACTCTTGCATAGTTCTTCTCAGCACATTCTGTTTAAATGTATACCTTTAAGTGCACAGCCACTCTTCCTCATCCTGTGGTTCCTATCTCTGCTATTGTTTGAACTATCAATAAAAACACAGAGCTGAAACTTGCTTTCATTAGAAGCTGGTGCTTTTTGCTAGTGATAAAAGAATTACTCTCTTTCAAAATGGCTGCTGCTTCCCACTGCCTCCAGCAACACTGATACTAAGACATGTATAAAGACAGAGGCTTCCTACCCTGAAAGGGGAAAGGGTTTTTAGAATGATGTTCGTAAAAAGGAATTAGATGTTGAAATGTGTATCTGCTCAGATAAGTGTAGTCATAGATTTATCCTGGCTGTACTCCAAGCTAGGAAGTTGTGCGTTGTGCTTTGACTTGGCAGCCAGAGAGGCAAATTAGCAGAGTGTTAATACGCTCTGCTTTTCAGCTTTCTGCTCCAGGTACAGCTCTAGACCAGGCTGACTCATATTTGGGGAACTCAGAAAGAAAGATGGGAGAACAGGAATATCTGGTGCAGTTGACTCCCAGCTACAAACAAAAAGATGTCAAGAAATAAGTTCCAGAATTAAAAAAAGCCCCTGATCTGTTAGGAAATTTTTTGCAAACCTCACTGTAATGCACTTATTCATAAGTAGCAGCATGTTAACATTCATAAGTAGTATCACGTTAATATTCATAAACAGCATCATGTCATCCTAAAGTAATGAAAGGAATTTAAGTGGTGAAATTCTTGGAGTTTTAACGTGTGAGCTGTTAGACAACTTAATGATAGCCATAACTGTGGCCCAGCTTTGATTGTCAAGTTGTGAGATAGTGAAGATCTCACTACACATGCGAGTGGGAATGAACATTGGTGGGATATGGCTTCAGAGACGACAAACAGCAGCCTCAGAGGGGCCAGTCCTCTCAACAACCTCCAAGATACAAACCCATACACCTAACTTACCTGGGTGGCCCTCAGCTTCATCGTGCTCTCCTCTTCCGGGCCTTACTGTGAGACATGGAGATCTGGGAGGAGCCCTTCCATCACTACTCCTCACCTATTCCTTGAACATTCTCCTTTCCTCTGCTTTGGAAACATTGGTTTCCATGGACATAGAGAACAACAAGCAACTCTTTACATATTCAAAGTTTGCAATCATGTCCTTCCCCTGTCTCTTTCCCTTATGGAAAATATCTCATAATGCAGTCTTGCCTGGAACTCAAGGTGTTTCAAATTCTGGATTACATTGATTCTTCTGCTTTTACCTAGAACTGAACTTAGTCCACCATCTAATATGCTAATTTCATTAAAAATACTGCAGTTTTCCCACATACCAAGTATGTACAGCAAGATTTCAAACCTTCCCCCCCCCCTTTTTTTTTCCCTTCCTTTGCATAATACATTTAGATTTCATGGTGTTTAAGAGAAAAAGGGCTAATTCTGTGCAGTGGAACTCCAAATACAACTGTCTCTAATTTAAATTCAGGCTTGGGTTCTCTAGGAGCGACATCCTCCTGTGTTGCTGCTAGTTGGGATGCTTAACCTACTTCCTACTTTTAAGATTAAAAGGCAGCCAAAGGTACATCCACTACCTAGATGAAACAGTATGATGAGCAGCTGTAAGCATTGCTCAGTTTAATCCTCTCGACCTAAGGCTGTCACTGTATCACTGCAGTTACACCTAGCTAAATAAAGCACATTGTAGAAGCTTAGTTTATTTTTCCCGGACCAGATCTGAGTGCAAGTTGGTTTACCAAGAATTGAAAGTAAAGACTAACAGGTAGTTAAGAGGAAATGTGGGTATATGCCTAACCTTTTATCTTTTTCCTGCTTTTCTGTGTTCTGTGAATGAATGAATGAATGAATGAATGAATGAATGAATGAATGCATGCATGCCTAAAGTTGAGTAATTTTTTACTAAGCGTGCTGATCATAGGATCTTTGACAGGAAAGATTTTGCTTTTGCTGGGTATAACTGGGTCCATAATGCCAACACAGCTGAGAATACAGAGCTATGGGACTCCAAGGCTTCATCTTCTGTGATGGTTGAGTGAAAACAAGCCTGTCACTTAATGGATACCCTAGCAGGATCTAAAGCACAGTTTGTCATGCAACCATACCAACATGCCTGGATTTTCTGTGCCAGACACTTAAAAGAAACCTGGGCTAGTTTGTGTGTAGTCCATAAATACCGGATTTCACAGGAAATGTATGAAACATCTTTCTGAGAGCTACCTACCAGTGTGGTTTTGAATAATACAAGTAACTCAGGTTGAGTGTATCAGCTGCAAAGACCTTCATGGTAGAGAGATAATGGTGTGATATGAGAGCAGTCTCAGTGCTGATTCAGAGCTCTATGCAGTATGCAGCACCACTGGGTAGTCCACAGAAGCAGATTAGCTGGTAGAGGCACCATGCTCCCCTCTTTGGATGACACATACAACTGGAACTGTATAATGCAAGAAATTGAGCCCTTCCATCCCCTCAGCAATCTTCCCAAGAGATTGTACATCTTATGTTTCCCACTAACAGATTACCTCAAGTCCCCTTCCTTCGTGTAATATTAAAACTTTTCAGGGCATGTCATTAGAAAGAAAAAGAAGACAGAAAAAGTTATTATGCACACCTACCTGGTCTCCAAACACTAGCAGTTTTGGTTTTGCAGTTTTCTTTTCCCAGAAAAATAAAAAATTCAGTTTTTACAGTTGCTTCTGTGGGTGGAAGGATGCAAAAACATGAGTAAAGCTGGCTTTCTAACAAATGTTCTTGAGATTGAGTGTACTTTAATCTCTTTTAGGAGTTAGAAATTCTCCTAAATTTTACTTTGTTGTTGAGCAATTCATATTTTCTTCAGTATAAGATGAAGTGATGATGAAGTCTAAAAGCAAAGGCAATGTACAGAAAAAATAGTCTTTAGAGCTGAGTTTCACAGCCTCAGCCATCTTGAGGGATGCTGTTTTATTTCCCTTTTTAACATTAAATCTTAAAGGGTTATTATTTCTAGTAACACTATAAACGTGTCAATTTCTCTGTACTGCAGTTTTATTAGTGGAAAATGTGAAAATGGTTTTGGCAATGGTTGAACAGCATGTGACTGGACAGCCAGTACAGAGAAGTCTACCATACATTGGCAGCAGCCAGAACATCAGAATGGCCACAGAAACATCGATGATAAAAAAAAAAAATATTTTTTTAAGAAAAATTGATTAAAAATTTAATTAAAAATAAAAATTTATTTAAAAATAAATATTCCAGGAATCAATTATTAAGTTCATACATTAAAAAAATCAACAATTTAAGAAAAATGTCTGGATTTGATAGTTTTTAAAGGAAATCTTATTGCTGCTCTGTTTAGAAATTAATTTCTGTACTGAAAAATATGACTTGTGAAACTTGAAGAGAGAAGACTTCTGATCACATTATGGACCGTGTCAGAGAATATTGGAAGCAGAAAGGTGAACAATCTTGCTGTTCATCCTGCCTCAAGTTTAGAAGGAAAGACTGTCTCTTTTTGATCCAGTTTGCTGTTTACAACTAATATTTTTTGTAAAGTTGTACTGCTCAATAGAAAACTAGAAGAGATATGAGAATGTGTGCTTGTACAGAGGCAACATTTGCTAATGTTTTAAGACAAATGTGGTGACTTAATTACCTTTACAACTTTACAAAGTAACACAAATTGACAGAAGTTTCTAGACTCTACAGCTCTCTCCTTCAGACCATGCTTTCCAGACCATAGCTCCAGTTTAAACATTTACATTTGCTGCATACATGCCAAGAAAATGCCTGACAAATCTGGTGGTGAGATGGGAGGAATGATTCAAAAGGAGACTTCAGTGTTCTGAGGATACTAGTATTTACTGTTAGCTTTTCAATTAGAAAAAAACATATTTCAGTCAAATAGTGAAAATTAACTTAATTGTTTTATCATTATAAAAGTTCTTTCTCCTCTGTGATGGAAACCTGTCCTCTATTCCAGCCCTGTGAACAAAGGGAAAGAGGAATTTTAAAATCTTTTACACTTGCATTAAATAGCAGATATGTGGAGTGAAGATGGAAGAGGAACTGAAGATCTAACAGGCTCACATGTAACTTAAAGAGCTGAGATTAAAGTGGCCTGTTTAACATAAATTTTACAACAAAGTAATACAAAATTGTAGCAGAGGTTTTCAAGATTCTTTATGGGTGTTCCTCTGTATTTATTCACTTAGATACAAAAAGGTTTTAATATGGATTTATATGTAGGTTATGTTTTAAATAAAGTTTCTGTGGCAGTTCCAAGTTGTCTGTTTTTATCTAAATCTCATCAGAGTACTCCAAAAATAACTGTAATATAAGTACTTATCAGAACTCAAATAACATAAGTCAACATTTATTTCAAGTACTATGTAATAGTGGACTGCTGGAAAGTCCTGTATTAAATCTTATTATTACTCTAACTTTTCTGAAATTTGGGATTTATGAAATTTGAAAATACACAGGACAGCATCTACTCAATTTTCAGCCTCCTTTTCCTGGTTGTCTTAACAGGTTCATTCAACTATAACATCTCCTGTAGTATCAGTCTTAAGAGGTCAAATCTTATCAGGACAGAGATACTCTTGAAAATAGAATAAGCACAGTCCCTGTTCACCATCCTTCTTGAAGATGAAGAATAACTTCCTACTTTCACTCCCCCTGTGCAGTATAAAGCTTCTTCTTTGTTTACACAGTGCGCAGAGCGAAGAGGCCCTAAACTCAGCAGGAGCCTGGTAAGCGGTGTCCGTAATAAAAGCATGTCAAAAGGCATTTTGTGAAGTTCATTATTAAGCTGCACTTATGTTCTACCCTCCATGGAAATTTTGTATAGTCTTTTATAACTTTTGGATATAAAGAAGAGCAGGAGGAGGGGAAATCAACCCACAATTTTATTCATTGTTTTATCTAATGCTGAGTTATTTTGGTTTAAGTACTTTGACATTTCGCTGCATTACAAGTACAGTGTATGAAACAGAAAGATGGAGAAAAAAACTGTGCAGAGAAGAAAACAATTGATAAGAGAGTGAACACAGAATATTTAATGAATATGAGCTTTTCATCTATTAATTTGAGACCAATTTTTAGACTTGGATCAGAATGAAGAACTAATTTTTCTATGAACACACAGATACACGAGACATCATAAATAGAGATGACGGCTTCTTTCCTTGAAGTAGTCTCAGACTGAATAAAGTTCTGTTTGGTAACACTAGAACAGCACAAGGAAGCTTATACTTTTTTCTTGAAGAATTAAAAAATTTTCAAAAGTTCAAAAAAAGCCTGCAGGATGCCTGAAGAGACCCCAAATCTAGGTACTAAAAGCAAAACATCCGTTAATGTTTTAATTTATATTTCTTGACCTAAGAGGCAATTGGAGGAAAGGCTGGAGGCTAGAACATTATGGCTCTTTCAAGCTTAAAGCATCTACAACAAGAAGATACCATCTTTGGAAATGCAGAAAAAAAATTATAGATTTTTCCCTTGTTTCTTTTTTTAACCTGTTAATGAAAAGGTGTCCTAGTTTGAGGCAAATTTGGGAGGAAACTGATTTTTTTTTTTCTCTTGGAATGAAATCATAGATTTGCATCACTGCTAATTATTTTTTGAATGTGAATAAGACCTCTTGAAAAAACCCCAACATTTTAGCTAAGCAGCTTTTTTAGTTTTGGTCCACACCTTACTTACAGCAGTACTTAACCTTGGTATTAATGCAAAGCTAGAATATACTGACTACTTTTATCAAATGCCAAAAATAACACAGCACTCTGTATTTTTCTGTGCAAATATTGTTAAAGCTGGGGGAAGAAGGGAAATAAAACTGACCTGAACAGAATGAAATATTGTGCTGCAATTAAAAAGACTCTGCTGTGGTAGAGACAGAAGATAGGAAAAGGAAAAATACAGCAGCATGCAAGAAATAAACAGCAATTAGTGAATGAGACTATTGCTGCTTAAAATTGGTATTTAAAACTTGGAAGAAGATCAAGCAACTTTCTTGTAGCATTCCTATATTAACATGTACAATGAAACTTCATATCAGCAAATTGCAGCATAAAGACGTTAACGTGTTATGCTACCACTAAAATAGCATGAGAAAGTCTTAGAGGGGAAAAGAAAGGAATCTGGGGGAGAAAGGTTTCTGCAGTTAAACAAAATTATTTATTTTGTCTCATGTGTATTTGGCAATGAAGATTTAAAATTTAACAATGACAAGGACTGTTAGTATTGCAGCTAATGTTCTAAGCAGAGGTAATTATATTACTCAGGTTTCTTATTAATGTTAGAACTCTGTTATTACATTGAAAAGGGACAGATTAATCCTGTAGAATAACATTGTATGTATATATATATTCTATTGCAGAAAAACAATACATTTGCTTATAAAATGTATTTCTGGTATAAAAAGAATGCTCCTCTAAGAATACTTTATTGACTTTTAAAATGTTAAAAATGTTCTCTGTTTCAGAGGTAGAAGTTATATTAATATTAATCTAAAATCTTCCTAATATTTCTTTTGCTTAAAACAACAAAAGTTGGAAGAGTTCAGTTACTGTAATGCATAATAATACACCTGTCCCCAAAATGTCTTTCAAAAATGTTATTCTTTGAGCTGGCAAAGCCCCCACTTTCTATGGAAATTGTTTCAAACCCCATCCTATGTGAAGGCCTAGTTTTGTTGACATTTATATGATTTCCTTCATAGAGATTGCAGGGAGGTCACAGACCAAAAGCCAAGTGTTTGTTTTTCATTCCTAATAGCAGAAAGGTTTTAAACATGAAGCAATCACTCTCTTCTTCAAGAAAGGTAATTTATCTCTTCCCTTAGCACAGTCAGATCCTGGAGACTTGCCACTTCAATTCTCTGAGATTTTATAACCCACACTACAATATTCAAATAAAATTTTATTGTATTGTGAAAAGGGGAGGGAAGAAGAAAAACTGTGTTAGCACTGATTGAAGTTGAAACTTCAATCTGTGAAGGTCAGGGAATTCAAAATAGCTTCTTATATTATCTTTATCCAGCTTCAGTGTGTGAACATGTAAAAGTTTCTTTTCAGGCAGCTGTGTGTTCATGGAACAAAATACCATTTTAAATAGTTTGAAAATAAACTCATTACAAGATCAGGATCTCACTTTCAAAAAAAATTGTGTAAAATGTGATTGACTTTTCCTTATAGATCAGTATGGTAAAGCTGTGTGCTTCTTGCCCATCTTGTTGGACAGGGGAAGTTGGTGGTGCCCAAAATAACTGACTCAAGAAAACTTGGACTTGTTACCAAAGATATTAACAGTACAATTTCCAGTAAAGCCCTTAGAAGCCGAGATTGTGAAATCCAGACAGCTTATTTAAAATGCACCCTTTTCAATTGTCAGCCATCAATTTGAAAGGTAGCTAAATTGTCTATTAAGTCATCAAAGCAAATCAAATGTCTACTGTCTTAGCATTTTCAGTGTTTTCCCTAAAATTAAACTTTTGTACATTCTTTAAAGACAACAGTAATCATGTCATTGCTTTTGGACATAATGTCCAAATCTGAGCATATTTTTAAAATTAATCCTATTATTCTGTCAGACATCTTTCTCCTTTCATCAGTTGAAAAAATAGCCTCCCGTAGAGAGTCAATTTTTTTTTTTATCATTTCAGTGCTAGCTACAATTAACTTTGTTATTTTAAAGACCATACACTCTTACTGAAGAGACCCAAAGAAAAAAAATCTTCAGTTAAAAGGACACCTACTGTCAGCATTGTTAGTCTTTTATGAAAATTGCCTCATGTTATGCCTTTTCAATTTTATTTTTTTTGTGAATACAGTATGCAATTCACACACACACACACGTGAGCGGCTGGTTCACTGAATCTATATCACTGAATAGTATATATTAGACTTTATCTTCTTCTGTAAACAAATTAATTGCCTATAGCAACATGTTGCTTCCAGACTGATTAAGAAAAAAATAACTACAGGAATCTTTGACACAAGAACTTCAACACCAGCCAGCTGTTCAAGTCTAATCACCTTGGCTGCATTTGTGCAATGCAGAGAGTTCCTCATGCAACATTTGCTCAGTATGTAAGAAATACTTTCAGTGGAGTTGAATGAAAATTAGGCTGAATTTAAGGAATTAGGATAAATCCTGGCCATAGAGGATTACAGCAAGTGAAGGAACATCTAAAGGGTAACTAAAGTGCAGTACAGTAGAGGGCACATTGTTCATTACCTGCAGTAGGGGCCAGAAAAATGGCAGATTCTCAGGTTGTGACAAATTTAAGAAAGAAATTTAATAGAAGTCCATGGACCCACTCCTAGCAGTAAATGTTACTTGAGCTTCACCAAGGAGAAGCAAGGTTCAAATGTGACCATTTAGAATATGCTCAAAATATACACCTCTCCTTTTTCTCTGGATTTTATTAGCCAGTTCATCCTAACAGTAGGATTCTTCTGTGAGTCGAATAAACTGCTATCTCAGTGACTAATTTCCAGGGGATTTAAAATTTCTGATTTTTTTTTTTCTCTATACGGTGACTGATTTAACACATAAGGAAACCTAAGACTTTTATAATAGGCTATTACCAATTGAAAAAAATTTGGTCATAAAGGTAACAATGTAATGGAGGTGCAGATTCCGTTATCCAAGCCTCTGAGACCTTCCCAGCTTCAAGGTCATTAATTTTTATGGTGATTACAGGAGTAGCTTTGTTAGTTCCATGTTTGAACTCTTGGCAAGACACTTAAAAAGATACTGCTTAATGCCTTTACTATAACGCAAATATTTTTTTTTTTTTACTTTTTGGGAATTTATTTTAAGATTTATTCGCTCTGTAAGGACTAAGGAGATATCTTCATCTCTTTTCCATGCACTTCTCCGCCAATAAAGAGTAACAGACCTGATTGTTACGTGTTTAGAGATCTATAAAACAATCATGTGTAGATAGGAGACTGTATAGTCTGGCCAGAGTTCTATTTCTGATTCTTCCATCCAACACAAACAGAGAGTAAATGGGTTTGGTTTCTGTTTTATTTTTTAAAGTGAGCTTTTTTTCTTGGGGGGGACGGGGGGAGGAAGGGGAGAAGTGTTTGGTTTTGGTCTTTTTTTGTTTTGTTTTGGATTTAGATAAATCATTACCTGGGTGGAGTGCCTCATGGTAACAGTATTATTATTTCATTTCCTTTTGGTTTGAAGCAAACAAAATCCTTCATTGATATCATATTCAATATTTTGCATTAGGTGTTTTCTTCATACCCAGCATGACATCAAGAAAATGAATGCTGTCCTTCAGTTGACACTGGTAATATTTAAATTTTTTGCTAGGATTGTGCAAAGCGTTCTTAAAATGTATTGGCACCATACTCCATCATGACTTCATATAGCTAGGATAATGTACATTATTTTGCACTAAACACTGACATAATTCTGGTCAATGGGATTTTGCCTTGTAACAGTACTTAATTGGTGTAAAACCACGCTGACTCCAAACACTTAAATGATCTCACTAAGTGGCACTGAGGTTAATTTTAATCTTGATTCTGTACTTCTGTGGTTTATGGGGCTGTGCCCAGTTTTTAGAAAAGAATGAGCCAGGGGAGAGCCACAGCAGTCAATAAAATAAACTTTCTCAGTACTGTAATAATACTTCCTGGTACAGGTTTTAGCAAACTACAGCGAGTAAAAATCATCTGAAGAAATGCTTCACATACGCTTTTCTGAGGCCGCACCTGTAACTGACCATACACAAAATGGTCAATTAAAAACCATAAAACTGTTTCAGCACAGCAATTCGGCAATACCAAACCCAAGTGGATCTGTGTCACTTCAGGCACCAGCTTTGAGTAGTCTCACTGTAATGAGACTATTTTAATAACTATTTTTTCAAATGTGCCATCTGTAGTCTGAGAAAATGCATGATGGTATGATGTTCCACCACATACCTCTATCCTACATGTTTGGGTTGTTGTGGGTTTTTTTTCTCAGTGCAGGATAATCCCTGTAGAAAAGAATTTCCAACTTTGACTCAGACTTACACTCTCCTTGTTTTTTTTGATATCCATTACCTTTGCCATTTCTGTTTTTGAACTGCTTTCAGGACACTTGATGGAATCTTGAATAATGCTGTGAATATAAATCTTATTTCTACAAATAGGCTGTGCCTTTGCAACAGGAATTTTATAGCAGATGGATACCACTGTGCAATATTGTGTATCTTCAGATGTCATGGTCATCTGGCTCATGGAAGAGGAGCAAGAGGTTCCCTGTGAATTGCATCGTATACTTGCATTCCCAATTCCCTTAGGACTCGTATAAGGATGTATATGACTAACCTTTACAAGGTTTCAAGCCTTCAACTCTCAAAATCTTCATCTACAGGACAAAATATTTTTCTGTATTTTTTCAGGGCCTCATCAGTTATTAAGGAAGATCCCCTAATATTAATATGGAAACATCAACATTGCCAGGAACTGGGGTTCATCTTCAACAGTGTCCAAAGGAAAATCTATTCTCTGGACAATCTAGATATTAATGTTGCTGAGAATTCACACCTCACTAAGGAATATCTGATTTATTTTAAGTTCCCCAGCATATGGTGCTTTCTCTGTGTTCCACAGACAGCAAAAAATAATAGTTTGGCTTAATTTTGCTTAATTTAAAATTGGAAAATGCTTTTGGCCCACTTATGGTTAAATTCTGAATTTTTCCCAAGGATGTGTGGAAAGGACTGTTTTATTCAGAAGGAAGGAAAGAAGGATTAAGTGATTGCTGTGGGAAGGTCCTGTAGCCAATGCTTGAAAAGGTGTTCCCCACAGTGACAGCAGCAAATCTTGGGGCTGCGCTTTCCAGCCTTTTGGTTAAGATTTGCATTGGTGTCATTTTTCCACTCATTTTCTTTATTTTGACTTCCTGACTATTTTTATCCAGTTTGATCCCTTGATCCTAGCATAAGAAGCTATTTGCTTCTCAGTTGTCTCTTCATGGCCCTCTCAGAGCAAATATAATAATCCCCCAAAGATTTTTATTTCTTTCTTTTCCTGTAGAGATGACTGCTTCTCAATGGAGAAAATGTACCCCTTTAATGCAAGCAGCAGCATGACAGAAACATCCCAGGAACTTGGAGACACCCCCCCCCCCCATAGTATCAGTGCCAACAACATAAAACAATCCTTTTCCCCTCTCCCTCCTCGCCCACAGGTTTTGGAGAGCCATTACCAACTACTTCTACCTCAGCCTTTCCTTTAACATCCCTTGAGAGGCTGAATTATGTTTGAAATTATTTTCTTCTTCCTAAAGCTTCTATGACAGCAGCTGGTTGTTAACCAGGAATGTGTTAGACTGGGGGCTAGGCAAAAAAAATCCCTAAAAACAGCCCTCAATTTGAGGGTTGCTAATACCTTTAAAGCTGTTTTTACTTTTGAGGATGTTACCCAGAGACAAGACTTTCCTGAGATATGGAAGTT
Source organism: Pseudopodoces humilis (assembly GCF_049639895.1). Classification (NCBI taxonomy): domain Eukaryota; kingdom Metazoa; phylum Chordata; class Aves; order Passeriformes; family Paridae; genus Pseudopodoces; species Pseudopodoces humilis. Next base: position 44,332,822 of record NC_142200.1, read on the forward strand.
TCTTACTCAAAACAGACAATGGATAAACTGGAAAGATGAACAAGGGTGCTCTTTATCATGATCTTTTCCTCACCTTACTCTCAACCATAGATGCATTCCAGCTGCTGGAAGAGTAAAGGGAAATACAAAATATCTGAACAAGCCCAAGAAAGTTTTTCTTCCTTGGAGTTTGTGCTCTTAGTTTTCCGTTAATTTTAATTACACCTGAAAATAATTATCAAATACACTGTAAGATCAATAGCATTTTGCAATAGCTGTTTAAGTCCAAGCAGTTTTCAATGTCCTACAACGTGTCTGAATTTTCTCTGTAATGTAATTTTGGATGTTTATGTTATGGAGCAGGTCACCCTGAGTGCCACCATGCAGCACACACAGGACAAGCAGGAGATCAGGCCCAGCCAACCCGAGCTCATGAAAGGCAGGTGCTGCTTGACTGACCTGATCTCCTGTTAGGACACTGTGACCTGCTCAGTGGATGACTGGAAGGCTGGAGATGTTGTCCACCCAGACTTTAGAGAAGCCTCTGACACTGATTACCACAGTGTTCTCCTGGAGAAACTGGCTGCTCATGGCCTGGATAGGTGCAGTGTTCACTGGGTAAAAACCCAAAAATTGTCCGGATGGCCAGGCCCAGGGAGTGATGGTGAATGGAGTCACATCCAGCTGGCAGCCAGGCACCAGTGGTGTTCCCTGGGGCTCAGAGCTGGGACCAGTCCTGTTTAATATCTTTATCAGGACTGAGTGAATCCTCAGACTTAAACAATTGTGTGATTCCATTAAGAATACAATCTTCAGCAGCAAAAGTATTGCCAGACTTTTGTTTCCCTAGCACTCCTTGAAAAGAGCCAGTAGGGGCTCTACTGTGAGTCGAGGTGCTGAGTCGTGATATGTATGTGTATGCAAAGTGTGAAAAAGCCACTGAAAGAATTAACCATTTCCAAAAGTAAATATGTTGCTCCAGTTCAGGCTGAAGTTTACAGTGTTTACACAGTGCCCTAACTCTAGGGAAGTTAACAGCACTGGGAAGGAAGAGATGTAAGGCAAAGTAATATGCATAAAAAATCTCCAAGCCAACCCAAGGCCTGTAACTTAGTGCATACAACGCAAAGTTAGAGCCAAGGATCATATCAATTATGGTTTTGATGGATAACTAAACACTACATAATTCTTAGGTTTGACACAACTAAGATCCAGACTCCTCACAACTGTGGTACATTCATCACCATCAGCTCTCTTTTTCTCATCCTTCAGTTCTTTTGTTGCCATTTCTTAGCCATCAACACAAGGACCCATATTTGGAGGGATTTTGTCACTAGTTCTGAATGCCTCGTATGTGTTTACAGTTTACTGACTCATCTCCAGGTGGGATTACACATTCTTCTCTTCAGAAGCTTAAGATATGTTCAAGCAGAATCAAAGGGGACATGGCTGCTTTAATGGTTATGGAATCTCAACATTATTTATCAGCACTCCTGGCTTCCCAAGGATATTTATTTGCAAAGGCAATCTGGTCATGATGACTCCAAATCAGTGTCAGGAGAGAATACGGAGAGATATAAAGTGATGAGCGTGGGATGGAAGTGGAAGTCTGCCAGGAGTGGAACTGCAAAGAATGTATTTACAAAAGCTTCAGTGCAAAGGAAAATGAGGGCTCTTCCTGGCCCGAGAGCAAATACTGAAGGGTGTGTTTCTGAGCAAAGGATATTATTCTGGGAAACTGGTTCTGATGGGGGGGGGTCATCTGGTAATCAAAGCAAGGGTGCGATGCAAGGGTTAATATGATCGCTGCATCTGCTAACATGGGAGCACTGAGTAGGAGTCTGGTACATGTATTACTTCTGCTTTTCAAATTACTACAGCTGGTGGTAAAATACAGCATGCAGTTCTAGTACCAGTATTTCAAGCAGCATGTTAAAAATTAGAGGGTCATGGAAGAACTGGAATATTTATTAAATTATTGGGAACTATGTATTTAATGAAATACTCAAGACTTTGATTTAGTTAACTTAAGAGGAAAAGCTTCATCTTATCAAAGGCAACTGGTCTGTTCCAATACAGTGAAAAGACACATGAAAAGGTTAACTTTTTCAGTGCTGAAAAAAGTAACAAGAGTGAATGCCTAGAAATTACACAACTTAGATAAACGTGGCTTACTCATTACTTCCCTGGAAGGGTTTAAGGCCAGGCTGGATGGAGCTCTGAGCAATCTGGTCTAGTGAAAGGTGTCCCTGACCACTACAAGGGTGTTGAAACTAGAGGACCTTTAAGGTTCCTTCTAACCTAGACCATCCTATGATTCTATGACATTAATCTGCAACATTTTTAGAGAGAAGGATAACCATTGGAACAACTTAGTGCATGCAGCATTAGAGTTTTCAACACCAGCAATTTTAAAATGAAAATCGGAATTTCTGTAGAAAGCAATAAATGCCTAGTTTAGGCAACAACTTTTTTTAAATTATGTAATATTATGTCAAAAGACAGCCAGTACCTTTCTTCATTTAATCCAGGACACGTAACATTTCCAAAGTAGCAATTTTAAGGCAAGCATGCATAAAGAATGCCTGACTACAAACCCCATGAAGCATTTGCAGTATTTATTTGTTTTTTTTTCTCCAAAAACTATTCTTGGCTATGCAATAGCCACGGTGCAACACAGGTAGCACTGCAGTAGCACACAGCTCAGCACTGGACACAAAATCCTTCTGCAAATCAAAGTGGGTGTTTAGTCCGTGCTGAGCTCCCTGCTGTTGCCTGCAGCTCAGGAACTGTGAACAGACGAGGCTGCAGCAGCAGCTCATACTGCACCCTTTCCACAGTGGTTCAAAGAAAGGCCTAGGTGGAAAAAGTGTCTGTCCCTGACTTATGAAGTAAGACTTCTCACAGCAGAACTACATTTCAGTAGGAAAATATATCTAGCAAGACTTGCACTGGATTCTGTCACTTTAAGTTAAGCTTCTGTGTCTGCCTCAAAAACATCCCCTTGCTCTGCACAAGTTCTTGGCCTTGTTAGGAAAACTACTAGGTAATATTTTTAAGCCTGTGCTTTGATGAAGTCAAAATAAATTATTAAAATGGCCCCTTCTAACTTCAGAAAATATAAAAGAAAAACAATTAATATGATCCATTAGCAGCAGAGAAAAAGACATTTTATTTTAAAGCCAAAGAACTAAAGTCATAGATTTTTTTGATAGCTACTTAGTTGTTTTCAGAATCTGCACATGTACTGAACTATGATCTTTCACACCGAAAATAAATTAGGGCTTAATTAAAAAAAAAAAAAAGCCCTAATTTCAACTCCTAAATGCTTTTTTTAAGACTCTGGGAAAAGAAAACGGACCAACTTTCAAACATGACAAGCCCTGAGGAACTCCCACTGACCCTGAGCTGAGAAGCAGCAGAGGGGTGTTTATAAGCAGGAAGAAGGCAGATTTAGGGCTCTGACAAAGGAGCCCTGTCTCATCTTGCCAGGACAGTTGTTAACACCTTAATCCAAACAACCCTCCTGCTCGGTGGCCTCAGAGTCACCACGGCATCTTCTGGTCCACTGCCTGGCAGCTACCTGGGGGCACGGCTCAGCTGCTTGGGTCGTCTTGCTGTTGGAGCATCCGAACCAAAAACCTGCTGAAGAGGGGTACAAACACATGTTCCCCTCAGCTCTGAAGATGGAGATCTCTTGGGAAGAGACAAGGTGGGCAGCTGTTAACAGCAGCAAACCACTGTGCCACAGGAAAAAGCCCTTTTTTTGGTCTTTTTGTTTGGTTTGGTTTTGTTTGAAGTTGCAGACACAGCTGTGCCTGCGGAGATCAGACTTTTCACAGGACATACTTGGCACTGTGAGGACAAAAACCCAAATTTCCAGGCTGCCAGAGGTCTAATGTAACCAAGGGAGAATACTTTTCCCCTATGAATAAATCTTTAGAGACTCCCTAAAGTTCAGGTTAATGATCTGGTCATGTAAATTCAGATAGCACTTGGGGATGATTTGGGCTTGCATTGCTGCAAAATATATTGTAGATCTGCAAAATTTCATTTTAGAGATGAAAGCCACTTTTGAGTCCTGCTAATGTAAAAATGATTCCAAAAGTAGGAGTATTTTTTTTAAATCATCAGATTCCTTTGCAAGTATACAAAATATTTCTCCATGGCTACTTGACTGTGTTTTTAACTTGGACTGAATTTTTGCAGACAAATTGTAAATGTTTTTAATAAGAGAACTATTATTAACATAGTTGTCAATAAAAACAATTTTTCAGATGCTTGAATCTGCAATTCCCTAACTTTCTAACTGTTCTAAACTTCTTGAATCCTTCTGCAATTTTTGAGAACACTGACTGAAAGGGGAGCAACAAACTCATGAATATAGACAGCCCCTACCATCTCTCCTATACTTAATCCAACAGGAAGTATTGGAAATTCCAGAGCATCTCCTCCATTCTCAAAATAAGGGAGATTGTTCTATGAAGATGGCTTGTTTGCAGAATTTTTGCAAAACAGCAGTTGTTGAGGGAATAAGAGGTATATTGGATGCAGAGGGATCCGTCAGGGGATATGGCTGTGAAACTCTTCTGAACTATAACATAATTTTCAAATCTGTAAAAATGCCAGATTTTGGCCAACTTTAACAGCAACTGAAAAAGGCGCAACCCCAATGTAAGGATCATGCTCCTCCCAAAGTTAAGCTCTCTGGTTCAGAGCCTGGAGTAAAATACCTGAGATGGAACAAGAACTTTTCAACAAAAATAAAATTACATATTTTCCCTGATCTCATTCTTCTAAAAGGACAAAGAATTTTTCTGAAGTTTACAAAAAGCACTTGGCTTGAAACAGAGAATTAAAACTTATTCGCTAAAATAAAGGAAATACTACAGTAAATGAAAATAAGATTTGGTGATAGAATATATTAGGCATATCTAAATATAGGTGTTAAAAATTCTACTTAATAATGAAAGTGGCAATCTACATGACAGCTCTCACAATTTTATTAAAGCCAATTATTAAAATTTCATTAAATTAAATTATTATCATGCTGTCTATGCTGGTTTACTATAAACAACTAGGGTTACAGTTTCCTAATTTTTATTACTAAGAAGTCAGGAATAGTAAGATTTAACTTTTGGAAATTTCTTTGTTTCTTTTTTGTAGGTGTTACATACATACCTCTTCAGAGAAATCAAACAGCTTCATTCACACCTGGTTATGGTTAAAGAGGGAGTCTGGGACTCTGCAGACTGAATAAATCAGAAAAAAAGTTGAGACTTCTGATCCCAAGACAATAAAATTATTACTTGGTATCACTGGAAAGACAATCAAGAAAAAGGAAATACTTCAAATCATAAATAATAAAAAAAAGTATTTACTGAAGCTAGCTTTTTAAGAAGCAAGTCCACCTAATGGCCTAATCAATATGAAGCAGCTCTGTGAAACTAAAACTTTCTGTTGTGGAGATTAGAAATCATCATAAGCCCTTGTTAGAAGTCACCATCCTTGCAGTCAATCATCAGTTACAAGTCGATCATCCTTTCTCACACTGTATGATTAAAGCCTTGTTCTGAAATTCTTTTTTTAATTTTTTTAAGATATCCCACTGAATAGAGATGCTATGCTGATCAGAAGGTCTCTATCTTGATTTTCAATAGAAACTCTCCATGCCAAACAGCTTAAAGGCAGTGGGCAGTGATGCTGAATGAGATTCTTGGAAGAATGAAGCACAAGCAATCAGTTTGAATATATTGATCCCAGATCTTCACACTAAGGGTATAAACATGAAGCCAATTACACAATATGCAAATATATTGTATCACATCTGGATTACAAATGCTCAGCTTCTTCTCCATAGAGAAATCCTTTACAAAATTCATTAGCAATTAACAGAAATATAACTATGGTGACAGATACAATTTAGCTACCAGAAAAGGAAAAAAAAAAATTCTACAAATCATATATATATATATATACAAATCATATATATACAAATCACACACACACACACCATATATATACATGTGTATGTATATACACATACACGTATTAATCTATATCTCAATAAAAAGTGATTAGTGCTGCTGAGGCTTGCTAAAGCAGGAACAAATCTGCTGTATGCTACATTCTTCTATCCTAGCCCAGCTGATTTTCAAATGTGAGCATAGCAGTACACTAATGCTGCAGCTGTAGTTACCTTTCTGTGTCTTTCCTTGCCTCGATGTAAGAAAAAAACTGGAAAAACATGTAGAGCTATGCATCTTAAGTAATGATAGGTCCAGAAAAGCCCACCAGGATAAACTGTTTCAAGTTCGGTAAGAAATTGTAAGTTACAGTCAAATAAATATTACTTACTTACTGCTAAGACCACCTTTTTTCCCCTCTTTCAGAGAATATGTCCCTAAATAAAAAGATAATTAGAATTTACTGGGGTTTTAGTTCATACAGGTACATGAAATACTATATTAAAAAAAACAAAGACTCAGATTGAATAATTCAGTGTCATTTTACTGAAGTTAGAGAAAGACAGCAACACTAACAATAACATTTAAATTATTCTAATTTTTAAAATATTTAAGCTGTTTTAGTGTCTGTGCTACTCAGTTTTTCTCATCCACTTGATGCTATCTACATAAAACTGCATTCTTCTTGGCCATACATGATTATTTACTTCCTAAAGCAATAAATCATTTTCATGTGGTGCCAACAACTAACAATCTTACTATTCAGAAAAATCTCCCTCCCCTTAGGAATTTCATATGAGTAAAGTTGCTACACAGAATATACAAATATGCTTTTTCCCCATTGCCTGTCACAGACTACTCAAAATAAATCTGGAGTTTTAGGATGACAACAGAATTCAAGTTGAAAAACACTGTTTTAAAAACTTGGATTTTTGTTTTTGTTAGTACTTCTTTCTTTTTTGTTAGAAGAATTTATCTGGATTAACTGATGGTGTGTGTAGCCTTTGTGTCATAGTAAAAAACTACTGCTTTCTCCATTATTGTGATAAAACTCATTAATAAGCATTGGATGCCCTCAGACCCATTAATTGTGTGATTTGCTTTTTGTTTTTAAACAGAAGTATTTCTTCATGTGTCATGAAGAATACAAGAAAACTGGGCAAAAACTGATATGCCCTTAGTACTTTTTCTCAATGCATCTACACATGCATCTTGTAAATTCTTAGACATAGGAACACGGATATATACATGTGTGCAGTGTAACTCAACTTCCTAAAAGCACATGCATTAATGTCAGATAAAGGCTGAAACTGTCAGTAAAGTACTTAATTTGCATAATTTGAATTGAGGAAAGGAGTAGTAGTGGCAGTACCTGGCAGATTAAATGTAAGAATAGACCCACAAGGGAAAGGGTCTCCTTTTCCAAAATATTTGAAGCCATGAGCAATCTAGTATGTTCCAAATTGAAAGCATTCATTTTTTTAACAGAATTTTTATGAACCTTAGGAATGAAAATTAATTTGGACAAGTTGAAAGAGAGACTCAACTCCATGACTAACATGGGAATTACCCTAATCCTCTCTTCAACTCAATCATGGAATTTTAACAAGGTTTCCCTGGAAGCCCTTGAGATCTCCTAGCTTGAACATTAACTTATGTCCACTATTTTCATACTAGTTAAAACACAGTCATAAGTGCAATCTGAGGCTGAACTAGGAGATCAACCCTTTGAGTTCTAAATCACTTGTTTGGATCCGTGCCAGAAATTGCCAGCTTGCTAGCTTTTGCATGATATACATAAAAAAAGTTGACAGTGTCATCCTAGCAGCAGTACTAACTCTGAATTTGCAGCTATGCCTACTTAATGCTAGATTATTTCTGTGGGGAAAAAAAAATAAAAAAGGTGTTCTCTTGGGTTTATGCTACAGATGAAGGATTCCCTGAGGAGTCATTCATGTTTAGAAGCAACGCACAAATTTCTGCTCTGTTCTCCCAAACAAATGCCTCTCACCATAAAGAGATGTGGTGCCGAGACTGTACCTCAAAAGGTATTACCTACCCCTGCTCTCTTATATCTTTATCCCAATACCCAGAAGTAGAGAACTATGAGCCAGTGGAAACTATTATTTTTAAGTAAATGAGGGAAGCCCACTGCTTGATTCAAACTTGTTCAAGGCTGGAAGATTCACTAAAATGATGTTGGTGAGAGCAATTTTTCTGCCAGTGTTACTAATCCTGCCAGGTAAATTTAAAGGCAGCAGTAGAACCATAAGAAGCATCAGGCAGAGCTCAGATCTGGTAACTTGCCAGATACGCTGCAGAGCCTTCAGTTCTTCTGGCCTTTAGGGATGGATGGATTGAAGGATGTGAGAGGCCAGGCTCATTAGGTGACAGATAATTATTCTCATAGGACAGCTGGTTTATGGAGTAGTTTATAATGTGAGATTTGCATTCTGTAAAATACTTGTAAAAGTGAATAAATGCTCAGATACAGCCATTAGTAAATGCTAATATTTTGCCTGCCTATCAGAAAATACAAACGGGAATCTTTTACTCAGGGAAAGTCAGTTTCATAAGCAAATCAAAGCATTTTTCTTTAGAACTGATAAAAAGACCAAACACATGCTCCGTCAGGTGCAAAACCGAGAAACTCGTCCTTGTAACAGGATATAAACATCAGCTGTGCCCTTCTTGCGTACTCTCTCTCCCTCTTTGGCTAAATTTTAATCCAGAAACTCATGACCAGCCGTAGTTTCCTTCTCTCATTGTTCTTCCCAACTCTTGGGATCGGTACAATTACACGGGCTACAACTTTAAAGAGGGAGCGGGAAGGGAGGCGGGGGCGGGCGGTGGGGGAGGCTGTGTTGCTAACTGAGGCCGCCTCTGCTCGGCTGAGTCTCATGTGGTGTTCAAGCCTTGCAGGTGGTGTCTGGCTCGGCCGGTGCCCGGGCTCTGCTCTGCCCCGCGGAGGCGGCGGGCGGCGCGGCTGCGGCTCCGGCACCGGGCACAGGCGGGCGCGCATCACCCCTGCGGCTCCCGGGCCTTCTCTCCCCCCGCTCCCCTGCCTTGGGTGCGCAGCTGCATCGCAGCTCACGAGTGACCGCTATTTTCAATTCCCAGGCTAATGAAATCAGCATCGTAAAAGCACGTACTTACCACGCCTTTCCCCGGCAAAAATATTAAGGCAAATCCGTTGTTTCCTTTCAAAACATTGAGCGTGACGGTTTGCATTACTTTCTGACGGGGGAGGGTGGTGGGGGGGGTGGTTGGGAAGAGCATTTTTCTTGCAAGTTCAGGTGTAAAGATGCTCTAAAATAAATAATGCACCATTTTGAATGAACACTTCATGAGATTGCCTAGGGGCCAATGCCTAAGAATCCTTCCCTTACTATGTCCCAGGATGAGAGCTCTGATGCATAGACACAAAACAACTTTGCCGATTGCGGGCGAGCGAAAATCCGTGCCACCTCCGCAAATGACCCAGCACTTGCCACTTGCTTCTCTGAACTGTTCGCTCAGCAGCACTCCCCAGCTCCGTTCCGCACGCTGACATTTTTGGACGCGCGGACTGCGGACCCAGCCAAGCTTTTGAAAACATTTTCTAATAAAATTCAGCAGGTAGCTTAGAAAAAAAGAAATACGGAATGAGGGGGAGGGAAGGTGGACAAATGAAAAGAAAAAAAAAAAAAAAGCTAAGCAGTAACAGCTGAGCGGAACTTGCCGAGCCGCCAGCACCGGGCGGCGGGCAGGGCCGTCCCACGCCCCCGGGCTGGGCAGCAGCGGCGCCCCCGCCGCTTCTCGCTGCACCGACTGTCCCCTACCGAGCACGGCGGGGACGGGTCCTTCCTTCCATCCCCAGAAAGTTCTCGCCCCCCAAAACCACTGCAGTACACCAAGTGTCTGGGTTGGAATTTATTTCGTTCCACCGCTCTTTAGCTGTTGGCGTTGCAGGGTCAACGGGCGCTGGCGCCTGCCCCGCTGCCCCCAGCGCCCGCTCTCCGGGGACCGAGGAGGGGCAGTACTAGTCGCAAGCACAGCGGCGAATTTCCCCGGCGCTCAGTGTGCCGTGCCGTTCCCATTGGCCGTGCGGCCGGCAGGGAGCGACGGGAGGCGGAGAGGGAGCTGCCAGCAGCAGACAGGCAAGCAGGCAGGCACCGGGCGAGCGCGTAGACAGGCGCACGCCAGGCAGAGGCTGCTGGGGTATTGTTATCATTGTGCTTCGGCGGAGGGCTTTGCCTGCAGGGGGAGGGGTGGAGGGAGGAGAAGAAAGAGGGAAAGTGCGGGGCGAGCATGCAGCAGGGCTGGGGCCGGCGAAGCGGCGGTGCTGGCGTGCCTGGGCTGAGGCGCTGAGAGGAGCCGCCTGCCCGAGCTCGCTGGGGGGCACCGGCGGGAGGAGCGAGGCGGGCACGATCCAGGCGTGGGGAAGGCTGCCAGCCGAGGGGAGCCGCCGCCGCCGCACCGGCCTCGCAGCAGCAGCAGCGACTACTTCTTTCTTATCTCCCAGCCTTTTGTTCGCCCATCCTCCTCCTCCTCCTCTTCCCTGCCCACCCTCTGCACCGCGGAGGGGGCTCGGCAGAGACAAGCAGGCTGACCCAGAGCTGAGTTTCACCCATCCTCCGCCCCCCGCGCTCTCTCCCTCCGCTGCATCGCTGCCCATGAGCTAGAGCGGCAGCCGGCTCCGGCAGGCGGGGGCAGACGCCGACCGCAGCTCCCGGCAGCTGCCGCTGCCCGACCCTCCCCGCCGCTCCCCTCGCCCCGCTCCGCGGGCTCCAGCCGCGCTCCGGAACTGCTGGGGGCCGCCCTGCCGCCGCCCCTCCTCGCCTCCATGTGCCGGGTAGCGGGAGCGCCGCCGCGGATCCTGCCGCCGCTGGCGCTGATGGTGCTGGCGGCCCTGCAGCAGGTAAGCACCGCCGGCGGGGAGCGGGCCGGGCTGCGGCTCTTTGTTCCCCTGCGGGCGGCGATGCCCGGGGAAGGCGGGAGAGCCGGGGGAAAAGGGAGGGGGGGGGAGAGCAGCCAGGCTCCGCTTCGTGGTGGGGGTCTCGGGGAGGGGGCAGGGGAAGGCAGTCCCGCCGCCGGGGTGCCTCGGGGTGGCTCGGCCGCTCGTGCAGAGCCACCTGCTCGGGGCAGCCCCGCTAGCGGGCTGCGCGCCGCGGGGAGAGAGAGAGAGAGAGAGAGAGGGGAGAACTCGTGCCCGGGGCCGGCTGAGAGGGAGAGGGTGGTCCCGAGGCGCGAGAGGTGATGGGGGCACCGATCCCCCCTCATTCCGGGGAGAGCAGGTGCCGCGGGACGTGGGGGGGAGCTGGCCCGTACACGCACGCCTGGCAGGAACATGGGAGCTCGCCCCCGCCGCGGGCGCGGGGGACAAACTACCGGAGTGGGGGACGGAGCGAACATTTCCCCCCTCCACCCCGCGTGACGACGGGCGGGCTGAGGTGCCAGAGAGGTTCGGGGCAGAGAGCAGCCCCCGCGCCTCAGCTATCCCCGGCTCCCTCGCCCGCTAATCCCTTCCCCGGGAAGAATTTAATCAGCCTCCGCCTGGGCGCTGGGCTTCCCCACCCCCTGCCGCTAACGGGAATTTCCATTGGGACGGGCTCGGGCCCCGAAGTGTTTAATTTATTATTATGAAAGTCCTGCTGCTGCCTCCCCCCGGCCGCCTCGCCGGGGCGCTCCGGGCGGCCGAGTGACGGGGTCCCGAGCAGGTGGTCGCGGGGCAGTGCGCCGCTAGTGCTGCACGCCAGCAGCGGTGTGCTCCCCGTGGGGTGCAGAAAGTGGAGGTCTGGGGCGAGATGGGAGTGACCGGGAGGGTGTGGGGAGGACGGGGAGACGACAAAATGGATCCCGCTGGGGCAGCAGGGGCAGTGCCCGCCGGGTTGTGGTTGGGCTCCCCTCCGGCGGCGGGGGGTGTTCGGAACGGGAGCGGAGCCGGGGCACCCGGTGCGTTCCCCGTTCGCTTTGTGCTCGCTGAGCTCGTATCCGGCGCGGCGCCGGGGGTGGAGAGGGCGGTAAGTCCGAGGGACAGATGGCGCAGATCATCGCCTCTTAATGGTATTTGCGATTGGGGCATTTCTGTCGGGCCGGGGGAGCGGGTTGAGGCGAGGCCGGGGTGCCGGGGCGGGCAGGGCGCCCTCCCGCAGCGGCTGGCGCAGGGCAGGGGGAGGCGGCGGGCGCAGCCACTGTCCATGGTGCGGCCCCGCTCCCTCCGCCGCACCGGGGGCGGGAGGAGCCCGCCCGGCCTCCAGTCTCCTCTCCGCTTCTCCGTCTGACACTCCCGTCCCCTCACGGGGTCCCCGGGCATTTGAGTCCTTCAGGCAGTTTCTGAGGCGCTCTCAGGGGCTGATGACTTGCACCAGGCGAGCGAGATGCTGGAACGCTGCTCCACGGCAGCCGGGGATTTTCCCTTGAGTCCTAGGAGGACGCGAGGCAGGGTGGCTGGCGTGACACGGGAGTGTCCGGCTGAGCATGAGCGGCTGCATGTGATAGCAGGCACCCTGTTCAGAAACTTGTGTGTGCCACTTAACCGGCTGTTGTTGTGTTGGGTTGGTTTTTTCGTGTGTTTTTTTTCCAAGTCCTTATGTGCTGTTTACTGTATGTGTGTTCAGTTCTGTTTAGTCTTCCTATCTCAATAAATCTTTAAAGCACAAAATCTGCAGTAAGCTTTTATTCAATTTTTTTTTCTTTTTTTCTTTTTTTTTTTTTCCCTATCCGAGGCAGGTTTGAAATTGAAGCACAGGCTGTGAATTAAGGACAGGAACTAGCCGTGTTGCTTTAATGTATCACTCAGTGTCACTGCCACTTTACGGTTGGGGGATCCAATTTCCCCCTTGTTTGGGTAGCCATTAAATCAGTTTAGGGTTGATTTTTAATAATGTGTAACAAAATTGGAACTTGGGTATGAAGTCAGATTTACAGACCTTTGTCTGTACAACATTTTCATTTTAAGAGCTCTTTTATTCTCCCCCCTTCTTCCATACTGTGTACTTGCATACTGCAAGAACCTTCAACAGATAGATGTGGTGCTAACTTTCTCCCCCCACGTCCTTATAGTTTTGGTAGGAGGTTATTTGTATTGGGTTCTTCTGAAATGTTCAACATTTCACTTAGTTTTTCCTGTGTCTGCAACACAGCATCTACCTTTATTTTCTAGAGTTACTAATCAGTTTGTTATTCGTTAATGGTATAGGAAAGCTGTCATTATGGAATTACTTGAAAGATTGTAACTGGAGCCAGATTTTAAGGTCAGATCTGTGGATGTTGTTTATGTACAGGAAATACAGTTTAAGAGTTTTGACAGTGTGTAACCTGCACAAGAAAGAAGGGAATGAAAACTGCACTCTGTTTTGCTGGTTAGCGTACCAGTATGAGTCTGGGAGTATTACATGAAAAAAATCCTGACAGGAGAGAGGATGAAAGGAGTGAATCTTGTTTTTCTGCCTAAAACAACAATTCCAATCCAACGGAGGAATGGGAAAGCTAGTATGAGTTTACAGGAATGAAACTGCTCTTAGAAATAAACTGGAACATAAATTAGAAATAAAGAGCTCAAAAGGGGAATATTTTTTTTAATATAAGCTGATTCAATCATTACATGGATATTTTTTGTTCCTTAATCAAAAACAAGTAAACAATAAAGCAGTTTTGGAGCCTTTTCAGCTTAGGTGACTGGTTTGAATTCAAATTATGATGACAGAGGACGTAAGTTATTACCCTCTGCAGGCAATTTTGGTCTTATTCCAGGTCTTAGTGAGTGTATCCAGGTGATAAAGCTACTACCCTAAATGACACTCCTGTTAAGCTGCCTCAGCTGAGAATCCAGCAGTGGCATTTCTTGCCAGCTCTACCCCTCTAGTAATTGCCCCTAGCAGCAGTAGTCTCTGGCAGAATGGGGGTGAGGAATATTAGTGTTTTGTGCAGAAAAAAGCAAGATCCCCTATTGTGAGTAAATCCTCTGTCTCTCACAACATACCTGTGCCTTAGATTTCTTGTTTTTTGTCTGTATAAGCGGGATTTTGCGATGTCTCTGAGAAACGTCTCCATTAACAGACTCCAACACCATTAGCTCCTTTCAAAGTACACTGAATGTAGTGAATTGAATGCATTTTACAACACATTCATAAGCCCCTGACCAGGGTAGTTATGTGGAGTACCTCAGGCTTTTTGGACGTTGATCTTTGTGTTCTGGTTTTGTTTTGTCTTCAAAGACCCCATTGGAAAGGTTAAACGTGGCAGGGTATTGCATAAGGGAGGTCTCCAATCCTTGTCTGTCTGGTCTAGGTGACAGTGATACCACTGGCACATCCTCAAAATTCAGATAATTGCAGAGCTGAATTTCTTTGGATGTTAAACTGAATGTATTATTTAAATATCATTTGTTAAAATAATTTTTTTAAAATTCCTTTTTACATCTATTATAGGACAGATAAGATTGTGTAATTCAATGAGTTTTTTGAATTTAAGTCATAGGTTGACAGGATATAATCAGAATTTTTTTAATACACAAAATTATGTGGGCAGATACTGTAGCAAGCTCAGAAGTACATATTCTGCTTGTGTACCAGAAGGCATATATTCTGATGTTGTCAATCTGTGTATTTTTAATATATGTGTGTTTTCTGGAGAGCCTTCTACTGCTCTCTCTCTTTCTGGGTAGTACTGCTACTTAGACATGCAGCTCAGTGTCCTGAAAAGATGAATGCGTAGTTCTATGATACCAGCTTTTAAAATACTGCCCAAAATTATCATATTGAACTACATCTAGTCAAAAGTGTGTAATTCAAAAACTTCCTGTTATTTTCCTTTCTGTTTCTAGAAGTTGGAGGACCTCCCAGAAACGTCACTGGAAGAACCCTGTCATGTTCTATCTTACTTGGCTTCATTGATGCTTTTATATCAATAATGTAATTTATTACTTCTTTTAATAACTTAGCACTAACAGATGAGACAATTTCGTTGTGACAGAATTGCATGTGTATGTTTAAAAATAGCTTGAGGAAGCTGTGAGTAAAGTTATTTTTACTCAATACAGACAGTATTGTGTAAGGGACTTGTCATGTGGTAAGGAACAGAAATTTTTGAATGGCTTTTCCTGCTTAACAAAATCATTTACCAGTTAAACTCTCTTTCTGTTTCTCACTGCTTTTTTAGGTTAACAAAAATTTCAGAAAGCTTGGAATAATTTCAGTAGTTACCAGTGCTCCCATTAGGATGAGAGCATAACTTATTTTGAGCGATGTTCACACACAAGCACAAGTCCATTCCCAAAGGCTGTGCAATCTCTATTGTTCCCTGGAATTTTTATTTCAAATTTTTGTTACAGGGGTAGGGGTAGTGGCCTTATGGAGTAGCCCGCTTCCACCAGTGGCACCAGTTGTGTGTAAGGTTCAGTGAGACAGATCACAGAATAAGCTGATGATCCCAGAATGATCATTGAGTCCAGCTCCTGGCCATGGACAGCACCATCCCCTCACCATGTGCCTGAGAGCATTGTCCAAACTTTAGGTGGAGAGTAATGAAGGCAAAAAAAATACTTGACATCCATTGCAGGAGCAGTGGTAGAGCACTTCTGACTTAGCCCTGAACTGAGACTCACTTGTTGGCCAACAGTGGCATGCAGTGAGGTGAATCCTGAGAGGGAAGAAACATACATTATTGCAGAATGAGTTTAAGGAAGATCTAGATTTTCCTCAAGTGCATTTGTAGTTTGTGAGTGAGCTGAGTGGGATCTTTTTCACCTGGGTGTTGGACCATGTTGCTGTTCACCTTGAGAGGTATATAATCCAAGTATGCATGATTCATCATTTGATTTGATCCTGCACTTCTTGTTGAAAGATCATGGGAGCTCTGTCTGAATAAAGAAGGGAAATTAGGCTTTCTATTTTTAAATGGCTTATGAAAACAGATACAGTATCAGCAGCTTACAAGATGGAAGGTAATTCACTGCCAAATCTTTTCAGCATTTCACTTAAAGTATTTGGTTTTAGTCAGTATTCGTATATTTAATTAAATACCATGTTTCCAAAAGGCGCATTTATCCTCTCCTCTAGGCACTCCTTGACATATTTAAAAAATATTTTTACCAACAGACTCCTCTAGGGACTCTCCCATTCCTTATAATTAGCATATAATTATCACCCAGCAGCTGAAGACATAGTTAAAATTTAGTGATCCCCCTCAAGGAGGCTGTGCAAGGCCTCCCCAAAGGTCAGAAAAAAGCGGCATCCTCCTGTATGGAATACCAGCAGTTTTATTGGCTGAGATGTTCAGTGCAAGCAATACAATGGCTATTATCAAATCAGAGAGGTCATTTCTTGTAGAGACATTAGAACATGTGGTCAAATATAGGACCAATTTTTAAAAAAAGTTACTATTATTAAAACAATTATTAAAACTTGGACACACAGAAATTTTAAGATATCCTTCTCTGAGCTGGGACTTACCCTGAAGAACCATATGTTTTGGAAGATGCAGCCACTCCCCTGTTCTCCTAGTTGAGGGAGGGGGAAAGTCCGAACTTGGGGCTTTGAGCTATGTGGGGTATACTAAATAATTGTCTAAATTTTTAATAAAGCAAATGACTATTGTCTGTCATTAGGGGTTGACAGGATAGGCTGTGAATATGGTTTGTAAAGCTGGGGGATGAGCAGGTGCAGAGCAGGGCTTGGTGGCGCTGGTGGATGAGAGACTGGACATGACCAGAGAGAGAGACTTTTTATATAGGCATATAGAGATAGGATGAGTAGGAATGGCTACAGACTGAAAAATAGTAGGTTGAGATTAGTTACTCTTCACTGGGACGGTGGTAAGGCAGTGGAACCAGTTACCCAGGGAAGTTGTAGATGCCCCATCCTTGGGGGAGTGTTCAAGACTGGGTTGGATGAGGCTTTGAGCAAGCCCCACAGGTTTAGGGAATGGTTGTCCCTGCCCATGGGCAGGAAGTGAAAATAGATGACTTACATGCCTTCCAACTCATGGCATTGTATGATTCTATGAACTTTTGGTGGTTTAAGGCAAGTTGCTTTAAACCAGATAGTAGCATGAAAGTTGTAGATTCTCTTTTTTGGGGAAGGTGCTTGAGAGCTATAAGTAAGTGTTGGTTTAGGAAATTGGATTTTCTGGTCTAAAACCTTGTGGTTCATGAAGTAGAGCACTGATTAGAAGTGAAGGTGTTATAACGAAAGGCCTTTCTGCTGTAACTGAATGACCTTGGGGAGGATGTGGCCTGGCACCCACTTTGGAAACTTTTGGCTTCCAGAACAATTTGAATGAAAGGCACTTTTCTTTTTCTCTAGTTGAACTTTATGGTTGAAAACAAATTGTACTTGACTACATTTGCTGAAGTACTGAGTACTGTGAGAGTATAAACTGTTGGCAGCTTTGTTTGTCGCAAGTCGGAGATTTCAGAAAGAGTTGCTGAACATTTTGAATTCTAGTATCTGAAGCTTTTCTGAGATGTTTCTGTCATCCAGGGTATCTTTCTGCCTTTTGACAGTAAATAGAAACTCGTTACTAAATAAAACCACCTTGTACAGCATATCCCATTGTGTCAGATAATGTCTGTACACAAAACTAAAAATGGACAGAACACAATCTCTAGAGCTGAAACCCAAGTTGCAAGTGAGTATTGGGTATCATCCTGGCTTTTAAATTAATGAAGAAACACCCAGTCTTTAAACACAGTCACAAATGTTTCTGTGATCTGTGCTTAAGTTGAATATTACTGTGGTAATTGTAAATTAATGTTGACTGTTAAGGAGGAAGAGCTCAAATACCCCGTTCTTGCTTCATCATACATATAATTATGTCAGACATTGTTTTGAACTTCACACAATAATGTCCTGTGAATTGGCTAGACTTGGCAATTGATAATTGTACTATGCTCAGTTATACTGTTTAGTATGATATTTTCTTTGATACATACCGCTTGGTTTCTCATTTTACTACCTAGGCTTCTTTTCCTAAGGGCCTAAGTTACAATGATTATCAAAGAAAGCGGTCTTCCAAAGACAACTTGATGTGCATTTTGGTACAATTGCTGTTACAAAATTGTGTGTTGTAGTACATGTAGATGCAGAGAAGTAGTTGAAAAGGAGAAGAGACTTGGATATTTCAGATTGATGGTTACTACTGAACTCCAGTGGTGTTGGTATATGCAGAGGAGGTGGTGAGGTTACATTTTGAAGTACATGTTTCTTTAAATGGGTATTCGCAGATATTTGGAATTTTAAATGCATCTACTTTGTAGAAACAATGGAAATTAGTTGTGAGTCCAGATCTGTCAATACTAGTGAAGAAATTTTGCCTTTTTAAAACTTTGAGGCCTGTATTGTTGGAAGATTTTATTTTTTTTTACAGGTGGTATTCAGAAAAATATGTAAATGCAAATCCCTTAGAATAATACAGTTGAGATTGTAAACAGGTTGTTGTGGCATTTTTGGTTTTTTATTTGTTTGTTTGTTTTCTTTTGTATTTTGCTTGGGTTTTTTGTTGTTGTTTTTTGTTTTTTAGAAGGAGCTGGAATACAGCTTTGGAATTAAACCACAGATTTCATATCTAGAGCTGAAACTAAAGTAACAGAGGAGCAGGGTGTCAAAACTGCAGGCTTAATTGCCTAACTATATCAAAATGGTGAATTCTTTTAATTGATTGAATAACAGTTTTGACAGAAGACTTCTAATTTACGTCATGTTGCTTCATAATTGCCGTTTTCCTGTTGCATTTAATCTGAGATCTACAGTACTGAGTTAATATGCATGATCTGATACCATGTGTGACTATCTCTCTAGCATCTGGAGATGGTAATGCTTATCACTCATTTAGCAGTTAAAAATGGCTAAACAAGTCATAAAGGATGAGGAAAGCAAAATAGTTTTTTAGAAGTAACTTTATTTTGCTGTTGCAAAGTCTGTTAGTACTTGAGAGGAGAATTTTCCAAGTGCTGAGCTTATTCCAAGCTTTGTGACTCCACTGAGTAGATTTTATGTGGGTACAAGCTAAGGTGATTGCTTTTTCTGTCTTAAAAGATGTTTTTTTTTAAATAGTGTCCGTCTGTGGATGAATGTACAAGTAATATTATCTTGCATTTGAAAATGTCTTGGGAATTGTACTAATCACATGAAATCCTGTAAATTATAATAATGTGTCCCATAATCTTCACTAGCTTTCGCCTTTTGCCCCAGATAAGGGGATAAAAATATTTCAGCATCCTTCTTTTCTTAGAGTTAAAATAGTTTAAGTCTTGCAGTACTCTTAGGCTGAACTTGATGTGACCCAGTGTGTCTGAAGTTGCAACTTCTACTTAATTCAGAATGCTTAACACAGGGTGATTAAGAATTGCTGAAAATTTGAATTCTTCCTTCCCTTGTGTTTTTATTCTGAAACAATCTTTACAAAGGGCTGTTTTTGGAGAGCAGAGTACAGTCTTTTGTTTCTGGATAAAACTGATGGCTGCAAATGAAAGAATAAAGAAGGCTCTCTATTCATGTTTCCCAGCCTTTGTTTCAGTGGGCATTGTTTCAGTTTATAAGAGCTGTTTAGTACATATAGATTACTGGAAAGGCTGAAAGATTCCCAAATGCATCGGTGCAGTCTTGTTAAAAACCCTGCTATCTCCTCAGCTGCCCACTCAGTACCTTTTTGTTTCAAAGATACCATGAAAAGACTTCTATTTCCTTTTCTACCACATTACTTTGAAGTCACCTTTTGTGCGGTAGTTTAAATAAACCTTACTATTTTTCTTTCAAATTATGGAAACCTTACCAAACCTGTGATTTGAGTTCCAAAGCTGAGGAACCTGGCTGGTTGAAATTTTAGTTATTTTTGATTTGCCATCTTTTTATCTTAAAAACTCAATATGTAAATAATGGTTGGCACATAGCTACAGATCCTGGTTTCAGTTTTGTAGGGAACCTAGTCCCTGGGTAGCTAAACTGTTGCTTTATTTGCTTTCTCTTTAGGGTCTCCATATAAACATATTAAACTGCATAAGCAATTGTACACAGGTGAGATACCCATGTGGATCTTAAGTTACAACAACTTGATAATTACAAATTCTCTTACTGAGCGCATATCTGGATAGTGCATTAACTTGTGAGTTTGTAAATTTTAATTTTTTTTTTTTGTTTTGTTAGTGTCAGTGTTGAGCTGCACAGTTAGGATGCTGTTGGAGTAAGTACAATGCAATGGGTTACAAATGACTCCTTGTATCAGTGATGAAACTGTTCCAACAGGTGTTGATGTGCTGAGTTTGGCCGTGTTTGTCAGTGGAGAGATTATGCTTCTAGTCCCTTTTCCCTGAGGAAACCCTTGTCCCACCTCTGCTTTAATGCTCTCTTTCCCTGAGGTTACTGTGGTGAATGGGTGTAACACCATCATCTCCTCTTTCTCCCTCCCTTTTATATTTTTTCCTGTAGGGTTCATTTTGCAAGTCTACGTAGACATGCTTACATGGCCTTGAGTGGGTCTGCTTGATGGAAGCCCATCTGGGAGAGCAAACAGGAAAATCTAATTTAAGTCTTGATCAAATTTAAATATGATATAATCACACAGTTGTTTGTGCTGTTCAAGACCATACACTACATCTGGGCATGCATGTGGATAGGCCTGTTTTTGGCGTGTAGAGGTGTTTGAGGTTGTGCCAGGGCTGTCACAATTTCTTGGATATATCTCAGCCTAGGCTGGAATGGGGGCTGACCTCTCTGCTGTGTACAGTGTGAAGAGGGTTTTGCCAATGTGCGGTCATGTAGCCACATGTAAGGTGGGCCATTTTCTTGTGCAGTACTAAAATGAGACAAAAGAAATCTTAGTCCTTTGCCACAGGAAATGTTTGGTTTTGGTTTTGGTTTTGTTTTTTTTTTCCAAATAGGCAACAAGCTGTTCTGGAAAATAGCTTTGCTACTAGAAGTATCTTCTGAACATGTAAGACTACAGAACAAACAAGTTTCCAAATGCTGTATTACATTTCTTAATAGAAAGGCATTTATGAAGCTCTTTTAAGAATGTGATTTGAGGGTAAACTTTTTTAATAAGTGAGAGAACAAACAGTTTCAGTGGCTCAGCTTTCCATTGTGCAAATTTAATGAGCTACTCTACTTTTAACTTAATGTCCCTTTGAAATAGGAGATTGCATTGGAAACATTTGGCTTTATATGGTATCTGTTTGAACACTAACACAAATGTAAGTTCTGTTAAGTTACTGCAAATGTAACATTTTTGTCTTAGTTTACTTGCTCTGGTGCAGCATCACATAGAAATACTCTAAAAAAAAAGCATTTTACACCAGTGGTTGAAGTGATCCCTTTCAAGTTATCTGGCTGTGAAAAAGTTGACGATGTGTTTGTGCAACATTTATTTCCAGAGGAAGGAATATTTTGTTCCCTTTGTGATTCCCCTTCAGTCTAGATGCCTGGTTTAGTGGAAATGTTCAGTTGTCAGAAGAATCAAGATGGTATATTATTTAGATCTTACCAGACAAGTGGGATTTGTTCCTTCCATTCCAGTTATCAGAAAGATTAACCCTTTGCCCTCACAGTCCTAATTGCAGTCGTTCAGAAACAAAGATTCTGCTTGTACAAGAAGGCAGCAAATGTGCTAACTGGAATGTTTCTCTGGTGAATGTGGGCTGCAGGTATTACAGACATTCTGTCTTTGTTTCAGGCACCAATAAAAGCAACCTGTGAAGATCTGTCATGCAAGACTGGATTTCCTGAAGATGTTCACAGTGCAGTAGTGTCAAGGAGTGTACATGGAGGACAGCCTCTTCTCAATGGTACTGTTAGAAAATACATTTTGAACTTTTTTTGTTTCTTCTAGTTGTAACCATAAGTTACTCTGGAGCATTTTTATCCTTAAATAGGACAGACTCTAGCAGGAAGGAACATCAGCTGCTCTGTGATTATTTCTTGATCACTGTCATAGGACTTGGAAAATATATTGTCATTAGTGGCAGCACATGCACCTCTAACTGTAATTTGAAAACACCGAGTGTTGCAAAACTTCCCGTTGTTATCCTCCAGTTCTCAGCACAGCATTCACACTGATGTTTCTTACTACCCCTGACAATATGTATGCCATTAGTCTATACTTACAGCCCATGTATGTATGAGAAGGTAAAGAAAATTTCCTTTCTTCTTTACCTCTCATCAAAGAACTGCAGTTACACTCAGCTTATGTTAATGCAGAGATAGTTGCCTTCCTGCTTTTCTGTGGCTGTCTGAGGAGAGACACCTATGGAAAAGCAAGTAATGGGACAGGCAGCAACATGAGCGAATTGCTGGCTGTGGGCCCCTGGTCGGTGGCCGCAGCGCTGCAGGCTCTGTAAGGAGGTGTGCCAGGAGAGGCAGGACAGTGCCAGGGCTGTCTCAGGGACAGAGCACTGCTCTCTCACCCTGGCACCTACCTGCATCCGAATGGCACGGTGCCCAGGCTGGGGATGACCTGCTCGGTGAGCACAAGCCCTTTCCTCTGCCAGGGATGCCCTGCAGACAGTACACCTGCCCAGGTTTGTCCAGATTTGGAACACTGTTCTTTTTGTGTCTCTATTTTGCAGGGATAGAGTAGGACCCAGAGGCATATACCCTCAATGTTTCCTAGATTTCCCAGCCAATTAAGTTTCAGTATACAACTTTGCAGTAGTACAACACTTTTTAAAAATCTGCATCAGTTTTCTGTTTTCTGAACCGCTAACATTTTTTAAATCTAATTTGGAAATTGTGGAACTAAGAACATCAGTTTTAGACTGTTTCAAATACAGCTTAAATAAGGACTAATTTAATTTAATTTGTTGTTTCTTTCACACATAAATTTGGCTACACAGTTCGAGACATTTAAATGAAAAAAATTCTAATGAGTCTGCAAAACAAATGAAGTAAAAAGCTTTAGTCTTGATTTTACATGCTGTATGTAGCATTCTCTCGTTAATTATGTTTTACAGACCTGTTTTGTGCTTTCTTAGAAGTATAATGGAAACTTGAACGCAGGATGAATTGATTAGCTGTAGTGTATTTAAATTTGAGTTATTAAAGCTTTCTCTGTTCAGTTTCAAGAAAGTATATTCTACCAGCACAGACTTCTCTTTTATTAAAAGATGGCTTAGAAATTTATGTATTGAAGTAGATGTTCTGCCAATTGAGAAAATAATAAAGAGGAAAGAGAATATTCCTCACTTTCCCTTCAAATGGGAGTTAATAGATGGCTCTCCTGTAGACTCCTGTAATAGACATCAGCCTGAGAATTCCTTGGTATGTGATGAACAGACACAGGCAGGGGGCTGAAACAGGGATGCAGAGCACAGCAGCCAAATGCTTTCCAAAGTTGCTGCCTTGAAACTACCAAATGTTTGCTACAGGTTAACTGTTATACAATCAGTTGCTTTTGAAATGGGAGATCAGACGAGTTGGGAGATCTGCTTTGTCCTGTGAAAGGAATCACAGCTGTGTCTCGCAGTTTTTCTCTTTTCCCACCCGTTAGGAACCACAATAGACTGGGTACTAATTGTCTGTTGTCACTGCTCATGCAGACCTGATGATAATGTCTGATCAGCTTTAACTGAGTCCAAACTAGTAACATAGGATGACAAACTGACTTCCTGTCTCATTATTCATCCCAGTCCCATAGTCCCTTCCCTTCTCAGAAGTGAGTGAAGCATGACTGTTGGTTTGTCCTTGAATGGTATTAAAATGCAGAACATTTTAGGGAAGTAGGAATTTGAAACACTGTATGAGGCAAACAGTACGTATCACATCATATCAGCTGGTTGAAAAATGACCTGGGGGAGTCTTTTTCCTACCACTGTTTCCTCAACTGAATTACTGCAGTGGTTAATTCTTTTGAAAATTTTGACATGCTTAAAAGCATATAATTTGCTGGTTACACATAAACATACAGTCCATCATTGCATAGCTTTGACTTAAATTTAATTACACTGTCATTTTGAAATACTATTGTTGTCAAAAGCCTATTTTCTGGTTATTAAACTAGATTCAGATGATGCTGGAAGTTAAGTATAGTTGCGTGACATTTGCTTCGTAGGGATAATCATGTGCCTGATTCTGATCTCGGCTGCCTTGCCTATCTAAATGCATGGAATTATTTAAGTTGGAAAAAGCCTCTAAAACCATAAAGTCCATCCATTAATCCAGCACTGCCAAGTTAACACTAAACCATGTCCTTAAGCGCTACATCTGAATGTCCTTTAAATACCTCCTGAGACGGTGACTCCAGCAATTTCCTGGGCAGTCTGTTCCAATGCTTGCCACCCCTTTTGCTGAAGAAATTCTTCCTAATATCCAATCTAAACCTTCCCTATGGAAGGTGATACCATTTTCTCTTGTCCTATCTATTGTCCTAACAATTGTCCTGTTGTTTCTGGAAAAAATGACCAGCCCCTACCTCATTACAATCTGCTTTCAGGTAGTTTTAGAGAACAGTAAGGCCACACGATTGGCCTTGGCTCACTGATCCAGGTATCACTTTCCTGCCCTCCAGCAGATCATCATTCCTGCCCAACTGAGGTGCACTTAATCCCCTCATCTCAATCATCAGTGAAGATATTAAACAGGACTGGTCCCAGCTCTGAGCCCCAGGGAACACCACTGGTGCCTGGCTGCCAGCTGGATGTGACTCCATTCACCATCACTCCCTGGGCCTGGCCATCCGGACAATTTTTGGGTTTTTACCCAGTGAACACTGCACCTATCCAGGCCATGAGCAGCCAGTTTCTCCAGGAGAACACTGTGGTAGTCAGTGTCAGAGGCTTCTCTAAAGTCTGGGTGGACAACATCTCCAGCCTTCCAGTCATCCACTGAGCAGGTCACAGTGTCCTAACAGGAGATCAGGTCAGTCAAGCAGCACCTGCCTTTCATGAGCTCGGGTTGGCTGGGCCTGATCTCCTGCTTGTCTTGTGTGTGCTGCATGGTGGCACTCAGGGTGATCTACACCATGCCCTTCCCTAGTCCCTGTCAGGCTGACAGGCCTGTAGCTCCACACGTCCTCCTTCCAGCTTCTTGTGGCTGTGCATCCAATTTACTCACCTCTGGCCAACAGTGACCTCCCTGGTCATCCAGCAGTACTGATAATGTTAGTTCCTTCAGTACCTTTGTGTGGATCCCATCTGGCTCCATAGACTTGTGTGTGTCTAAATGATGCAGCAAGTCACTGAAAATTCCACCTTGTGTTAAGGGGACTTTACTGTGCTCCCAGTTCCAGGCTTCTAGCTCAGGGACAGGGTACCCAGAGAACAATTTGGTTTTTTACTTCTGGACTGAGGCAAAGAAGGCACTAAGTACCTCAGTCTTTTCCTCGTCCTTTGTCCCTGTGTTTCTACTCATATTTGATAAAGGATGGAGGTTCTTCTTAGTCGTCCTTTTTGTTGCTGATTCCTAGAAAAATTCTTCTTCTAAAATGTCTTCTAATAGTAATCTGCCACTTGATTATGTTCTCTTTGGTTTTTGGCGCTTCTAATATTCTCCTGTATAACCTTGCAATATCTTGTAGATACTTATACTAGTTTCTGTATGTTCTAGAGATGAAGGCTTTAGTTTTCTTTGGTTTTGTGAATGGATACCACCAGCACAGAGGCTTTCTGGACATCTCGGATATCTTCAGAGTAATTTGACCCTAACTTGATTCTTTCTTGACAAGTTTCTTCTTAAAATACTGCCCAAAAAAATGACTCTATGGTTATTACCTGTCTTGTTTATTTGCTTTTGTCTAGTACCTTGGGGTACAGGCTTCTCTTAATTTCTTTGACTTACGTCTTACCAAAACTTAAATAATTAGTTATAATATGACTTGTTGGTCTCTGCATTCTAGTTGCTACAGTAACGTAGGATATTTCACTTTTAAAACACTATTATATGAAATTTCCTTGCACTACACTAAACTGTATGTTTTTTGAAGAGTTTTTTTTTTCATCCTGTGTTCAGGTGGTGCTTGTTTTTGATGGAGGATGGGACTTGTTCCCATTGCATTTAAGAATAATTCATAATGGCTTTGTTCATTCATATGTCTAGGACATTATGACAGCATCTACTAATTTTTTCCTTTTGTGCCTGAGGGCATGTGAGGCAGCTACATACTCAGTTGTTACATAGTTGTCCCAGTATATGAAAAACTGGTGGAGCAATATATATTCAGAATAACTTAAATTGGAAAAGAGGAAAAAACCTCCTACATTTATTAATGTGGGTTGAGGAAGGGGGAAAAAGAGAGCTGCCATTGCTGCCCTTGGTTTCAGGATGAAGAAATGGAAAAGATTATTTTAGTTGAGAAGTCACAGAAGTTGGAAACTACTCCTTTTGTAGGCTGTGACTGAGCTGTGTAGGAGGTAACCTGCACCATATAGGCTGTCCCCTATTGCCTCCTTCTGGCATAGTGTCACCAGTGCCCCATGGTCCTGCGTTCCCCTGGAGTAGACTTCACTGGTCATAGCTTTGGAGACTCTTTGAAGCTGATACCTTACAATTTGTCTTGCATGATGTCTGGCAAGTCTGACTTCAAGATACAATATGCTCAGGTCACTAGATACATTTAAGATGAGTCCTGTAGGCATAATGTTGAATTTATTTATTATGTTTGACATGTTTCACTTGATACCAGTGACTTCATTGAAATTACAGTGATTTTTACCAAGGAACTAGGTGAGCTCAGAACTACTACCTTAATTTCTGTAAAGAGAGAAAAAGAAATAATAATTTCAGAAGCAGAATTAAGAGAAACCTTTGATTAATTGCTAAAAATTGTCTTAGTAGTAAAACCAAGGAATTATTTGAGCCTCCAGTACTTTAAAAATGTAAGATACTTGAATTTTTTTAGAACTTAAATCCTCCAACATTTAAAAAAGAAAATAAGTAATATGCAAATAAGTCTGCGGTCATCACCTAATAGAAGTAAATATCTAAACCCAAATTTAAGGCACAGTACTTACGACTGTTTTTTGTAAATAAAATGTGATTACTGTTTGGAGAGCCATAAATATGATGTAGTATTCAGAGAAGATGATGTTAAGTCAAGAGGGAGTTCCGTTTAATATATTAAATGCCCTTGCTTGCGCTGGTTTTATCACACTTTTCTAGTTCATCCAGGGAAAAATACTTGTGGCAGTTTGATATGTCCAGCATGTTTATCTAATCTTTGTTCTATATCCTGCAAATTTTAAGATACAAATAAAGCGTTTTCAGCTAATATCATTCACCTCAAAAGGTTATTTGAATGGTTTGCAGAATCATTTCTTAGAGATTTTGACTCTGATAATTATTGTAGCAGTTTCTTATCTTTCAAAGATGATACTTAACATTGTCTGTCCTGTTACTAAATGCATGATTTTAGTTTTCTGCTAAGCAAATTCAGTCCTAAACCATTCCTTCGAACACTGTGTAGCTACAAAATATTTCTAAGGTCTTTGCATTGCAGAAAAAAAAATAATGTCTATATAAAAGAAAAAAAAGAAATAAAGAAAAAAAATGTTTTGGTGTTGATCACAGAGATAAGTAGTGATTATTTATGGTTAACACTGCAGTTTCCTGAGACATTTAAGCCAGAGTAAGCATCAGCTCTGCCAAAAAAGGCATGCTTACACCTTCCCTCCTCTTTAAACCTGGTACCAAGTGCTCATGAAACCATAAAATGAACGGGATTAGCTAATTTATCTGGGGTAAACTTTCACTCCTTTAGACTCTTTTTTCTGAATGGCCTTGTAGGCTTAAACAGAGCCACAGTGTCCCTGCTGCCTTCTCTCCTCTAGCAGTGAAATATTTAGAAAATAGTATTTGTTTTGATGCTTTCAAGCTGAGTGACAAAACTTGATTTTTAAATTCCCACAGACTTACTTTGTAGTTTACCTTTGAAAATACTGATCGGTCTCAACCCAGAAATGTGTTGTTGTTGTTGGGATGGCCACCAACAGGGATGGCGTGTCTCAGGCATGGTCCAGTGTTTGAGTAACTTGACAATTCTTCATGATGTAGTAAAGGGTAACATGGACACTGTCTGTCCCAGGTGAAGTTATTTGGCTTTGTCACTAGTGTTTTATTATTCTACATATACAAATGTCTACCATCAACTAAGAATAAAATTCCTTTTTAAAAAGTCATAATGCTTAAAATTGAAGACAGCAGAACATCTTTTAAGGCATATTAACTGTAGAGCCAAGGAAAGTATTCTTAGAAGAATTATCTTCTAAGAGAAATTAGTCTTTACTCAGGAAAAAAAATTTGGCCTTTTTTTTCTTCTATGAAAATAAAATGAAAATGGTAACCACTTTGTTTGAAGTCTCCTTGCCTTAAGCAGAAAGACAAGTTGACAAGTTCCTTCCAGGCAGACAGCCAAAGAATCTCAGATGGATGGAGTCTCTCTATGAGCTGCTGGCAAGCTGGGGAAAAATTACTTCAATTCTTCCCAAATGTATTGTTCTATGAAATAATTTTCCTGTACTCTTCACCCTGCCCCCTCTTGCAGAAAAAAACCCAACAAAACCAAAACAAAAAACCCCCCAAAAAACAGTAACAAAAATCCGCTACTACAACCTGCTATCCCTTCTAATTACTCTTCTAAGCCTTAGTGGGAGTGATTTTTTTTTTCCCCAGAAGCTTCTGTTGTTAAGATATTTTTTCCCCCCTCAGTTCTGCTTAAGATTTAGTAGGTTTACTTTTGTCCTCCTCTCTGAGAAGCAGAGTAAATGATATTGCTCTTACTTGGTGATGCTATGCCTTGTTTTATTACATGTTACCGTTGCATTCCAGTTCTTGGTTTCTTGCCTTTATAATCCTTTTAGTCTTTTCTCAAAGAGTTTTCCTGTTTGTACTCTTTTCATACCCCACAGCATCCTAAATTCTCCAGTGTCAGTTTTGAGCTTGCTATCCTGGATTGGAAGAGCTGCTTCTGTTTGCTTTCACTATGCTAGCACAGTACCTGTTTTGTGATGCCAGTTGTCTATTCATGTACCAAGCTCTTTATCTATTCTTAGATACTCGTCCCCTGAAAATTAGAGCTTTCTTTTGCTGAAGCAAGAGACTGCTTTTCTTAAGATGTCATTTCCTTATTCCCTTTTGACAACTACTTAAACATGGATTATATCCTTGAGTATATATAGCATATATTCACCTTGATGAGCATTGGTAATATACCTATTTGAATGGTGAATCCTTTTTGCTTTTTTTGTCTGACTTGTATGTGATATCTGATTTTACTTCTGAGTATTAAGCTACTGACTATAAGTTGGTATAATCTCATTTCAAGCTTGTATGTTGAATGTTATGTACATACAAACAGAGAATAAGCATAAATAGTGGAATGCAGTGATGTTATGAATGTGTACAAAGGACTAACATTTCAGAAACGTAATTCTGTTATCCCTTAGTGGACTGGATAGTAAAGCTATCGTGGAATTGTATGTAGTATGTGAATAAATTTATGTATCAAAGTATCAAAGAATTTATCACTTGAGTTCTAGGTAAGAAGGAATTGTAAAAAAATCTTATCAAAATGAAATAAACAGAATTTTTACTTTTCATGGAATATTTGTAATACAGGTGGAAATACAGTTTGTAGTAAAATCCTAAATAAACTACTCTGTCCAGTTTTTCCAAAGAAGAAACATGTTTTTCCTTTTTCCTTGGAAAAGGAGCCTTCTGTTTGTCTTGTAGACTCTTAGAACTCCATCTTGATAGAGAGAAAAATAAACCTACAGAGAAATTATAGCAGTTTTGAATGGTTGCAGTGTTCCGAGATCTGTAAATTACAATCTTAGTTAATTAGTCCAGTTCAGATAGTAATTTCTGTCTGTAGCACATTTACTTGGAATGCAGTAAATTAATTAGTACTTATTCCCTTTTCCTATATTCAGCTGGTTACCTGTGAGGGTCTCCAATGTAGTGCCCTTTCTGTGTGCATAAATCTGAATCACAACAGCAGAATTGCTAGCTGCCTCAGTAAGCTCTGAGCATGGCTCAATGAAGGATGGCAAAAGGGATGTTTCTTTCTGCCCTCTGAAGCTGGGTCTAGCATTATAGTCTTTCTGACACCATTTAGTGTAGCCTTAGTTCAATTTTAAGCTATGCCATCTGGCTTTGATTCCCAGGGGACCATTATTTTTCCTGGAATCATTGTAGTTAGTGAATTCTTCAATGATGACCAGTGCTCTAGGGAAGGCTGGGAGGAATGGTGTCTGCAAAG
This sequence comes from Pseudopodoces humilis, assembly GCF_049639895.1. Classification (NCBI taxonomy): domain Eukaryota; kingdom Metazoa; phylum Chordata; class Aves; order Passeriformes; family Paridae; genus Pseudopodoces; species Pseudopodoces humilis. The sequence continues at coordinate 44,362,929 of NC_142200.1, forward strand.
CTGTGCAGAAAACCCTCCCCAACAGGCAAAGGTGCCCTTAGGTATAGGTGATTTATTTAGTTACAGAAGAAAGGTGTTGTTGCACTCAAGAGCTGCATGGAAAAAAAAAAAAAATGTTTTTTCGTGTGGTACATAAGTATATGGAATACATGTAGCAGAAACTCAGGTGAGGCCTTCTGGGTTAGCATACATAATGTGAGAAAATGGTATTTATAATTTAGAATTCAAATTCTCACTTAGGATTGCAGTACATCTTCTGTTGGCTTGTCATTTTTCTAACAATCCGGAAGACAAATATACAGGAGCATCCTATTGAACTGATATTTCAGGAAATATCCTTTATTACAAGACATATCACCATACTAAATACAGATAAACTCCTCTAGTATTTAAACACTTAAAGACCACATTAAATCAAATACTACTGCATTGAAGACTTGGATGTCAGACAACAAATCCCAAATACAGTTTGAACTGCTCTGATTTTAGTAATAACTTTTGGAAGACTTCACTTCCAAGCTTTCACATGTCCTAAGCATCACAGCCAGCTAAACACAGGAGAAAGAAGGAGCAGAAAGAAGGTGCAAAGAAACAGGGTCAGATTTTGGATGGAAAGGAAATTTACTGGACTTGCTATTATCTTCTAATTAGACTGTAGAAGGAGCAACTGGCCTTTGGTACCCTTTTAATCTTTCCAATTTAACACAGCACAGATGGTTTTCTACTCATCTCCATATGCCCTCACTGGTTGATGTGTCCTCCAGAGGGCAGGGGAAAATAATGTTGGGGGATATAATAAATGGAGTGAAATGCTGGAGTGCAAAATGGAGCTGAGGCTGAGGAAAGGATAGAAACAGAAGAATCCAGGTGATGAAGGATGATGGATGGGCGGAGGTTTGAAGTCTGGTGTCATTCAAGGGGGAAGGGAAAGCACAGGTTCTCTACAAGAAAGAGCTGAGAAACTTTGCATTAGTTGGAAGAGGAGGCAGAAGACAACCCAAGGTAAAAAGGAAAGTATCTTGGAATACTTTCATATTTCCTCATGACATCCAGTTTGAGCTAGCCATGGGCATCCAATACCTACCCTAAAGGAAATGCTGAGGACCCAGTAGAGCTCACTAGTACAAAATAAGTGAGCACATAGTGCTGAGAAGCTTTTCTAGGAGAAAGCACCAGGACTTCTTGACACTAAAATGACAGCACAGTGTCCCATGTCTTCCGTTTTTTTTGCAATTCATGCTATAAAACCTAATTATCTGAGTAATCAGCCAAGATCAGAACATGCACAAGGAAGTGCCTTTTGAATATAAGCTGATCTTACAGCAAGAGATTATCTTACAGCCATGATGTTAGCCAGAATACCTACAGCTGCACATCATGACTTGTCCAATGTTTTGGAGGCCACATTGAGTTGGATCACTAAGGGTCCATTAGTGTCTATGAAGTGGTATTAAAACCCAGTGCTGCTTCTTGTTACAGGTGATCTGGTACTACCAATATTTTTTTTTTCATTTTTTCTCACCTTGTATGTATAGTTGTGCAGTTTAAGTGCATATGAAGACATGAGCCTTTAAGTAAACCTAGGAGAGGGTATACCGAAAATGTAAGTATTTCCTATTGTTGCAAATGCATTACGATGATGTGGCTGCAAGATGATCATCATCAAACTGTTCCTGCTTTTTCTGGTGGGCTCATTCTCTTCTGGGTCAGGTTAGGTGTTGATTTGCTGGGATCTGCTGTGAAAAAGAAGATAAATTAATGAGAAAAGAGGTGTGTCAGTGGTAATGAGATAAAAGGAGGTCATAACTGAATGAAACTCTACTGTGTTAGATTGATTCTCTCATAGGCTTTTTTCCACCCTCTTTTCTTTCTGCAGTGCTTTCTTCCTGCTGTTTTTAATATATTCCAGGATTGGGCAGCCGAGGATCAGTGCCCTGCCGTCCCTTGCCTTTGATGCCTGCTGCATCCCAGCACTGCCCAGGCGCAGTAGTGAATTGTGCCGACGGTTCTTAGCTGGGTTGCACATGACAGTGAGCAATCCCATTAACCTACCAGCCTGGGTGCAGATAATCCTGGAGAACCAGGGCACCCAGCGCTGCCCACGGCTGCCATCCCTCACCCTGCTGGCTGCAGCTCCTGCTGCCAGTCTGTAGGCACTGATGCTCTGGGCAGAGGAGCAGCACGGCATGGCTCAGGTGCATCTCCTCCTCCTCTGAGCTGCCTGCAGAGCAGGCAGAGCTGGCCTATTTTGATTTTTTTTTTCCTTCTTTTTTTACTGTCTGCTGTGTTTTGGCAGACCTGTGAGCAGTGGCAAATATTGTGATCATGTCTGCTTGCCTGCAGCTCTTTCTTGTGTGCTGCCTTTTAAGAAGTAGATTTTGTTCAGTTTTGAAAGTTAATGGCATATGCCTCTCAGGTTGTAGAGAGGAGGAATAATTTAAGACCCTCTGTGAGTTCCAGTTTAACATTCTCTTAAATAGGAAAGTTAGAATCCCTAAAAGCACAATTTATAATATAAAAGCTATCAAAATAGCAGTGCAATCTGTTAAAAGTGTTTAAAAATTTGATTCGCTGCAGTTTAAGATGTGAAATAAATGTACACTAATTGTTTTGAATGGGGATGAAGATGGTGTTTGAAGCCACTCTTTAAAGGAATTAGTGAGATAGCAATGCAGTTAATGGTGAAGCACTATTTTCCTGTAATGGGCTAAGCAATGTTCTCTAATTAGCTTGCAAATTGATATTCAAATACAAGTAAACTGGCAATCAAATACAAGCAAAATATCTATGTAAGTAGACTTCGGCGTCTGCGTTTAGCGTACCTGTATCAAAATTATGTGTGAGTAAAGGGTAAGGTCTTAGTTGTTTGGAGCATGGAGCTTTTATTAATGGTGGCTCACTGGTTACAGCAGGTCATTATTTTAATTTAAGCACATAAGAAGAGGAAAAAGAACTTTCTTCTTTTTTTCACAAGTGAGTGGCTTTTAAACATCTGTAACATAATGCTAAGTGTGTGTGAGTTTTTTTCCTGTCTTCATTTCTTCTGGTTTTGTCAACTAGTTATGCACTTAAGGTTTGATACATAGCTGAGTCAGTGGAAGTTACTCTGTTGAGTTTTCTTGGATTTGATCATATTTATGTTCTTTATTAAAATTATTGCTATATGGTGTAGCCATTTCATTTTCAAGCCTTGTGCCAGAAACTGGATGCATAGACCATTAGTGGTATTTATGTTGTAAGGTTTTCGGTGGCATGTAGTACAGGTTCTTTAACTTGAATTGAATGCCCGGTGCAAGTAGATTTCTCAAAGGAGAACTACAGAATGGTTTGGGTTGAAAGTAACTTAAAGACTATCTAGTTCCAACACCCTGCCATGGGCAGGGACACCTTCCACTGGACCAGGTTGTTCAGAGCACCAACCTGGCCTTGAGCACTCCCAGGAAGGGGGCACCTGCAACTTCTCTGGACAAGCAGTTCCAGTGCCTCACCACCCTCACAGTAAAAAATTTCTTCCTAGCCATACAAGAAAACTGGTGCATAAGAACTCTTGTTGGGAAAGGTGAACAAAGATCACATATTTAAAATTTGCCTTTCAGGCTCTTTTTAATGTCTGTATTTTCTAATCTGTAAAACACCTCTCACTCACTGACACACTGATGCCTTGCTAACTACCTTCTGTAAGCATATTGTTTACTGACAGAAGTGTGAACTAGATCAGTGGGTCAAGTATGTGGTTTTATCAACCACCAATACTCCTTCCATCAGCTGTTAACAGTGTTTGTTTAGCATCATCTTTTACCCTAAAAGTTCTTTGGAATGTACTTCCCTAAATCAAATTCTTATCACTGTGCATTCATTAAATCCAATTAATGTTTGCATAGATTTAGCTTTCAGTGCTGATTATCATCTGAATTCTTCAAGGGGAGAAAACTCAAACAAAACGAAAACAAAAAAGCCCCCTTGTGTTAAGTATTTTCTGTAAAGCAGTAAGTATGCATTTTACACCATAGAAATAATACATCAGTGAAAGTCTTTGACTTTCCAATTCAGTATGTGTTTTTCTGTTCAAATAACACAAATTTTCCCTTTACAGTGCTTTAGTGCCTGCATGTGCTTTTATAAAAAATTGATCAACTTGGTTCTCGGGGGACGGTTAATGGAGGAGCGTAGGTCCCTCAGGGGTCACAGGTTCAGATCAGTCTGTCATCTGCATCCCATAGCCAGTAACTTATAACTGCTGGGTAGGTTATGCAAAAGGAGCTTTGGTTGATTTGGTTTCTTCTGAAGGAGTCTCTATTGAAAAGGTACTTACTACACAAGCGCAAAAATACTGCTGAAATTTGTGGAAACTGGGTCAGCACATGCGGGCAGGGAGTGCTCATGTGTATGAAGGTAGCTGGAGAAGGTCAATATCACAGTGCTTTTCCTCTCTGAAAGAGAGAAGCACTGAAACAGCGTGGAATTTTAACCTCTCAAAGTTCATTTATGCAGAGCTATCTTAGGGGGCAGTAGTTTTAACAGCTTGGAGCAAATAACACATCTAGTGTCTTAGGTATTGCAGGTGTTTTTTGCTTGTGCGTAATTGATTCAGTGTGTTTACCAGAACTAGAATGAAGTCTGTATCACACTCAAACTTCAAATACGAATTAACAGCAGAATAAATCCCTCTCATCCTTACCCTGTGTGTCACTACCTGCACTTCTGACCATGCCAAGTCTTTTTTAATTAAAATCTTGTCATTACGCCTGTGTGCCAATTAATTATTTAAGAATGATATGTGTCATTATTTATAAAAATGGATCTTTTTTCCTCAGAGGAAGTGATTATATCAGTTGTTACAGCTGCAAATGATCTGGCAGTTATTTCCTCCTTCCAGTGTTTGAAACAGTCTCTGGAAGTTACAGATGCATGCCAAAAAGCCAGCATAATGTGGCTAAAATGGAAGATTTTTGTTAGCCTTCAGTGAATTTGCTGTTTAAAGGAAGCAAAGCCTACAAAAGCACAGGTGCACCTGGCTTTAGGAAGCAGTTTTGCCAGAGATATCCCACCAGAACATGGCTGTTTCAGTCTGCTGGGCAGGTCATGGTGCAGTGATGAAGCCTGGCTTAAGGTGGCCACTGTCTCAGCGTCTCTGGGTTTTATTGCTGCTGATTTAAAATAGAAAGAAAAGTTATTGAGTCCCAGGAGCATTGAGTTGTGTGTTCCTCACAAAACCCAGCAGTAGTATACAAATATTGTTAATTTTTTAAGCCCTGTCTATCATGCAGGACGTAGATAAAAAACTGAAGAAGCTCTCTCCAAACATTCATTCCAGTAAGTAACTATCAACTTTCTGAAGGTACTTAAAGTTTTTGTAGAGTAACCAAATAATGTCTTGGAAAAGGCTGCTTTTAAAGACTACTTGCTGTCGGCTTGAAGATGACAGTGTGACTTCTGTTGCAAACAATTAAAAAATTGTGTATGTGAGCCTAGCAGATGAGCAGAGTCTGGTAAGGTCTTTATATGTATTTTTTAGTAGCAATAACTCCTTGTAAAGCATTTACACCTTTGTAGAAAGGGCGGAGATAGATAAAAAGTTTGGTAAGCTCTTACACCAGTGTTTTTATAATGTCTCTTAACCATGTGTATTTATGAAGCAGAGAATTTCCTGATTTTGGGTAGTGTCAAAATGTCACTGCAGGTCAAAATGTGGGTATTTTTGCTTATAGGTTGTTTTTGTTTTTTTTTAATTTGGTGCTAGAGTTCTAAAGTCTCTGGTATTATTGTTTTAGTAAGAATCTTGCTGTCTTACATTTTAAAATTTCTGCAGGCCACGCACAGATCTGCATGCACAGGATAAATAAAATTCTGAGCATACCATGCCATGAGCTGAGAGAGAAGGTCACCTTTATTCCATAAATGAAAACTGTGTCAATAACATTGCTGATTTTGTGTTGCATACTTTATGTTTAATTTGCTAATTTTTCCAACAACAGAAAGTAATTCTTTTGGGTTTTATATTTTATTATATAATAATGGTTTTATTAAGAAAATTTTAACATTAGACAAGTCTTTAGAAAGACCTGGAAATGTCAGGGGGACAGAGGGGTTACACTCAATATGGGACAGACAAGTGGTTTTAGGTTCTTTCAGAACATACCCAATTAATTCTGATTATGGTGGGGATTAATTCTCATTTATGCACAGTCTATTTGCTGCCTTTCTGAGTGTATGTGGAGGAACATGGTATTGATCATCTTTTTAACTGATGCTCCTACTAAGCATTCGAAATATGTTTTCCTCACTATAATCAATATTAAAATTAAAGTTTATCTTGTAAAAAGATTTTGCTACAGGCTGCAGAATTGAACCATTGGGTGTTCAGAGCCCTCCGAGGTGGATGTTGCAGGTTCCAGGCACTATCTGTGGCTCTTAAAAAAAGGTAAATGTCCATGATAGAAAGACTTAAAGAGTGCTGTCATGGGAAGTGTTGAAAATGGCTGGGAAGATTAGAAGGCCGTTTTGAAAGACTGTCCCAAGTTCTCTCACTTCAAGAGTACCAGTTCAATTTATTTACAGGGTATAAGAATTGCAGAGCAGCGTCAGCAGCTCCCAAATGGAGAAACATATCTTACTAGTGAGAGACAAACATAAAACAGATGCACATTAAAATAAGGTCTGCTGATAAGAGTCGTGCTTGTGCCTCACTCTCCCGGACCCAAGTGCATTGGAAGATTTTGTGTGGAGACATTTGCATTGGATAATGTGGCTAAATTAAAGCTTGGTCTCTGTTTTTGGTTCTGTATGAGGTAGTAGGACCAAAGAGGGGTGGACTGAAAAAGGTGTTTTGATGAGGGACTGAATGGTACAACTTCCCTGATGTGGGTCACACCACAGAGAAGACAACCCAGTGTGCATCTTCCCTGGTGACAAAGGAGCTCAGGCAGATGTTACTTCTCAAGTCTATGGTCTAAATCCTGTATTGGAACAAAGTGATTTAAAGTACCATAGGAGAGGGCAGTCCCACATCTCTTCCTAGCCCTTCCCAGAGGTCCAGGTGCATGTTTTGTGCTAGTTGCAATGGTCTTACAGCCTCACTATGGATCAGTGCATTGGTCTGATCCCATGACAGCTTACACTGAAGTGAAAGAGAAGTGATATTCCTGTGGCTCAGCAGGATGAATTAACTTGTCCCATAGCTGCACTGCAGTAGCTTCTGGGAGAAGAGGGATGTGGGACCATGGGCTGCAAGACTACATCTTTTAGCAGGATCTTGTGCCCAAATCAATTTAATTGTTATACTAGAAGTGCATCCTAGCTGTGTTTGTAAATACTGCTCATTTTCTACTGAGATCTTAATCTCTCACTGGCCAGCCATCCTGCTTTGCTGTCTTTTCAGACCTGCAGAATCAGGGTGGTTGATTTGAGCATCCAGTATGCAAATCAGATGACCTTTTCACTGTGATTATTTCTTTTTCTTAATGAGTGTATAAATCATGGATATTTTCACCATTAGCTCAAACCTTTCTTTGAAACATGAGAAGGATGTGCAGCATTTTAATCTTCAGTCTGTCCAGTCTCTCTCCCTCCACACTAAAAATCCAGCAGAAAACCCCTAAGCAAGTGGCAGTCTCTTCAGACAAAAAGAGTCGCAGGCTCATTGCAATGACAAAATGAAGCAAGCAAAGCCAACTTCTATAGACAAACATAGTTGTAAGTCATTTTTGCATGCACTCCCTGTTGAACTTTCTGTAGTCACCTGGGGTGATGTAAAACATGACAGTCTACCAGGGCTGCTGCAGGGGCTTCAGTGACATTCTCGGTTCCTCAGGCTCTTCCATGTGTCGAGATTTGAGGGATAGCTCTGCTGGAGTCTCCTGCTGTAACAGAGGGTGCTGCTGCCTCGGTGTGTGCATGCTGGCTCTCTGCTGGAGGCTGCCATCCTGCTGCAGGGCTGATGACGCAGGCTGCCTGTCTGCGCTTTGCCTCCGAGGCTCAAAGCCTCCTGTGAATTATCAATAAAGATGTGCTGACACCAGGGCAGCAGCAGCAGAACTAGAGCAGCGCAAGGATGTGCGTGGCCTTCTGTCAGGCCTTGCTCGTCACTGTCCTTAGCAAAGTCAAGATCTGGGGTTGGAAGTATTTTGTGGTGGGAAGGCAGAAGAGCTCAAGGGCTCTTGGTCACAGGGACCTTTGAAGCAGTCTCTTCAGAAAATGGTCTGCAATGCTTTCTGAAGTAAATTCCTGTGGTAGCCAGGCTTGCTGCCCTTCTGCTAAGGCTGAAGTCTTGTTCCACGTGTATATAATGTGGTAGTTAGGGTTAAAAATAGAGAGACACATTATCCATGACTTGTAATAATCAGTTTGATTAACTTTGGGTTGAAAACAAAAGGAATGTTTCCTTTTAAGATGAAGGCTGTGACTTGTTTTGGACATTTCTAAAGCTTCCCATTAAAGGAGGGGAAAAAAAAAGCCCAGCAGCCTTGTAAACTGTCTACTAGGAAGTTCTTTAAATAGCACAATCTATCTCTCCTCTTAAATTAGTGGTCAGCTTAAAAGTAATTCATCAAAACCAGTGGATTTACATAAGTATGTGGTATAAGAAAGAGGAAAACTAGGTCTGGAGTTTCTGAGAATACTTGAAATTCAAGGCAAATCTGGCTAGTCAGCAATCAACCACAAACTTAGTAAGTTTCTAGTACTTAGGGGTTTGGGCTTTTGATTGTTTTTTATTTTGGAATATCTCGTCTGGAAAGGGGAAATTCTGTAGCTCTGCTATGGATCTTGCATTCTAGAAAAGATTTGCAAGTTACTTTTATGTATCTTAAGTGAATGTTACAGGGAATTACAAGGATGCTGGTTTTCTGTTCAGGGACAAATAGAAATAAAGGTGTATCTCAAGATTGTTGTGTGTGATGAAAAGAATATATTGGATGGCATCGTTGTGTTTCTTCAGATAAAGATTTTTATTATAATCTGACCCAGTAGTCAGGACATTTATTGCTCGCTCTTTCTTATAACTTATATGTTTTCCCATAAAGTTAGTTGGATGTTTGTTAGTACCTTTTCTTTTTAATTAGAACACTGATGTGCAGCAGCATAATCTAAACATCCAAAGTTACATTAGTGTTTCTTACTGGTTTACATGGATTATTTTTTTATTTGTCCTTGACTTGTAATGAGCCTATGAGCTACAAGCTATCTGTGTGCCCGTGGGCAGATTCTGATTCTAAAAGTAAAAACTGACAGCTGTGACCAGAGGGGGCTTTTCAATGAAATACAGTGTGGCTTTGCCAATAATTTTAATCTTTTTAAGCAGACTTCAAGGGGGAGGGGAGGCTTTAATTGTTAAGTCAAAAATTTAATGAAGATATTTATTTTTTGTTATTTTTTGTTTATCTGAACTATTTTGTGCTCCTCTGAGAACATTGTGAAAAATAAATCTGCAGTATTTAGACAGATGCAGTACAGAATGACTTCCTCATCTGAATTCAATGACTGTTTGCCTGCATGGGTGAACACTTGTCATGGTGCAAAACTTTAGAAGTAGACTGTAATACTGAAAAAATAGAGCAATTTTAAGGAGTATTAGGAACTTGGAAATGTTCAGCTTTCCTGAAATTCTATGCCAGGTACTGAATATTAATATTACATCATAAAAGAAGCAATTTTAATACACTCACAACAGTGCAGCTATTAAGCTGAGATCAATAAATAGCTCATAGTTAATGTGCATCTGGGTTTTACTGCAAGTATTCAGTGTGAGGAAGGAGGAGAACACAAGAAGATAGAAAATTATTTTATTGACTTCACCATGGGTTTTTGTTTTATCCCAAGTCACAAGTTGGGAAATCCATGACATGATAAAACAGACATCTGTAGTTCCTGGATACTTACCATTAAGATTGGTAATTAGGTGTTGTTATTTCTGTAGCTTCTTTGTACTTCTGTCAAACTGCAGTAGGTACGAAAACAAGGGACATCTGCTTTTATTAAATGATAAATGCAGTACCTCAATAGTAATTAAATTATATAGGCTTAGCTCTCATTAGGTGAATTGTTTTGGTTTTTTTCTCTTTTACATTCTTGAAGCAGCAGAAAACAGTGAATTTCATCATTCATTGTCAGTACAGAAGCTGTGTTCAAAGCTTAAAGAGAATTTTGCTTTCTAGAAACCAGTGGTTAATACTGGAGATGAATTGTGCCATGCAGTGCTGGACAGCATCTTGTGAGCTGATTCTAGTGTAGGAACTGCCTGGAACTACAGGGAGCATCACACTATCTTTTAGGAATTCTGTCACTTTCCAGTCATTGACACTGTGGGGAGCAAGAGCCCTCATCCTGTTGGGTGTCACCAGAAATGCCAAAGGTTTATAGGTGATTTGGAGGTACAGTACTTGCTTGTAGGAGGGAGAGTTTGGATGGAAGATTGCGCTGGCCAAAAGGGTCTGTCCCTTTGCTCTGCCACCCTGCTCCCTCGGAGCACTTACTGAGTGCTTTCTCCGTCTCTGTCCTTATACTTAAAATCTCTCATCCCTAAATTTCAAAAGTTGTAGTTTTGGGTACTTGGAAACACTTTTAAAGCGGTATGACATAGTCTTAGACAGCAAGCACAACTTACTAAAAAACAGGCTTTTTAGAGCAGGATGCCAGGAGTGGTTTAAAAAATGCAGAGCAGTGTTCATAGTTTGGAGCAATTAAGCATGAAAACTTCCCAGTAAAAATGTTGAGATTGGAATGCGCTTTTCAATAACGCAATAACTCTGCTATCTACTAAAGCCTTTGATTTTTTTTAAAAAAGTGAAACAAAAATACCCCCTGGTTTTATGTAGTATGTTTCATAGCCTTTGTGTTTTGTTTCATGCTGTTGGGAAGCTCAGTAAGCAATACCAATTATTGATACCTAGTCCAGTTTTTCATCTCCCATGGTGATCCTTTGTTCCTAAAAGGATATCATTGCATACAGGAGCAGAGAAGCATGTGGATTAAAAGTATCTTGCTAAAGTAAGTGTAAGGCTAGTTGGAGTTCACTGGGTTTACCTTTACCAAAATATTTTCTCCTAAATCTTATAAGTCACCACTGTTTGTTTGTCATACTGCTTGGCTTTGCATCACTGGGTCAAGGTAGCTTGTGTTCTGTGAGTCAGAAGGGCTGATGTAGAAACCTTTGTATTGTGAATGTGGGAAGGAAAGCTTTGGGGTCAGACAGCTCTGAATGGAGCCACCTGTACTCGTGAGGCCTTGCTTCCCACCCATGGGCATGGTGGCATTTGTGTGCCACGGTGGAGGGGACAGTGTGTTTGCTGAGGCACAGTGTATCACCAGTTGTACCAAGCAACGCTGATCTCTGTCCAGGGAGATCAGAGCTGTGCCCCACCCTTGCACTGGGAATCAAGGCACAATAGCAATCTTCAAAGTCTTGGGAGACTTGAGATGCATTTTTTAAAAGTGCATTTTAAGAAAGAATAAAAAGCAAGTATCAAAGGTGGTCTCTATATTTAAGAAGGGTCTAGCTATAGTATAAGCTTCTAGAGACTGTCTGAAGTAGAACAGCCTTTAAAGAAAAATAAGTCTTTTCAAAGAGCAACTCTCAGTTTCACCCAGAGGAGACAATGTAAGGAACCCTCACAATAAAGTCTTCTTACATATTTGGGTGAAATAGTCTTTTATAAAGAAGCAAGAAAAATGAGGAAATCCTTCTGTCCTCAGCAGAGGCTTGGAGTTGAAATACTCATTGAAGACAGATTTTGGTAACTGCTAATCTTTTGCTGGCAGTATTTTCATCCTGGGGAAAGCTAGGATGGTTGTTTAACCTTTTCTTTTTCCTCTTCTTCCCCTCTACTTTTTTTTTTTTTTTTTTGGCTTTATTACGCTAGTGTTAAGTTTTGGAGAATGAAGATTTTTGTTGCTACCAGGTGCTGTCTTTTCTTTGATACAGTTATTACATTTTTGTCTTTACTTCCTGTGACTTTAAAAAAATAAAAAAAAAATCTAATTAATAAATTCAGAGAGAGTCCAGAATGTGCACACGCATCAAACTTCTCTTTGAATGCCACAGATACTGAGGCTATTTCAGGCCAATGACTTAAGAGGTGTGGCAGTGAGCTGATGGCCCTTATCTCTAGCTGTCACCTCCATGTCAGATCTGATGGGACCTGGACTTGCAGAATGTGTCCTGCATTCCCAGATGCTGTCCTGCCTCAGCTGCGGGGAGGTCAGATGCTGTAGGCACATCTGGTCATCTCCAGGCAACTCCCAGGATGGTAATAGCAGAAAGTGTCTGTGGTTTATTTTGGTCCAGTGACTTCGTCTCTGGCCACAGAGCAGAGATAGGAAAATCAAAGAGCTGCATGCCTCCTGGAGCCTGTAGTGCGTGTGATCTGCAGGGGACAAGGTGTTCCATAAACTTCATCATATGGATTCTGGCTGTACTTTCTGCTAGATCTATAATTAGTTGATAGTCATTATTGTTTCATGCATTAAGTGAAGTTAAGATGTAAAAGTGAAATTTTCAGTCAAAAGTGAAGCAAAAATTAAGATGTTAAGGGAAACAAGCAGTGCAGATTTAAATGCTGAATACTTCTAATAGCAGTGAGTAGTTGAACATGTTTCTGTGGGCATCCTTTACAGCTGAAAGAGGAATAATTGGGGTCAAATCCCACCATGCTGGATGAATTTACTTGTTTCTCCACTGCCAGAGTCTGTAAGATACAACAATCAAACATGCAAAGATGACACAAAAAATACTGTTAAAAGAAATTTTAAAACCTTAATTAAAAAAATCATAGCAATGTGAGTAAAAGTCTTGTGCTTCCCATTTTGTTTGTTCATCTATGTAAAATAATGTAGGTCTAGTAATTTAAAGTGTAGGCAGTAATACAAGAATCTTTGGTCCTTAGGGGGTTGGACTTGACGTGCAACCTGTCAGTATCCTTTGACTAGTAAATTAACACAGCTCTTTAGTAGGCCTAAAGAAAATACTTAAGGGGAGGAGAATACTACACTGAGGGTACAGGACCCTGAAGTTGTTACTTTTTATGTACTAAGACTAGAAATTGTAATAGTTCTGGCAGTGGGATTGAACTTTGACAACAGAAATAGTTTTGTGGGTGTTGAGGTTTTTTGTCTTTTATGGATCTAGGTTACTGTTCAAATATATTGGCTGGGAATGTGGGGGTGGATTGCCTTAGAATGTTGTTTCTTATACCAGTTGAGCACTGCTAATTCTGTAGAGCCTTCTTTGATGTTCCCTTCCCTAAAAAGTCTACACTCTCCCTTTCTCCCTGCTAGACTTGTGAACTACTGGCAAGTATGGTTCAGAGGTCTCATATAGAATTAATACATGAGGCAATTAATGTTCTGCTGCATTAAAACAAAGTTGGTTTTCTGTCAACTTTTACACTCCCTGAGAGCAAAGAGGCTTGAGTTGGCACACTTACTTGCCATCTGAAGTCTAAACAGGGATGTGGTCAAGAAGGAAAGTTGAGGGAAGCATGTCAGGGGTTCAAAGTTCTTTCATATTTTTCCAGACAGAATTTTGTTAGGAAGGACCTTTGTGGTGATGCTTTTTTTGTTTGCAAAGCTCTCTGACTTTGACCAGCCCTGGGTAGTGCAGGCTGTCATTATCGCAGTCCGTGGTCTAACCATTGCACAGTATGCATATTTTGTGATGTCTATAATCTTCTGACAGGCCAGGACTGTTGAAATGCCACATAAAGTTCATTCCATCCTTTTTACTAGTTAGCTGAATTTTCTTCAGAAAGATGGTTTTGCTTCGTGGCAAACGTTGGAAGACATTCTTTGGTGTTTTCTGTATGTAAGAACTGATGACAGTGTTAAAAAAATAGCCCCAAACTTTTGAGTCGTCCTGCTCCACTCTTCATTTGTTTTCAGAGCAGTTGCATGTAGGCTGAATTGACCTTTTTGACTTAAGTTTGCTCTATGCAACAAGAGGCTCTGGAGTTACTTGAGGTGCTCTCAAATCTGTCTCCTCTGTACTTCCACTATATCCGTACCTCACTGAAAGCAGGACCCAGCCCTCTGTGCGTTCTCATCCTGCTTTCCTAAATGCAGACCCCAGCATTGCTTTAGCCACAGTTCCTGCTGTTGTCCTCTTCTGTATCTCCAGCTTCTAAACCATAAAGGCCTAATCTTTCAAGTGTGTACCTCAAATGCACCTTTGCTTCAGCTGCGTTAACAGGTTACCATTGTCACATAGCAGCTGACAACCTCCTTGTGCATATGCTGAAGTGGTGGCACATCCAGAAGGTGTTAAACTGAATGCTACCATTTGTTGCTAGTTTATGCCAAAAAATTTGTAGGTGTAAGGGTATGTATTTGAGTACTATTACTTTTGACTAGATCACTCAGCAGATGGAACTTTCCACGCTTGCACAGTCTTCTCATCTTTTATACAGAGCCCTGTGAAGTATGTAATGTTGGGAGCTGGGATATTTGTTTTTTGTGTGCTGAGAACTGATCATCTCATAAGACAGTGGAGCAGGGATTGGTTTAAGTTCTTCCTCAAGAGGTATATGTAAATGCTCTGTTGAATAGTAAAATTATTCTTAACAAGACATGGTGTGCATTCTTGAGAGTGTAATGAAAGACCAGAAGTTCAGGAACTACACAGCGGGGAGGCATAAATGGTTCTGCTGGGATAATGAGAAGTTATGCTGCTGTTTCCTCCTGCTCTCTTGGGATGTGGTGCAAGACCAAAGTTAACTCATTTTCTCATAAGCCCTTTAATTTATCAGGTTACTTAGATGTTTGTGGTTTTCCTTTGTAGGATGCCATTCTACAAGATGGCAGTACTCAAAGGGCTGTGCTCATTCTTAAAGTGAGATTACAGGGTGGGGAGAAGTGGCATCAGTTTAAAAAGATGGGAAGAGAGGGAAATTCTGTCCCCACTTTTAACTTTGCAACAACAATAAGGCTAACTAGACTGAAGTCAGCCTGCATTTTAAGCTGGTGGTATGGTGAGGGAGGACACTCTTGACTGTTGGATTACATGACAAAGATATCCAACATGACCAAGATATTACAAGTTTTGAAAATTTTTTAGATAAACACTGCCTTCACATGGAACAAATAAAGCAGAAGTCAAACCACCTTCATGCTTAGTACAAACCTAATTTTTTAGAAAATCTGGGTTTGGCTTTGCTGTGAAAATCTCTCCTAATGAGCTAAAAGAGTTGGGCAGCAACTGTGTGGTGAAGGCCTGAGCACCAGCCCATTTGGGGGCACTGGCACTGGCAGAGCCCCAGGCATGAGCAGTTGCATTTCTGCTGCTGCTGTTGAAGCAGCTGGACCTGTTTAGCTGAAAACTCTGCTTATGTCTTTCTTCAAAAAAAAAAAAAAAAGGAAAAAAAAAAAGATAAAAAAAAATCCACTCACTTAGACTGCAATTAGGAAAAAAGTTAATGAGCTCATATGTTAGGAATGAATAAATGTCCAGAAGAAGTTTATACTTACAGATGTTTTGAGTGTCAGTAGCTTGCAGGGCTGCTTGCCAGGAAAGGACCTCTTGATCAAACGCCAAGACTAAAGTGTTAGAAAATGAGTCAGTTTATCTCTTTACCATTTGGCATGCTCATTGGACATGCAGGTTTATTTTTTTTCTTATTAACTGTCTAGCAAGACCCCTCTGCTCTCATATTTTTTTCTTCCCAAACACCCCTGGCCCCTTCCCATCGGCTGTGGGTTATTTTTTTATTTGTGGACTGAAACGGTGCTAGAGAATGTTGAAATAGTTTCAGTTAAAAAAAATAAATCTGGATAATTGGATTTAATTAATGGCAGAATAACGTGTACTTTAAACAAGAAGTTCTTTCAAGATAAATCTGGTCAGTAGCTACAAAACTGATACTGAAGGAAAACCGCAATAGCTACAGAAGATGTTAAGTTTGTCTTGGTCTCCTTTCTAGTTTGCAAGCTTGCTAACCAAAATGTATGGAAAAAGTTTTTGCTTAACCCTTCCAGCAAAGTATTGCCTTAGAATGAGGCATCTGTACACAGTAATGTTTGCCTTTGTGCAAGTGGGCTAAAGACAGCAGTTGTACGTTGTGTGCAGTTTTGGAAACTTGCATTGATCAATATACATATATAATTGTCTGGCTTGTATTGATTGTGTAAGAACTAGAAATTTACAAATACACACAATTTTTTAATACAATAACATTTTTCTTAAAACTAATTTCTAATTTATGACAAAAATAAGGATTCTCAGTGAGTTTTTTTTGCAAATTATTTTTCACAGCTATACTAACTTTAGAAAAGATAGAAGGTTTAATTTCTTCAATGGTTTGTGTTTACAAAACCATTGTTTTCATGAGTTATTGGGGTTTTTTTTAAATTAAACTTTATTAGGATTCTGTGGTGGTCATTTTGACACCAAATCATGCTTTCCTCATCTACATCAGCTATTTGGACATAGGTTAAAGCTTCTTGGTTTCCATGAAGTTTTGAGAGGTTGATTGTTTTAAGGCAGTGGCTTAGTATCCAGGAAGGAGATGACCAAAATGCCGTGCTGTGTGGCATTGCAATAACTCATTTTTATTTTTTTTTCTCCTTTCTTTTTCTTTTTTAATTCTTTTTCCAAGAGCAACCTTGAAATGCACGTTAGCGCAGGAAAGCAAGGATCTGTTTGACTGAAGACCCTTCCACACTTTCTTCCCTTTTCCATTTCAAATCAGATAATCTCATTTCTGATGCTGCTCAGAGTTCCATAACATAAATCTGAGTAGACTAAATGTTGAGCTGCATCTAATGACTTCTGTGTACTTTTGAACTGACTGCATAAATTACATAGTAGAAGATTGATGCACAAAATATACAAATACTGAGTAGAAGTAAATGGGGTTTGTGGATGAAATTCACTCCATGCAGATGGCCCATTTAAGATGCTTCTACTTGAAAACCTCTGCCAGAGGTATGTTTATGGGAGGAGGGAGGGTAGTAAAGGATGAAATGTAATTTTGGCACTGTCTAAAAGAACAGTGAGCATCTTACTTGACAGCCTGTCCAGGATTTGTGCATCAGAAAACCTGGATGCATGTCTTGTTTTGCATTTGTATTGGAGGCTGCAAATAAACATTACTCAATATAAGGAAAAGTAAAATAATGTGAGTTTTGTTTAAGAACTTGGTTGTTAAAGGGGGCAGTAGTCGCATTAAAGAGTGAGCACAAGGTACTGAGTGCCATCCCTCAAATAGGGTAAAACCTAAGTGTTACCTTGTCTGTGAAGCCAAGGGATGCTGTATTGAATAAAGATTTAAAATTAGACTTCAAGAAAGGAAATGTAAATTCTGTGCACTGTACCTAAATTACAGAGAAAAATCAGAGGGGATGGTCAGAGCCAGCTGATGGCAGGGCTCTGGGGGAGCTCACTGGGACAGCACCCCATGGTAAAACTGACAGGCAAAAATTATTGCATTACTTGTTTAAACAAAATTGACCTTAGAAAGATTTTATTTTAATTGGGGAAAAAGCATCATATAAATCTGACATCATTTGGGCCCTTACTTATATTTACAGCTATTAAGAAATAACTAACACATTTAGGGAAAAGTAATGATGTTTTCTGCTTCTGAACATAATTACTGTAAGCAGCAAACATCAAAGGTCAGTGTTACCAGAGCACTCTTTAGGATATTCAGACAAGCCATTCTCAGTTAGGAGGCTATATACTGAGTTGAAAACTGTGGTATATGTAGGATTGAGACAGAGAAGTAACAAGAAATCAACAGAGGATGCTCCTTTGTGTTGTCATCTCTGTGTGCATGTATTCTGTAAAACATGTCTGTAAAAGTGGCTTTGTACTTCCCAGTGTACTGTTCAGCAGTGAGATGTGCATCAAATATGCTTACTGTGCAAGTTTAATTGTGTTCCCTCTAATTGCTAGTCTTGCATTTTCAGTCTCGAACCTAAGTTTAAAGTGCATTTTGCTTTATCATCTTCAATATTAAATGTTGTGTGGATTCATCTAAGCCTTTATTTTTGCAACTCTAGTCCTGGCAGGTTTGCCCAGTGGAACTGTTGAGGCCGTGCTGTGAGAGATATGCTGTATACTTATAAATAAAATAAACTGTTTTATCTTAGTACTTATATCAGCCATCCCATCATCTTCCAAAAATAATTTTGCTTAGCACTCCCACAGGTGTGTTGTTGGCTTCTTGCATTTGGCTCACAGTATACAATCAGTGCATAATTTGGTCAAGAAAGGGTTTTTTTTAAGATAGGATGCTATAATGCCCTTTTTCACCTTTCCTTTTGTGTACACAAAAGTGTCTCCTTCATCCTTATGAAGTATGTATCCAGTGATGTATTTGTATATTTATTGTTTGGGGTTGTTTTGTTTGATTTGGGTGTTTTTCCTGGATGATTAGGTAACTTTTCTTATTTTTGACTGATTCATTTTTATATCTCCCTCTCTAGTTTAGTGAAGCTGAGAATCACAGGCCCTTTCAGTAAATTTGCTCTCCCAGAGTGCTGGTGTTGCTAACCTTGAACCTTAACAGATGCCTCATCCTTGATCTTGTGGAGTCATATATGAGCTTTCACGAGTGAAACACAGCCAAAAACCTGATCTTTTTCTTTCCCCCTGATGGTTTTTTGAAACCGCTGCTTCTTAGAAAGCTAATCTGAGGAAATTCCTACATGAAATACATGAACTTGTGGGATTTAAGCCTTTCTGTCATCTACTCTATCTTACACTTGCTTAGCACATGCATGAATATGCATGTTCATCAACCTTGTTTTGTCTCTGCCCTGTTCAGGGCAGTCTCTGGAAAGTGATTCATAAAATGGTTTTATGGATGCTTTTTAGATGCTGATGAAACTCTTATTCACCACCTAGAAAAAACAAAAAATTATGATGTTCTTATTTCTCCCACATATTTGTCTGTGGTAAGTAGTTCATCCCCAGAGCATGTCAGAGTATTGCCTCCAGATTCTTCTGGGAAAGTAGGTGGGGTGTTTGTTGTTGTTTCATGGATTTATTGTGGGTTTTTTATTCAAGGGTTTTGGTTTTTTCATGTTTAAGAAGGATTAAATTATTAGCTATTCCTGTTTATGGATTTTATTTTTAAAAAAAATAAAATTAAATGAATAAATATCTTTTGTGTAGTCAGCATCCAGATTCAAGACAAAATTTAGGAGGAAATGTCTAGCATCATCCCAGGACAACCAGTGACAGCGCTTTCTAAATCTATGTTGTATAATTCCTGCCATACCAGCATGGAAAAACACCAAGATTGCAGAGAAGAAAACAAATCTGCAGAGGAACAACTCAGACTGGCTTCGATCACACAGGTTGCAAAGAGCTAAGAGCTGTTCCCACATGAAAGGCTGTTTTTTTTTCCAGAGGTGGCGCAAGGTTTTGGAAGTCAGGAGAGTCAGGGGAAGTGTTATTCTTTCAAACATGTTAACAAGCATGTTAAGGGATTCTTATTTAAAGACTCTTGCTGATATTCTGCTTCCATTGTTCATATCTTCACAGGCTGGTGCACTCATGGCACCCCCACGGGTCATGCAGCCTTACAGAATTCCTCATCCTCCTCCATATTATGTGTCCTTCAAATGCTTTGCAGAGGATATCATGCCTCCCTCAGTTGTTGCTTCACTAAGATATGTGAATCACTATATTCAGCTCTCTAATCATCCAGTATTAATTGCTCTTGCTAGGCTGCTTCTTACGTTTGTTGCTTTACTTTGTTTTGGTTTGTCTTTATCCTTCTCTGTTTTAAACTTGGACAAACAACAGATTTGGAATACTAGTTAGGGAGAATAATAGAACATGGCTAATTATCACTAATTATCCTACCTCCAGTCTTTCTGGATGATGTAGCTGTGTGTTGTTTTTGCTACTTCATGTCATTAGAAGAGGAAAGCCATCTTTAGTATTGCATTGACTTAAAAAGAAGCATCTGCATCCTTTGGTTGCTATAAATGTTGTAAGGGTTTTTGTTATTTGTTGCAGAGGAAATTGATTTAAAGAAATGTAACAACTTAGCCATAGTCCAGTTATCACAGGTCATAGTTTTGTAGTCCTTTTGTAGCTCTTATTTTCTTGACCTGGTAACCTGTAGTCACTTTGTATGTTTGAATGGTGTTTTTAAAACAAAGATCAAGGAAAGAGGGAAAGACAAAGAAAGAGAAAGAAAGAAAGGTTATTACAAATATGTAAATAATGACAACTCATATTCCAGTGAGAATTGGTAAAATTTTTACACCAAGGTATAGAAGAAATATGTATGATTTACTGCCAGGCATTTTATGTCAGACAATTAAAATTATTTAGGAAAGCTGGGTCTCTGAAACAGAATTGGAAAGCAGATCAGTCTGGGGAATTGTCCCATCTGGCAGATTTCTGCAAGAAATCACTGCAAGCAAGAATTTTTTTTTATTTCCTTCTTTCCCTCAAATTATATATGCTTTTCCAAATTTAACAGCAGTCCTAAAGAAATATGTGGTTTGAGTTTCATTGTTCCCACTGTGAGTGCCTGTAAGTACCACTGAGGAAAGACAGATTTTCAGACTGAAGCAAGTAAAAGGATTATTGCACTCTAGAGTTGTTACTTGATAGGTTAAATCTCACAGTCCCAGATTTTTATTTTTTCTGGTTGAGCAGAGTTACTGAGCTACCATGACTTCCTTGTCTCTACAGCCAGATGCCTTGTATCGGTTCTATATCTCAGTTGCAATGAGGATAGCTATTCAATTACTATGATTTTTGCTTCTTGTTTGTATGTTTTGGGGCGTCTCCTGTAGATGTGTTAAGAAGGTCTCTTACCAGGGCTGAAATTTGTTAGATGGAGAGACAGGTACATGTCTAGTGGAAAACATTTTAGGCCTACTCAGAAAAGGGGAAAAATAATCCAGTAGCTGCTTGTTTTTGTGTGTTCCTATCTCTTTTCGCAATATCCTCATTCCCATTTTTTTCCATCTTTGAAAACTGACTTTCGGACTATGAAGGAGAAAAAAAAAGAAAAGTCATAAAAGTTGTTTTTATGTGTATTCTTTTTAAATTTTTAGCTTCCTTTCTGGAATTAGTGCCCCTTTCCAAATCCTTTGTTTCCTTTCTTGTGACTTGCAGTTGGAGTATGAGAACATATAATCACTGACTGGTAGTTTGCCCTCTGACCAGCTTCAGTGAGTGAAGTAATACATTACACCCCTATTGGAAGGACAGTTCTAAATGTTTTGTTCATCTTCAGAAATTTATTGGTTCAGGTTTTTTTTTAATGTAAATCACCAGATACCACAGTTTATCTGAAATATTTTTCCTTGTGATTAAAGCAGACTTGGTTGGATGTTAGATGCTGGATATTTATTTATTACTGAAATAATGCTGTTTAACAGAGTGTTTTCAGGATAGCAAAAGTTTTTTTTGCAAGAATACCCATTTTCTTTGCATGGGAAATAATTTTTTATATGCAATTCATTTGCCATGTTTTGGCTTTCTACAGCATGATTATTTCCTTTTTAAAGTCATTAATATTGTATTGTATGTACTGCCACATGGTAAGTAGAATAGTCCCTTATAGTAAAGTGATGACTGGTTAGATTTAAAATTATTTCATCCATAAATCTTGGCTTCTTTCTAATTGTTTGTGTTCATACCTGAAAGAATCAATGCATAGAGAAATAATTTATATTATATGAGGCAAAAAAAGCCCTGGTAAGCGTGGACCCTTTGAATGACAATAGTTCCTCAGGAAGTTTGTAGTTTAAGTTCAGTATTTTCAAGATGAGAGTTTTTCTTTATTCTTTTGTAACAATCATGGGCACATGACACTAACTCTGCACAGAGGTGGGAGAATTGAAGAACTACAGAAATAAAAACCTTCAACAGAAGTTTGGAGTAGTTTCTGTGTTACAAAGACTAAATTCCCGTATACTGGTCCACCCAATAGTGAGACAGTGGCTTATCTAATGTAATAAAGACTCTGTTGAGTTTTAAAAAAATCCCACTCAAATAATACTTTAAGATAGAGAAGAGCCTTCCTGTGATACTACCTTTTTTTTTTTTTTTTCCTCCTGAAAAATAGCAGCGCAATTTTTAGTTTGTGTTCCGTTCTTGTTCCCATGCTGGTGGAAGTCATGCTTAATTTTGGCCAAAATGAAATACTTCTTTTATTTGTCTGCATGTTTTTGCTTCTGTAATGAGAACCAGAGAAAACCATGTATTATGCAGTATAGTTCTCTGCCTCAGTCACAAACACAGTGTTTCTTCCCTCTCAGTCTCTTCAGGACATACCAGCACTGTTCTTGATCACATGAGGAATTTTAGCTGGTGTGATGGAGCTATGGAACGCTTTAATTGTGACCCAGGATTTCTGCTGTGCTCTGCAGTACTGTGAAAACGTTACTCAGTTGAGTCCTATACTCATCAAATGTGTACTGTGATGTGAATTCTGCTCTGAAGGCAATGAAACATTCCCTTTCCGAAAAGAGGTTTTGCATGTCTCTGTTAGTATAATTATTCAGAAATTTTACAAAGGAACAAAAAAGCCTTTGATTCACCATGTCCCAAAGTGTTGAAATAATGTATTTTTATATGTGTTTAGTGTGATCCCAATTTTAAGTTGGGATCACTTAGCAGAGAAGATTGGATGTTGTGTTGGTCATTATTATCTCCTTAATAAAAGCCTGAAATGAGCACCTTAAAAGCAGTATTTGGGTTTGATACTGGCAAAAATTCCATATTTACTTCATTTTTCTTTTAATGTTACCGTGATGGTAAACTTTGCACAAAATTTATTACAATTTAACTATGATGGAAAGGAGAGGTAATGTTAGAAAGATGGGTCTGGTATCCAGCTCTTGGGTCTTGGCTCTTCACTTAGTTATGACTATGTTATCACCTGCAAGACCTCTTGCTCTGTATAGGAAAAGTGCATATTTCCTTTTTCTCTGACTTGGAAAAATACATTGGCCACAGTTTTGATCTTCAGAGCATTTTCTGCTGAAACCATATTATGTAAAGATAAACTAATACCACAAAAAAAACCCCAGCAAAATGGCCTCACTGATGCCTTTGTAAAACACTTAACTTAATCTATTTGAAATTAATAGTGTTTCCCAAAGCGAAGCCTTTATGAAGCAGAGACTTAAGGATGTGGAAAACAATACTGATTTTTAATTAAAAATCCTGTCCTTCTCTAATGCTGTCATAGTAGTGATGCACACATTTTTCTCCGCTGTAAATGTGGCATCCATTATGTTGTGAGTTTGGCTTTGATGCAGCTGCACTGGGGCACAAATGCAAAAGAAAAGAATCTGACTGAGCAATTAAAAAGACCCTTTTGTAGAGATGAGGCCTAAAACTAGTTCTCTCCAGCCTGTATTTTTGTTGCTGTTATTGTTCCTGTTGGTCATTTGCTAAGTATAGGAACAAAAGGGTTTTTATATCCCAGTTAAGAATAGAGTTTCTAACAAGGTGGAACCAGTAACTGAGAATTAACTTGGTGTTTGGAAGATCCAGCAGAAGGGCTTCCCATTTGAAGACATCTATTAACAAAGCAAAACAGAACACAATTTTTATAGTAGCGTTCCATCCATCTTTATCCCTGTTTCAAAATAAAATTTCCCATAGATTATCAAGTTTTGCAAGCTTTGCTAGTCTGTTAAATAGTAGACTACATTGCTACATAAGTAAAGAGACTTGAGATTTAAATTGCAGAGATGAATCCTGTCTGGCATGTTTGTGTAGCATTAAAATTTCATTGACCACCACTCTAAAATTTTAGGAGTAGATCCTTCTTATACAAAATTAAACTTTTGGCTACATGAGAATGCAGAATTTTATATTCAGTTTTCATAGTGAAGGAAAGGTAAGATGCCAGTGGTCTGGTACAGCATGCATTGAAGCAGTCCGAGTTTAGCACAACAATGCCATCCACTGACACATTGTCAGTCTATCATGGTTTTCTTCATAATTCAGTTTACTTCTTTAAATACTGTATAAAAAATGTTGAAATTATAGAGTAGAAAATAATGTAGGTCAAGTAAATGTCAAATCAAATTTGTAATTATTAAAGTCCTTTGCAAATATTGAAGTAGAAAGTTACGTGTACCTTTGTTGGTCAAACTTCTTATTTTTTCTTTCAGGGATAGAGTCGAGTACTCTGTGATGCACCTTACACTGTGCTTTTTTGTAGAAACACTGTGTATACTATTTCAGAAATAATTCTTGCAGACAACTGTGCACTGGGAATTATTGAGAAAACATTTTACACTTTAGCCTGAACCTTATGCTCTTAGCAAGTAGAGTGGTCTCATCAGCAAATTTCCATTTCTGTGCTGTAGCCGTGTGCTTATATTGGGGGAGAACAATTCTGGAAACATTTTTTTATGTTTGGTGTATGTTTTTATTACAGTTTCCCTCCCCCTTGCCTTTTTATCTGCCCTGTGTATTTCTCTGGTAAAAATGCATTTTACATGCAAATAATGATAATCAACCTTTGCAAATCCATTTGACTCAGTTTGAAAGGAGCAGAACTGGAATGATTGAGAAAAAGGAACAGGATCCTTGACAAACTCATGATATGTGGTTCTTGATAGGTTGTCTTTTCTATATTTACATATAAAGAAAAATAATGTGTGGGGAAAAGAAAAACTACATATCTTGCTTTTGGTGGTTAGGTTTAAAGAGATTGTAGTAGTTTTACTTAGATACTTAATGTTTGATTAATCTTATCTTTAATTGATTGGGAACTTGGATTGTGCTTCTGAATGCAATTCCACTTACTAACTTAGCTCATTACCAGTATTTTTTCAATTGAAGATTAGTTTTAATATACTGGGAGATGCTTAAATTGTTTTCTTTGTATGTTAAATTTGTTTGAAAAGTACATTTAGTAAGCCACTAACATGGAAGACTAGAATAGTACATTAACAAAATGAATGTTTGACAAGCATGATTCTTTAAACGTACATTGTTTTTTCATTTTATAGGGCTGTAAAATTAAAAGTGTTTCTAATGTAATTCAGTTTCAACAAATGGTGCTTTTATCCAATTGAAAAATAATCACCTTTTCTTTCTATTAAGCAAATTAAATATTTTTACCAAGTAACTAGATTATTAACTTAATGTGCCTCAGTTATTTTGACTGACAGGAGAGGAAAAAAAATCTGTGCAGGTTTGCTTAATATATTCAGTCTGTTATAACTGAAAACCCCTAAATTTTACTCAGTAAATCATAATTGCATTCGTTTCATAGTATAAAGACTATGATCTTTGGATTTTGTCTTACTAGCACAAGTTTGTGCAAAAAGAGTGATGTAGAGAGACTGGGGAGGTAAGTCAGAACGGCTGAAAATTAAATGCCTTGACAGTTAAGGCTGTTGTTTATGACATTTTTAGAGAGGCTGAGTTTGAAGTTAGAGGCAATAATATATATGGAGGTGTAAAGTGACAATACTGACACAAAGTTTAATCCATGAAAGTTTTCATACAAACTGGTTTTCAGTAATAGTTGCTTTAGTCTAAGATTTTGTTTTCACTAGTTTGTACTTCAGGTGAACTACAGATAAAATGAGTAGGTAGGTTTACAACTATTACAACTATTTATATGTCACTTGACATAAGGCACGATAGTTAAACATTAAAGAAGATTCTCATCCTAAAGTTAGTTTGGAAAAAAAGAGTTTTTAAATCTCATGTTAAAACAAGCATATAGAATTGCTTTAATACAGAGATAATTCTCAGTCTTTATTGTGTCTAGTAATTTCCTGTAAAATTGAGCAGGAAGGCCCAAGACTGTGAAGTAGAATAGAAACCTCTTCTTTCATGGATCCATTTGTTGAGTGGATATGCAGAGGCCTCTGCCTCATGCAGGTGCAAGCATCCATTAGACCACACTTACAAAGTTATGTTCTCTCGGGTGGACATGGAAGAACAAAGTTGTTTAAGACTGTAGGTTGACGGTCTACCTGGTTCTTCTTGGACTGTTTTCTTGTCTTTCTGCTTATAGTAACAAATCAATATTTATATAATCTGGCGATGGTTAACGTTGTCTATATAACTTTTAAAACATGATGATGCAAACATGATAGAAGAACTTGCCTTGTCTTTTGAGATGATACATGGGTATCTTTATACCTTGTGGGTTTTTGTGTTATTATGCTTCAGTTCACTGGATCAGCAGCAGTTGCTGCTTTCATGGAGGGAGAAGCTCAGTTTCTTTTCTTACATTTTCATGCATGCTTTTGTTCCCACCTAGTTGGTTTCTTTGATAGCCCTGGTTTGCCTCATGACATCTTGGTGGTTCATCTTGAATCAGCAGCAGAACTGCTTTATCATGCTGTTCTTTGGGCAGATGTGCTGCTCTTTGTGCACCTGCTTTCCAACTTTCATCCTGCCTTTTGTCTCTGTGGCGTGGAAATTGATCCCTTCTAAAGGGCGCTGTCAAATTCAGTCAAGGAGAAAAGGATACCCTCCCAAAGCTGGAGGAGAAAATCAGTGGGGTCCCTAAGGATGAGCCTCTTTCAGCATGGCTGCATAGCTAAAATATTGAAGCTGGTGGCTCTGTGTGTGCCATCTCAAGAATTTGTCAGTGTGAATAACCCCCGACCCTCCGACTGTATGCAAAGCAAGGCCTGAATAACAGCTTTGTGCTGCAGGAACTTAACACACGGAGAGGGACTAAAAGCCGGGTTTCATTGGTTGTTTCGGACATTTAACATTCAAGTCTCGTAAAAGAAAGAAGCTCGTTATGACTCAGTTCCGTTAATTAGACGTAAATTACTGTCTTCAATGCCTTAACACAAGGGAAGGTAAGGGGGAGTTCTGCAGGACCAGAGGATTCAGAAATTGTAATTAGATGAGGGCTTGGACAGGGAAAGGGTGGTTGAGCACAAGCTCCCATTGAGCTCAGGGGGCTCACACTGAACAGTGTGTGCAAGGACTGAAGTCAGAATAATCACTTTTTAGCCTCCACCCAGATTTGTTGTGTTTCATTCCAAGATGACTGGGTGGCTGACTCTGAATGATGTGATGAGCAGATGTAGTTCATCTAGTAAAGGTTTTATCTTCTGCGGAAAGCTTTAAGCAATCTCCGTTTTAAAAAGGCGATTAGCCTTTAATTCTTAAAAGTTCAAAGGGACATTCAAAGTATTCCCTGACTTCTTACAGTCCTGGGCATAGCCATGGGCTTCTCATAGTATTTATCTTCTCTTTATCATGGACAGGCTAAAAATATTATGCCTATTAACATACTATCTAGCATACCCTATGCTGAAAATTTTGGGTTTGAAGCAGAATTGTGTAAAAGCATTAAGGAGATAAATGAATTTACATGTGTCTCTGTTCAAGAAGAGGTAATAATTTGTTTTAAAGCTAACAATTCTTATTTGATTTGGTGGTTTTTTTTTTTCCGTTGCTTGCAAAATTAACCATTTCTAAAATGTATGACTTAAAAGATTCTTTAATCCACTAAAAAGGATTTCTAAAAAGCATTTTGCAGTTGGTTGATTTGAATTCAGAGATGAAAGGATTGTTTTCCATAGTGTAAGCATGGAAATGTTTATTGTCCACCTTGACAGTAAATAGCAATAGCCACAGTCTTTCCTCTCCACTAAGATTTTGACCAGTGGTAGCATTAAACAAATATCTCAGATACTCAACAGTAGCTATAGTTTTGTTCCCCCCTCTCTAGTGTTGAATTCAGAAGTAACATATTAGCATAATATCCACAATGGACTAGTCGGTTTTGAGAGACTGATAGAAATAGAAGTATTTAAAGCATCATTTCATTTCTCTTTGAATGTTTGTATCTAGCGAGGAAAAGTTAACTGTAGGTACTTAATGACAGGACAGGCTCATCTCTGTAAGATTAACGCAGTGAATAATTTTTTGTTCCTGTGTTGTTATCTGTTCAGCTGTTCCATGAATACCTTTCAGAGCCGAGCAGTAAATCTTCCTGTAACTTTTATGCTGTTTCTCTAAGAACAGTTTTCTGTTCTTGTGATAATAATGTTGGTAAGTAGCTAGGCTGGTTATATGTAGTGAAGCTGGGATCTGTGGTCTTGCCTGCTGATGACTAGGCTTTCTTTGTTCATCAAAAAGCCATTGAAGTATTAATAAAGGCAGAACACAGCAGGTTGCTCAGCACCAGTCAGAAGCCAGCGAAGAGCAAGGGAGGACACAGATGGACCTGTAAGTAAATACCAAAACGTAATTTCAGGCTTTTCTTGTAAAGAAAATAGTATAGAGTTTAAAATCTATAATGAAATGGTCAGTTCGGGCAACTGACACCTAGTGTATTAGAGAATGCATTAAAAGAGTTTACCTGTTGGAATGTCACAGTTTGAAATGCAGGAAGCACAAATGTTCCATTTCTGTAAAGGCTGTTGGTAAAGCAAAAGATGATCTGCTCCACTCCAAATAATTCTTTCTGAGTTTGTTTTTAATTGGTCCTCATTTTCTAACCCTTGAACTACCTTTGAAGTAGCAAGCTAAAAAAGACAGAAACAGTTTCACAAACATTAATATTCCAGAGGCAAATCTGATCCTCAGGCCCATACTCATCTGCAGGCGTATTTGCTTCTGTGAGTGCTCAGACTGACTCTTGTAAGCTATGCTGTTGTAGACTTCTAAAACCAAAACTTGTGAGGTGTCCTAGAAAAGCAAACAAAGTGTTTTCTTTGAACAAAGTGAATTATTTTGTTCTTATCTCAAACTGTTTGGCTTGTAAATCCCGTTTCAGCCTTTTCAGTTACTTCAGCAAGTTGATAGGGAGAAACATTGTGTTCTTCACTATGCAATCTTACTCATTAACTGTGGTCACTGTAAATCATTGTCGGAGTGACAATCTGTTAGTGACAGGATGGAAGATACCATGTTCGCCCATGCAGCTGGAAGGGCATAGCTGTTACCACTGAAGGTCATTTCGGAATGGAGAAGGAATAGCAGATATTTATTTTAGACAGTTTTTGCATGACCAGTGTTAAACGTCTCATATATCCAGATTGTTAGAATGCTGTCTACAGCTAAGAAACGCTTTATTTTTCTCATTGCAATACTGCCAGCTTAAAATAGCCTTATAGATGTTACTGATGTTACTCTTGTTTGAGGAAGGATAGAATTCTATGTTCTTTCTTTCTGCTCAGTCAGCTTACCATGTAGACCATATAGTGAAATGCATAATAAATAAACTCTTATGAACTATATCAATAATTAG
Organism: Pseudopodoces humilis; assembly: GCF_049639895.1. Classification (NCBI taxonomy): domain Eukaryota; kingdom Metazoa; phylum Chordata; class Aves; order Passeriformes; family Paridae; genus Pseudopodoces; species Pseudopodoces humilis. The sequence continues at coordinate 44,392,091 of NC_142200.1, forward strand.
AGAACCAAATCCTGTAGCAGACCTAGGAGTTTTGCTGGAACAACCTATGCCCTTCATGTCCTACCTTCTCTATCATCTGATTCTGATCTAATACAGTGAAGTACATAAAACTCATGCCTAGTTAAGTCTCTAGTTACCAGATTTCTCTCCACCAGCTTGGTACTCCTATGTCTTGCTACATGTTTTTCTCCTTCCTGTCAGTCAGTAAAAGAATGGCTTCTGAAGAGGTTGAATCAAAGGAGTTAAAAGCATTAATAGATTAAATTAATTTAATAAAGAAATCTTGTATGTAAAAGATTTTTTTTTCCTAGTCTTAAAGCAAAAATAGTAGGGACACTTCTCTCATACATAATTTGGTGGGACCTCCTTCCAAGCAGTAGATCTTCTGCAGTTAGATATTCTTCGAGAGTATGTGATCTCTTCCACCAGCTTGTCTGAAGGGCTCATCTTCCAGCTGCTAATTTTGTTCACTTGGGTCTATGTGCTTACCTTATCTCAAATCTCAGAATTTTTTAAAGAGAATAAATCTTCCCTCTCTAAAGAAAGAGATGTCTTTATTTAAGACTGGCTTTTATAAGACTTGGAGTGCAAGATCATGTATTTTTGTTAGCTAGTACTGAGCAGCTGGTACTTCTTGGCCTCAAGAGGAGCCAGAGGAGGTTTTGATTGGATAGTAGGAAAAAATTCTTCACTGAAACTGTTGTCAAGCATAGGAACAGGCTGCCCAGCATAGTGGTTGAGTCACCAGCCCTGGAGGTGTTTAAAAGATATGTAGCTGTGGCACCTAGGGACATGGTTTAGTGGTGTACTTACTTGACAGTGTCATGTTAATGGTTGGACTCAATGATCTTAAAGATCTTTTCTAAAAACAGTTCGTTGATTTTAAACCTGGATGGGTCCTGACTGGGGAGTGCCTTGTTGCAGTTGCCTAAATTCACAGGTCTTTTGGCTGCTTGGATATTTTGAGAGAAACTGTATGTTTTCAGTAAAAAAAAAAAAAAAAAGATAACACTTTATGGCATCTCTTCCCTATTGATTTCCTTCTATAATCACGAGTCCCTTTTTTTCTGCAAACATATGAATTGGAAACTTCACACCATCTTCTACGTGACCTTTGTTCACTGTGCTTTAGTCTTACTGGCTTCCCTGCCACTGCAGCACCGTGAGGTTGTACCAGGAGAGAAGTAGAGCCTCCATGAAGTGCAGCCAGTGCTCCTTGGGGAGTTGTGTGCAGTTCTTAGTGATACAATGTCCAGTCCTTAAATTTCGGGCTTAGTTTGAGAAGTGTATCTTTCACAGTTTGTGGGAAGCAGAGGAGAAGGTAAAGCAGTCATCAGTCTGATTCTATTTGAGCGTCTTCAGATTTGGATGTGGGTTTGTTGGGCGCTTTGTTGGGAGAGGAGCAGGAGCTGGTGGCACAGTTTGCTGACAGCTGCTGAGAGCCAGTCAGGGAGCACAGTCAAATAGCAAAGTGGCATCCCTATGTATGCAGTGAAACTAAATGCACCACAGGCTAAAGACAAGAGGAACCTGTTATTTTTATCTGATTCATTTTTGTAAGAATTGCATTGTAATCTCTTCTTTCCAGTGCTAGTTTCCGTCTGCTTCCAGCTGGCACATCTTCCCATATTAGGTCTTATGCCCTTGCTTTTTCAATCTTTCACTATTATTTCTATTGCTGTTTCATACTTAGCTCATCAGAGTTTTCTTCAATCGCCTATTAAAGCTTCCCTCTGGATTCTTCCTGCTCTGTTGGGCAGTGCTCAACAATTTATGGGAAGCTTTTTGTTTGTGCCTGCCAACTGCAACGCAAACTAGAGAAGGCATTGCTCCTCGTCAAGTGGCCATGCTAATTGCGATCCACACTGGGTGTATCATCAAGGCTATTTCAGATCCAGGGTAGGAGCCTTTGCCAGGCCAGTTGGTATCCATTCAAGGTCGGGTCTGGTGTCTGAGTCCCCAAGGGGCAAGTACACAGATACCTATCTGTAGCTCAGTGAAAGGATTATATCAGATCAGAGACTTTGGAAAGACTGGTCACCCTCAGATGCTAATTCTCATCTAGACTACTTACCTGTAGGCAGTCGTAACCTCAGAACTGTAAACAAATATTTCAGTAATTTTTCCCTCTGGACATATTTATGTATAAACCACTTCTGATCTGTTCTGACTCTCTCTTTCCTTTTCAGAAACACTGCCTAAAAACAGGCTCTTGTTTTAGTCCAGTTAATTTTATTTAGAACAAATCTGTTTCAGTGTAACATTTTAATTTTTTATCGAAAAACCCCAAACAACCACAAATGCAATGAAAAAAGGCGTTCTTCCTGTTTGTAGGTGGCTGGCTGTTCTTTGACTCTGTGGAAATACTTGTATAGGTGGATTAGACATTTTAGAAAAATGCACAGTGTTGGTGGGGTGTGGAGTTTTCTTGTGTCTTGAACTGATACCATTTATCATCAGCAATGAGTATGTTTTCTGGGTAGATGATGCCAAAATACCTTTATCATTTGAATATGCCCTGCAAAAACTCATTTAAGGCATTTTCACAAGTCTCTCTTTGTTCAGTGCAAGGTCTTCAAAAGTATCAGGAGAAGTGATGTAAGCTGGCAAAGGAGCCCACTCCAAATCTACATCTAGAAGCACTTGATCTTTGATCTTAGTTTGCTGGTGGTTTGCACGTAGCGCAGGGCAAATCTTTTGACTTTGTATGCGTGCCTTTCTTTGGCCCCAAAATGAGAATACTTGCCCAGCTGAGAATAACATTGGAAAGATTTTAAAACAAAAAAGGCTTTGTCTGCCCCAAGTCTTGTGTCATTTTTAAAAACTACACGAGTTGGCCTAATGAAAGATACTTCTTCATCTAAAACTTATCATTCATTGTTAAGCCTCTAGTCTGTGTTGTCTGGGCTCTGGTTTCTCCAGTGAAGAGGGAGTTATTTTTAGATGGCAGGCTTCCCAGTCTTGTCTTAACCCTTTAGCAAAGCAATTTGTCTTTCAGTTGAGTACAGAAAATGTCCAGATGATGAGACACATTTAAACTTGCTACAGTTGGTTGCAAGGAATTCCACCATCTTCAGCTAGTTGTTTTTGCCTTTAAAATGTTTACATTTATTTGATAAATTGAGTAGAAAATGGGGTAAAAACATGCCAGATAATTTCTGGAAGTCTGCTTCTGAGGATCCCCTGAAGACAGAAGCCATTCTATGAATACTGCATCAGCAGCATCCCCATATCAAGGACTCAGATACACAGTTAACTTAGGGCAGAGATAAATAGCACTCGGTGTCACAAGGCATTGTATGAATCCATATATATTAGTATGTGTGTGTAGGACATATATAAACAACGCAGATCTCCTAAGATACAGGAAAACCTGCTAGTTTACATTCTAAATACATTCTGCTTTTCTCTGTATCCCCTAACAATATCAATCTTGTTAAGGGTAAGCTGAAATTATGAAAATACGCTAACTGATGGTCCTTTTCCAATATATGTGAGGTTCTCTTATGTACCTGGTTCTTGTCTTTGGATAAAGGCCAAAGAAAACATTTTTAATGGGACAGGTTAATACAAAAAGTTTCAATTCTCTGTTTTTTATTCTTTTGTTCTCAAAATGGAAATGAAACTTTTAATATCAATTACAGTTACAGTCTTTGAAAAATTGAAGTTTTTATGCAGTGCTGTTAGCAAATTTTGACTCTTTATCTAAGAATTTCTAAGGGAGGAATGTGACTACTTCTGAGTACATGTAGCAATAACCTATATATGCTGAAATAATTCCTGGCCATCAGAAACTTAAATTTCTTACTTTCCTGTGAGAACTGAAATGGTTCTGAGTCTCTTGAATAACTTCACAGGCAACCACATCTCTCTTGTGAAATGTGTTTAGTTGTGATTTCAGCTGAAAAGGCACTTGTCAGACTTTGTGTTATGAATATTGCATTTAGAGGGGGGGAGAAACATTTATGGTTAATGTATAGTTTATTTGACATCACTGAATTTAAGCAGTGATTTACCCCCAACTCCATGAGTTATACACACCTATAATTTGGAATCAAACTAGAAGACTGTTGATCATAAAACTAGAATTCCTGTTGCTTCTGCTTAGCAATCTGTTATGCACACAGTCAGCATCCATAATATTTATTATACGCCAGGATTCACTTGTTGTTTTTTCCCCCCTCATACATATTTGCTGGAGCTTTGCATATCTGTTTCTTCCTGTACAGTAAGATGTCTGTGAGTATCAGTGGGAGTAGAACAGAGTTGGCTGTATATAATTCTAGTGAACTTCTCTGCTTTGGTGATACAATCCCACAGCAGGAATGCAGACTTGTTTTGCATTTCTTTTTGCATCTGCACAATAGAAATGGGATTTAGCTGAAGAAAATGGGGAAGGGATATAATGCACAGATTTTAAAAAGTAAGGGGAAAATGAGCTAGAGAAAATAATGTTCAAGTACAGTATTAAGAGCCTACTCTGATGGGTTTGAAGTGATTTTGCTCCTTTGGAAGCAGATGACTAAATAAAGCAATCAGTCATAGATACCTTCTTAACTAGTGTCTCCTACCAAATTTTTTATCCTGCCAGTTTCTACCATAGGAATAGCATGGATGTAAATACCAGCTAGAGCTATAAAAGTGATGTTAGAAGCAGGAGTGTAAAACCTCAGTTTTTCAGCTACTGTATGAATACTGAGATGTATATATTAACAGTCTAGGACTGCATCTCCACAAGGATTTATACATATGTCCAATTCATAGCATATGAGTAGTCCAAGAGTATTTGTAATAATGCAGATTATTTTAGTGGTTCAAGCGTTGTTTTCCAGTCAGGCAAATCCTACAATTGACCTCGTAGTGATTTGTATTACCTAAGGCTTCAAAATAGGCTTTTTGATTGTGTAGTATAATATTTTGTATGTTTACATTACAAATGTCATTCCTCCGTGATCATTCTTTGTTCCTATAATTCTGGCTATCTTTTACAATGAAGGTTTGGCTTTGGAAAATTTGAAACAGACTTATGGTTATAATTGTATCCATAACCCATGCAGCCTTCAGTGCTTAAGTCTAAATAAAGAACAGAATTCTCATAAAACAGAGTAATGGAGGAAAGTAGCTTCTGCTGCAAAAAAACAAGAAAACCTGTTCTACTTAGTAATAAAAGTTTCAATATGTTAGTTTGTAAGTATTTACTGTGGGCATTGATGTTGTGAAAACTTAGTCTGTTGGCTGATTACTGCAAATACAGAAAACATACAGAGATTTATTGTCCCAATGTGAATAGGCTCACAGAGTTTCACTCTCTTTTATAACAAAAGGAAGGAAGAAAATATTCCAGGTTCTGGTTTTTATAGCTGTATTCCTTCTTGTTGCTTTGAGGTTTTGTTGTATCAGGACATTATAGGCAGCTCGGTGATAACTCTGAAATTCGGCAGTCTTTGTACATAAGCTGTGTAAAGTCCAGGCCCTTGAAAAAGTTCTGGCAAACTCTGCTGCAGTGATTTTGAGCTGGGGCAGAGAGGAATGTGCTTTAAAGGACAAACCTATAATTTCCTCTTTCCCAGATTTGTTATGGTGAAGTAATTTTAATAGACATCCAATATGGCGTGTCAACAATGGTACAATTCAGCTACCAGTAAAAGCATATTATCTTTTCAATTTCACTTGCTTGTAAATAAATGTGGTATATCTAAATTACAGTTTTCTTGAAAAACAGAATTAAAGCTTCTAATTCTTGATTTCTTTTTTTGGTCTGGGAGTCAAGAGGAGATTTTTTGGTGTGGTTTTGAGGTTTCTGACTTGGATCTAGGGAAAAAAAAATTATACTTGCTAGAAATTTCCTTACTATGAATGTACATAATGGTCATTGCCTAACTGTTTTACTAAATGCCTATGAATTCATTGTGTAAAAACATCTTGTGTCCCAGTTCTGAGCAGCATTGGAAAGCCTCCTCTAACAGAATGAAGTAGGCTGCAGATAGGCATCCAACCTGGAAAGTGATTTTGATGCAGAAGCAAGTGCCTTCTTTGTTTGTCCTCTGGTTGCTCTTCCTGCCTGTTAGAATGTGTCTCTAGTGTGATGTCACAAAATGGATACGGTTTGTTAATCTCATGCAATATTTCACTTCTTTTAAAAATATAAGTAGATGGAGAAGGGATGTTGTAAATTGTTTTCTGCTTTGCTCATCATCATCAATATCACGTGGTTGTATTGTTTTTGACTGTTATCTTTACTGTTGCCATCAGTGTCTGAAATGGTGATAGCACAGCTTGACTATTTAGTTCCTATAAACTTCACAGCAGAAATCATGATCCCATGAGTACAAAATTCACCTGTATTCTTACTGGAGGACCTCTCTGTGGCAGGCAAGGTTTTAATTATACTAACTGAGGGAATAGAATTTTTTTTTTTTTTTTCCTTACAAATCATGCTGAATTGTACTGTCACAGATGCTTCAGGTACATGAAGTAGCTACTCCAATGAATAGGCTCTGTGGATGAGAGGTATTCTTGATGATGTTTGTCTGGGTCTGGATATGCCTTAGCTATGTGATGCCTGAAATGAGATTCAAAAATCCATATTGTGGTATTTATAAATAGTTTGATTTTCAGTGGTCCCAAAAAACCACATCTGCTGTCAGCAATTCAGTTAATTCAATACACTGTTTTGCATTTAGTGACAAAACAAATGAGCCAGAATTAACAGAGTGGGTTGTTTTAGCCCTAATTCATTACGTAGGCACCTCTGATGTGGAAATACACCAGTAGAAATTGCTCCCATCAGGTTGAGCATCTTTTGCATCATTTGACCCTGCTTTTCTGCTGTTGTCAGTCAGATGTATGAGAGGGTAGCAATTATCTACTACAGATACACAGTTTCACATAAAGACATTGAGAGATCTAAGATGGTGTTGGTGCTGATTATTTCAATATCCCTTTGTCAGGTACCTATTACCTATCTATTTCATAGCTCTTCAGAAGAGACTGGAAAGGCAAGGAGTTATCACCTATCTGTATAGCCTCACTGCTTCCTTTCTCTTCAATCCCCTGTAGAGACAAAAGAGAGGAGCAACATGAAAGGAGGTTATGATGTGAAAAATTAACAATTTTTTCCTGCTTCATCCATCCTACTGTCAGAACTAAATGTTTATATATCATGGACAATTTTCAGTGTACTCACAGAATTTGAAAGTGGGCATATAAAACTCAGCAGCTTGTGAAATCAGGAAATTCATAAACTTTCATGCAAGCAGGCAACCTGTGGCAGGGTGAGACCTTCCATCTCTTTCTGTGAGAAACAGTTACAGCCCCTGCACACTGTTTGCAGGTGAGAAGTTGGTATCATGCTTGTTCTGCAGGAAGTTAAGATGTGGGGACAGGGAGCCAGATCCTTTGCAGCAAGTACTGCACCATCAACTAAATAGTCACACTATCCAGCTAGACCTCAGTGTTACAGTGCTTAATTCAAGGGTTGATAGATGTGGGTGACTGTGTACAGTGTACATGTGTAAAGCCAGTATTTACTATTGTCATGGCATCCTCTGATATAGGTCTGAATTGTATTATCAGTGAAAAATATTAAAAATTGAAGAGATTCTTGTACATGATGAACATGCTACAGTGCAATATATACTGACCAAGTGCTATCTTCTTACAAAGCTAGAATCTGACAGTCTCGGAGTCACATTTACAAGACTTACCTGATAAATGGAATAAGCATTCACTGCTTATGGTCTCTTTAAAAAATAAACTTCAGTCAAAATTATTTCCCTTGCTTACCTCAGTTACACTAAGACAGAACTTGGAGTTTTCACAGTTACAGCATAAATGTCAGTAGCCGTTTTCCTCCTAGTTACCTCAAGGTACTTTGCTGGATTTCTGCTTCAAAGTTTGGAAGGAGCCTAGCAGAAGAGCACTTGAATAATTGGAGAGAGCCCCCAAAGCAGCTCCAGGGCCCTTGCACAAATCAGGAGAGACTGCTTGCTTTCTTTCTCTTAAAGACCCTTAGGTGGAAGGGTTTAATGCTTGTGCAGGGCTAAACCTTCAAAGTGAGCAAATGTAAGTCTCATCTGCTAGAGTTTCCATGTCGAAGGCTCCTGTTCCCTAGGATAAAGGGTGCTCTGGGGCTGCATGAAACTCCTAAGCAAGTGCAGATTTGTTCCTCAATGAGCTGGTCCTGCTGCCAGCATTCCCCACATACCCATCCCAGGGAGGCCCTCCTCCGTAAACTCCACATGAAAGAGAGCAGACTAAAAGCCTTAGAAAGTGCATCCAGCTTTTTGTTTCCTTTGTCATCAATACAGTGTGTTCTGGTGTCTCCAAGACAACCATGTCTAAAAGGCTGACTGCATCTTTCACTGCTGCTCTATAGTGAGCTTGCCGAGATCGGCTGTGAGGGCCAACCTCTAGCCAGTTTTTTATCCATGTGTTTTCTGGGTAGTGCCTAAGTTACTTTATGTGCTTTGGTTTCAGTTCTATTGCAAGAATTAAGCTTTCGTTTATCAGATACTGGTTTTAAAGATACTGTTTTGGGGTTGTCCCAGCTCATCTTTGAAAAATTGTAACGAGCAGCTAGGATGTTCCCAGTAATGCCTGCAACAATGCTGGCTTTCTTTGCATCTTGGGTCCATTCTGCATCTGATAATAGATGCCTTCCTGCCACTGAATAGAGATGTACTGAATCTTGTGTTCTGCCTGCTCTTTTGTTGCCCATGTGTGCCGCCTTCTTGAATGATTACTGGTTTCAAGTTTGAGAGAGTCAAAATACCTGTATTTTATGATTCCTGTATAGCTGTCTTGTCAGTTTGCAGACTTGCAAACCCACAAACTTGGGGGGAGGAGGTGAGTGTTCATTCATGGTATGTGTTCTCTGAGCAACATCATCACAATCCTTTCCCAGTGTTCAGCTGCCCCAGATCTGTGGCCTCTGTGTCCCCTTCTGTGTAATGTACTTCTCTGCCACTTGCTTAGAGAAAACTGGTTAATGAAATACAGTTCCATGAGGTCAGGGGCTTTGGGAATTACCAGTGTTCTGTTTCCTTACAGTTGTCTAGGAGAAGCAGGATCCAAGGCATGTTTCTTCCGGCTGAAGTGAAGAGTAGTTAAAGATAACGTAATTATTTGTGGTTTACAGCTGCCACAGTAAAAAACACCACCCCTTCCCTGCCATGGGCTTTGTCAAGGTAGTTAGCATGGTTAAGCATATGCTTAGCTCTAAGAGTTAAGCAACTGTTGCTATCACTTTCCAGAATATCTGATAGCCACATGCTTAGACAAAAGAAAAAGAAATAAAATTCTCTTGTAGCAAATAACAGCATGAGTAATGGCAGTTCTGTTTTCTTGACAACCTCAATGTACTGTAAAAAAATACAGATAATGTACTGTAAACATATAGAGATAAACATCTAGATACATAACATTTATGTATGTTGGGAAATCTTTAAATGCATCATCTTTAATAGTGTTTGTTGTAGGCTGTTATTTTATTTGTATGTCAGAATCCAGTATGTTAGAGATAAAATTGATTTCTGCAAGCACTTTATTGGTGCACTTGGATAAGCAAAGACTTGCCTGTAGACAGTAAGAGAGGACTGTGTGAATAAGACAGTCTTGGTGGAGGTACAGTCTGCAATAGAATGAAAGAGAGCAAGCTGTGGTGCCCATGACCAGGGCCATATCTAACTTGGAAGAAGCACTCTCCCTTGCCTGCATGCAGTTGGTGTATCCAGTCGTGTATTCCCTTAGCACTGTATTTAGAAACATTTCCTCTGTTTTTGTTTTTTTTTCCGTGTCTCAGCAGAGCAGTCAAATTGAGAGGCAAGAGGATATGGTATAAAGGAGGAGGAGACTGGGACACTCTTGATGCTTTGTCAGCCTTTATTCCCACACATGCACAAAACCTCCTACTCCCGTTTGTTAGTCATCAGAAATTTTAGGAAAAGCCACAGGAGCAGATCCTCCATTGGGTGGTAGGATTCCAGACATCAGAAACTGTGTTGGAGCTCCTTTTCATTACCCTAGGATGCAGTCTTGCAGTTCTTCTGCACACCAAACCCACCCCCCCAAAATTAATACCAGTGTTCAATACAGAGAGTTTTCTGGTATCTCCTTGTTTCCCTTTAGCACTTTGCAAACATGGTGACTACTCTGGAAAAGCTGATCTTTGGTTGTTTATTTATTTATTAAGTATCAATTTGAGATGCATGTTCAGGAGGGATTTTTGTTCAACTTTCAAATGAAATCACAAGTGAAGACTCAGGCATTTTTCTGTAGCAGTCTGTTCATTTTTTCCTTTTTTTGCCTCATTTAAAGAATAAATAATACCAAGATTACTTTAATGCTTTCAATCTTTGAGGTGTTTTTTTTTGTGGTTGTTGTTTTGGTTTGTGAGGGGTTTTTTGTTTTGGGTTTGTTTGGTTTTTTTTTCAAAGCAGCATGAAATCACATTTCCAGTAGATACCATCCTAGATTTTTAACAGAGCAGTGGAGTAAATAAGACCTAGAAATTTGAGAGTGTGGGAGGACACATGACTTCTGAAATATTTTTGTGGACATTTAAATTTTATAAAGACTTGCAAGAACTTAAGGTTGATATGATTGGTCATACTGTATTATAGGCTATGGCGGGTTGGTTCAGGCTTTTCAGGTCTTGCTTAAATTCACTAAATTCACATTCATTATTAATGTGGCTGCCATCCTGTAGTTGTTCAGTTGCACCATAAATAACTTGTTTCGTGTGTGTAATGTTTTCAGTAAATTGACTGATGTGGGCAGTTATGTAATAATGAAGAACTTGAAACTATAATTAGTTTTAATCTACTGTGCTATCAAAATAATCTGTAAGTCAGTGCACTTTTCTCTGAGTTACTGTTCTACGTTGCATTTAATAATCACAATTCATAATCTGTTAAATTTTTAATCATTTTAGCGTTTCATGTTTAATGTTTTCATTTGAAACGTGGATTGTTTCTCTGTAAATGGATCAGTATTAGCTGAAGTCACCTTCTTCTATGAATGTAGTAATTTACAATCTATTTTGGTTTTGGAGTTTTGACAAAAAATGCACCTTTTCCTAGATAAAGTTTGGGGGGAAAGTTAACTGATTATTTCAGGTTAGTATGAAATCATTCCCTGTTGTCACCAGCTGTATTATAATTTCTTATTTTACATGTACTGTGGTACAGCATAAACTACACAACGGCCCACAAATAAACTTTACAAATCCATGCTTCTATTTTTATCATCAGTAATGCCTGCTAGTGGGCTCTGTCACTTAACTTCTGCCTAGCTGTAAATAAAATCATTTTTCAGCCATATATCGCTTCCTGCAACTTGCCATGAAAATTTTTAGCCTGAGGGAGATTTTTCTCATGAGGAATCTCTGTGGCATTGTGGTTTGCTATGCAGGCGAGAGCAGATTCTTGCTCCATTTGTAAACCTTTACAAAAACAGCTTGCTAAGTAGTTTTGGGGAAATTTGTTTGCCTGCTTTCTGTTTGCTTCTGAACTGGCATGCTTAGCACACTTGCCGGACACATTATGTAGAATAATTGGGGAGGGAGGAAAGAGAAAAAAAGAAGTGTTCCACATGTAGCATGGAGTTTGGAAGACTTGATAAAGAAACAGACCTATGACACTGCCGATTTCCCTGGACACCTGTCAAGTACAAACATTTTTGTAGCTTTCACTGCCCAAGGCAAGCTGGAAAGAATTGCCACCCCTCCTAGTCAAAAGCCACTTGCACAGTAAACAAAATAGTCACTAAACAATTTGCTGCCCTTAATATTTTGCTGACCTGCATGACCCGTTGTCCTGCCTGTATGGCATAGCTGTGCCTGCAGCAGCATCACTGGAAAACTCAGGGCTACAGCATTTGGGTGGAGTTTGATGTTGTATTCCTAAGCTCTGTGTTTGTGGGTCAGAGCATAAATTCCTCATCTGAGCAGAGACTGAGATGGCTTCTCTTGCATGGAAAGACAGAGGTTTGTAGCAATTATAGGAGTAGCAGAAACTGCTTGTGTATAGGCTCAGATGGTGCTTTCCCTGTGCAGTGTGAAACCACCCAGCTCACCTGTGGCACCAGGAGCAGTGGATCCTCTTCACCCCTTACCTCTGCACCTCCATCTGCAGGGAAACTTCTCCTGTTTGACCCAGGGAGTGATGTTCCTTGGGGTTACAGTAAAGTAAATGCAGTAAAGCAGCATTAATAGGGCAGGGATAGGCTCATTCCCTGCCTCCTTTATGGGACAGTTTTGTTTACTTTACATCATGTTCTATAGCAGCTGCATTCGAAGCCCTTAAAAAGTTTGGGTGTTGTTTTTATTTTAGTTTATTATCTATGGTAAGAAAAGGAAATAGTAAAACTGTATGTGCATGATGTTTATGAGCAGATGAGAAATTCAGAGTTGGCTATCAGTCTAGTAAATGTAGTAAATTACTGTATCAGGAAACCTAAATGTACCTTTTAAAAACTTGGTAAATTTAATTTTGGGAAACAGTGATAATTAACAACACAGTATTATGCAGTATCAAAATTGTATTTAGTTCTGATGAGCCAGTTCTCTAATTCAAAGTTACGTAAATTTGTTGACCAGACCTTCTAAAAGCGTTTCAGACTCAGATGAAAAAAGTAAAGGACAAAGACACCTTTTTTACTAAAATAACTCTCAAATCTCATCCTTTTGCAGCTGATGACCACAGTGAAGAAAAGTGTCATATATTAGCAAATATTTACAAAAATAAAAGTGCTACATAACTGAGAAGAATTGTGGCATCATTCCTGGAAAAGATGCGTCCTTTCAATTTTCATCTAGAGAAATTAGATAGCTTTTTTGATCTTAAACATCTAGTTTTTCCTTCAGATCAATGAGAATCACCAGCTCACCTGTGCTTTTGACCTGATGAGACTACAAAGAAAGAATGGTATTCATTGACAGGAGAGGAAACATTGACACAAATCATACTCATTTGTAATTTCTTTCTAAATAAAGCAACAAAGATTTCAGCGCATTGCTTAAGTGGTGACAGATTTTCAGGAAAGTGTTTTGAGAGTATTGTTTTCCCTCATTCATTTTTTAATTATTTCAGTATGACTTTCAAATCTTTCTTTACAGACTTTGGCGTTGATTTCTGATTCCTTTGTGGAAATCTTCTGAACGTAGGTCTTGCCTGCTTTTTAGAATTAATTTAAGAATTGTTTCTGATTTTTTTGTAAACACAGCGTGAATTGTGTTTGCTCTTCATCCATCATTAGATAACAGCATCTCTAGTTGTGATGGGGAGAATGCATTTGATAGAATAATGGAAAGAAGTGATGTGTCCAATGTTGTTGTCCCCTAAAATACTGTGAGTTAAGCTTTCTCAGGTGAGGGAGATGTTCTTGCTTACACTGCTGTTTGTCTTGGCTCTGTCACCCTGCATTAAAATTTTGGGAAGACCATTAGGTCTGATACCTTTACAGACTTTTCTTATTCCCTCTCCACCTTACCCATTTTGGAGAATGATAGAAAAAGCACCTATGTGGCAATAGTACTGCCCTGAAAAACATGGGCACATTTTATGGCCAGCATCTCTTGAAGACATGTAGTTGAAAAATGTGAAGGCAGAGAATGGGGTTGTGTCATGTGTGAGGAGGTAGGCTTAGAAAAGACATGGTAGAGTCAAGCTGTATTAAGGATATTAATTAATATCAACACAAATTAACATTGCAGTACTTGGCAAAAGTGCAGAAATCTGTTGGATCTGGAGGTAAACTACTGTAAAAACAGTTACGTAGCATAGGGAGACATGAGTCGGTTGAATGTGATTTAAGACAGATTGAATGCAGTTACTGATTTTTATCATGGGGGCTTGTTGAGAGTAGCACAGATAAATCACAGTTCAGTGACTAAAATTTCACGTCTCAAGTTCCTCTTGTTATCTTGGTCCTCAAAGGAAAATTTGAATTGTATATTGGAGACATCCAGCAATAAAGAAGCTAAGGAAAAATCATGTAGATTAACCAATCTACATTTGTTTTGAAAATCTGTAAGTTATGACTATAATGTACAAAATGCCAACAGATGTACATTAAAAGTTGAATCTCTGCTTTTATAAAACAAAAGAATCCACACTGTAGTGAACTTTATAAATTTTTAACTTCTAATAAGGAACAGCAGCCATGTTGTATGCTTTTGAGCCAAAAATCTTGTTAATTTTCCCTGAATGCCTTTCTCCATACTCAGGGTACCGTATGAATTTCATTTGGGGCATCATGTGTATGTTCCTTGATCTATTTTTTTGATTTATTTTGGCACTACTAAGCATGAATTGGTTAAGACTGACACATGAATGTTATTATTTTATGACATCATAGTATGTTGCCTTTTGTAACACCCTTAAGTTACGTACACAGTACCTCGAGGATTATTGAAGAATGGACTGGACCTCAAAATGAAGTTCAATTTTCAATGGCTTTGTGCTTTCCCTTGGCAACATATCAAAGCAAAGTAATAGCATTTCAGTGCCAGTATTTTAAAATGTACTCAGATGTTTATTGTAAGGTCAGATCTGTTCCGTTTCACTTGCTGCTTCCTCCTGCTGCAGGAGAGGCTGCTTTTAGTTTGCAGAAATCCCTTTCTCATGGGAAGGTGAGCTTTAGATACCACGATCTTGAGCCCTGAGAGGCAAGTCAAAATAACACATCACTCATTTACTGCAGGCATTGCCTGACTTAATAAAAGAGTTGTTCTGGACTTTGAGTGCTCAGCTGAGATGGACAGATCAAATTGATTATATTGCTTGCTAACCTCTCTGATTATCTCATCAAAGTGTTACACCAGCCATGTAGACTCCTTCCACTGGCAGGAAGGTCTGCAGTACAGGGACAGTGAGCAGCCTGAGCAAACAAAGCTGAAAACATGGTGCCACATGTTCTGGATAGTGCCCTTTGGACAAATACTGAGCCTGTGTTCGCGGGCTCTCGGGCTGTGTTCCTTGGGAGCCTCCTTCTGAGGGAAACTGAATTCCTCACCTTCACTATAAAAGGGGGTAGGTGATGTGAATATGAATCTATATTCCAGTTACAATATGCACCTTTTAATAGAAAGTACAAAGTAGTGGAGAATACCTGCACTAAAATTACTTGAAACGCATAGAACGCATTTAGCTTTGGGGGCTGTTTTTCATTTTCAGGCTGTGCATGTGCAAGGGAACGATTTTTGTTTTGTAGCTTTTTGTGTTGGATTAGTTTGTGGGTTTTGGGGTGGGCTTTTGTTTTGGTGGGTTTTTTCTTTGTTTGCTGCTTGTGGTTTTTTTATAGCTTCCCAGAACACAGTCCTAAGCCCTAGTGAAATGTTCTAAATGTCACTGCAGAGACTTGTCACTGCAATCCTTGCCTATGGATGCAGACTGGCCACACCTGCATGCAGATGGTTCCCTCAGAGGTGAGAGGAGAGAGCAGTTTTTTATCTGCTACTGACGAATGTCAGACTCCCAACATCTGATGACAGGTTGCTATTTCATGCTCTGCAGTTTTGTTTTAACAGAAACTCAGTATGCTGTTGTTTCACTGAGTGACTTTGTGTTCTCTCTGTTGGTGACACTATTGCGTTTATGGACCGAAAGCATATTCACATGCATACAAAGACACATCTGGAGTATAGTATTAGAGAGGAACTGTGCATCATGCATCAAGAAAGGAAAGAATTTTGCCATGAGTAACTTTAACAGTCTTTTAGATAGATCATGAATCTGCTTATATTAGCCATCAAAGTACAGTATTTCAGTGATCTTTGCACAAGGTGTTCATGGTAATGCTTATCCTAAGGAAAAATATCTCTGGATCATGAGTCATTACTGTAGAACACATTGGATAGTATTTTCTGAAGTATACAGCAAGCAAAGCGTGGCTTTCTTTATTCCCTTTGCAAACTGGCATTGTTTTTGGGAAGAGGAAATGAAAAAGAGATGTTCGTTCCTGTGAGTGAATGGCACAGGTGTCTTTTTGAGGGATTCAAACATTTGAGGAAAATTGAGAAGAATACAGATGGTAGTTGAAATAGCCATTGAAATGTTAAAATGTTTATTACAATGGGGCTTTTCCATCCAGATTCCTTTTGGAAATGAGTATTTAGTATTCTGGCAAGCAAAGCAAGGAGTGCCTTCTATTGGAATAACACAGTACTTGAGTTTCTAAAGACAGATTTAGTTCCATTTTTGTGATGGATTGATTCTGCAAGTTACTGAGTGTTTCCATGGTTCAGGTATTTATATTATGTTTGATTCATGTAAATGTTAGAAGTTACCAATTTTCATCTTGTACCTAGGACTCCTAGTAAGGGATCAGTCCTGTTACACCAATTGCTGTAGAAATAATCCCCAGACACTTGGGATGCTGTCTGGGCATTTGGAGGGTGTTGCTGTGTAATCTTCAGTAGAGAAACTTAGAATGTTGTGACTAATAATTGAAAAATCAAGACTGCGTAGAGTGCAATAGCTCAGTGCCTCTCAGCAAAATAGTCTTGACTCAGACAGTAATAGGTTAATTGCCACATCCAGAAATGAATCCTAATGATTCCCTCTAGGAGCCATTATCACATGTGGGGTTTTCACTGAGATATTTATAACTGTAATCTTGGGTCTCAAAGCTCATGTAACTGTTCAATCCAGCAAAGGGGTTCAGAAAGGTAATACCCTGCTCTCATCCTTAGGCTTTGCTAAAAGTAGAATTTTCAGTTCTAGTTCAATCAGTCAAGCCCCTGCTATTTTCAGGCACTATTCCAATCTAACACAATTTGAATGTCAAGTGTCTTGTGTTTTGTGCTCACAAGGCCCACAGGAAAGTCTAGACACAAAAAAAAAAAAAAAAAAAAAAAGCTGCATTTATCATAGGAAGAGTATCTCAGATGTATCAGAAATCCGTTCTTTTTCTTCTCTGTTCTTCTGTGACTAGACTGAATCATGATTGTAAAACAAGAGTCTGTTCAGCCAGGTCTGTCTCTTCTCTTTCCACCTGGAATAAATTGCATAAATTTGCACAGCATTGCTTTGGCATAGAATCCTGAAGTATGTCTTAATTTTGCAATACTGAAAGTTCCCTCTTGAATGAAGCCTGTATTTCTCTCATTTGCCTTCAAATTGTATCTAAGGATTTATTTTATTTTTCCCCTTCCTGTATTAATCCTGGTACCATGTTGTGCTGCTGTCATGCTTGTCTGCATTTTGCGAAGAAAACGGTTTTTTAATCAGTGTTTTTTTCCTGGTGTAACGCCTCTTTTATTTCTTTCAATTCTATTACTGTCAATTTGAATTTGAGGGGATTATCTGAGCCTCGTAATTTTGTAATCCCTAGACAGGATATTCAGAGAATGGTACAAGATCTTGAAAGTAGCATCACTTAAATTTTGACTTACACTGTGTCACATGTACACAAATAACCTCATGTTGGTCATTTTAATGAGTTTGTGGTGTATGATGCAGTCAAACGTGAAGCAACAATGCTTGCAGCCAGTGTTTGTGTAATTCACCCAGAGTCAGGTAAACCTTACCTGAAATTAACAAATCATTTGAAAAGACTCAGCTCTGAGGTCCTGTGTCTGCAGTGTAGACACAAGAAGTCCAAGTTTCTCCTCCTCTTTTGTTTTTCCTTTTCTGCTGTTGATACTTGGTGACCTTGCAAGGATGGGTGGTTTTCATCTCATTGAGAATATGGCTTACTTAGGTAGTCAGCCAAAAGATAAAAATAATTAATAATCATTTGTGAGCATTCACCAAGTGCCAGTCACTAGAAAGTATTCCAGCACTGGATTTTTTTTTCTGCTCATTGTACTCATTTTAGCTAATGAGGAAAAATAAATAAGGTATGTAATAATTACTCTTTGCTCCATTGTGCGGACTGATGACAACATCAAGGTTTTCCTGTGATGCTGCAGTGTTTTAGGTGAGCTTCCATAGTCAGCACTGTCAAGTAATTTCCTAATTCAAGTATTTCTAATTAAATAGAATTCTAATACTAGCGGTTCTTCATTTATTTTTAAGGCATCTGCACACATAAATTGGATCAAGGGGGAATATGAGGAGTATTCAGGGAAATGCTAACAAGATTCTATAAACAACCCAAATAATAATCTTAAAATATGTGAAATCAGGCATTTTCCTGATAGTTCTCTTGATATTTTCCCCTCTTTAATGATAATCAATTAATTAGCATGTCACCTTAGCTATTTTAAATGTTGAAAGCAATACACAGAGGGAGTGAACACCCATTTAAGGGTTACTTTCACCCACAGGTACTCCCTCATAATAGGATAGACATACAAGCTTTTGAGTCCTCTGCTTTTTTATGGGCAGCAGTGCAGTGCCTGGCTGTGAAATACTCTGTACTAGCCTGCACCAGTCACCAAGAGCTTTTTCTGAATTTTAAGGTCAGATATCTCTGTTTAAGAATAATAATGATGAAAACCTGAGGTCTCACTGGATACTATTAGCCTACTCTGCCAACTAGTTTTCTGCCTGAGGCCTACTGGACATGATCCAGTGATACTATAATCCGTGGGATTTATGATTTTTATTGCTATCTAACCACATCAGTGTAAATACTGCTGTGCTGTCCCTGCTGTCTCTTCCACTCCCTTCGGCAACTGGCAGGTTTCTTGCCTGTGTTTAATACAGAAGCACAGTGTTCAAGTAGGGTATTTTTTCACTGTTGCCCATTTGCAAAGGAAATGAGCATCCCTGTGTTACGGGTGCTTCTGCTTTGAGATCAGCTGTGCCTGCTGTTTGCATTGGGGATGCTGGTGCAGTTGTGTCCATGTCCAGCTCCTTGGCTGGAAAGTTCTCCAGGTTCCTCCCAGAGGATAGCAGCCTTCATCTTTTAGCAAAGTGGCTCACAGAGCTGCCACAGTAACTAGAGTATGACTAAGGACCTTTTAAAAGTCATAAAGAATGATTGCAGCTTTGGAAAATTAGACTGTAGCGTGCCCGGAGGAGTGACATGTGGGAGAGTGACAAAAGCCAGCAGTGTTGGGCAGACCAGACAGAGGAAGGAAGAAAGCCGAGGAAAATCTGTATTGTTGTTTGTGGAGGGTCATTGCATTCAAATGTGTGCTGTTTCATGAAGCTGAAAGGCAAGTTAAGGGAGAGTTGTCCCCTTTCCCCTTGAAGCATCCATAGCCGCATGGGAGGGACCGCAAAATGTGATCTCACAAAACAGGTGGTATCCTGGGGTATGCAGCGGCATACAAAACATTAAGTGTTCCCACATCTGATTCAAGACGGGTTTTTTTAGTGGGAGGCAGGATTGTCAAGAGGACATTGCCTCTTTGCTGCCATTTTGTCAGTGCTGGATATTTTTTGTTTGATGCAGTGCAAATACAACATTCAGTTCTTCCTGAGCAGTCCTGTAATTTAATGAGAAAAATCCCTATTTTTATTTTATTGTATTTCTTTTTGTGGTAAGAAGTGGCATATTGCCTAAAAGTGATATATGCTTCTCTCCTATGTTCTGTTGTTCCTAAACCCCTTTTAGTGTGGGAGCTTAAGCACTGTTTAAAGCTGCTGACCAGTTGAATTTATAAAATAGATCATCAGCTCATTTGAAAGCACGCACCCAGTTGATATTTCAGCAAGTTCTGGCTTTTTACGGAAAGTCTAGGAGCCTGGATATTTAGTTTGTTAGTTAGATTATTTATTTGTGTAAAAACAGCCTCAGATGATCTTTCTGCCTAGGTGTGCTCCAAGCCTAAGCTGTAGCCTGAAATTAGCAGTGCTTTGACACCTCAGCACCTCTGTCAGGAGCACAGTTGAAGGAGAGGATGGGAAAAATGGGAGCATCAGGGAATAAAGTAAGTTTAAAGAAACTAGAAAACAGAACACCTGGTAAGGCGGTGAGAGGGAACAATAAAGAGAGAGAGAGAGAAGAGCTAGGAAAAAAACTTGAAACCTGAAGCCTAAAAGGACTTCAGGCCAAGAACAGTTAGCATAGAGAACATATAAAAGCACCTATTCTCTCTTCTCACTTTCCTTATTGCTAGTGAGGGAAAAGGAAAAAAAATAAAGAGCTAACTTTTTTGGCATTTTCTAAAGGTAGAATAAAAGGCAGAGCCGCTTACCCAGTTCTTTACTAGATATTTAAGTTACTACTGTAGCACAAAAACTGCCCTTTAATTGCTGCACCGTAATTGTAGGTATTTGTTTCTTACACTGCTTAAGGTCACATAAAATGAATGGAGGTAAAAATAGGTTTGTGTTAAGTGCCTCAATTTTTAAACCGTTTTCTCTTAGCTATCTGCAGAGACATTACTTTCCCTTTAGTCTCCTGGTTTGACTGCTCAGTAGATACATTTTTTAATTACCAAATTGGATTTTAGCAGGTGTAGTCAGTTGATGCATTATGGGTATAAGAGATTAGTGTTTAATCCTTCTTTTTATTACTGTGTAGAATGGTATACTTGGGAAAGTATTAAAGGTGCATTGCATACTCCAGAGTACAGAAATGACATTTATTACTGAGTTTTCTTTCAGCTAGCATCATTTAGAAAAAAAGCTGGTGCAGAAATCTGCAGGGGCCTATAGACTCATCTATACTGAAACTGCCTTAAACAATACAGAATGGGGGAAAATGGAAAGAAACCTTTTCGTGTTTTAAAACAAAAGGAGTTGTTGAAATACGAGTACTTTCCCTCTTGAAGATGAATATTCTCTTTTTCTACATTTTATTTTTTGTAAAGTAAAGACAAAAAGGGTGTGAAAGCACAGATTTTTGTGCCAGTGAGTGGTAGAGGCAAGGACTGAAAAGGGTCAGTGAATCAGATATAATTTGGACTCTGTCTGAGATACCAGTGCTGTGTTTTGCTGATGGCTGGTATTCTCGTACTGAAAAGCTGCAGAGGCATTTCTATCGAATAGAAAGAACGTTATCCCCATTTTCATTCTGGCATGCCTGTTACGACTTTGTTCTGTAAACAAAGAGGATTATGGGAACTGGAAACTAGATGGCATTTTATTAAAGAACTGTGTGAGTCTTTGCCTATGAATGCAAGAATTAGGCAGTCTGGTGATAGCTACCTGTGAAAGAAAATACTTTAAAAATAGGCCTTAGCGTTTGAATTATTAGGGTTTATAAGGAGGCAGTTCTCATGAATGTAGGAAGGCACTTTAATATTTTCCAGTTGCACGCTGCAACAAAATACTTCAAAAGAAAAACTTTCACAGTAATTATACAAATTAAGAATGAAAAGAGTATGTTGCAGAAATAAGGAGAGGGAGATTTATGTCCAGTGTTCTTCTGTCATGTAGACTGCCAGATTGCTTTGAAAGTATGTTATTTTAGGAAACGTACATATTTATCTATCTACCTAGAACTAGCAGTCCCAGGAGTGGGGCAGGAGAGAGAATTGCATTGAATCATAGTTGTGGTAACCAGTAAAAATTATTTTTACCAGCATAACATACAACTTTTATAAAAAACTAGGGTTTTTTAAAGTAGACTACCTAATATCCTAATTCCCCTGAGTAAAGTCATATATTAGTACTAGGTTTTACCTAATGCCTACTGCAGATCACTCAAACTGCTTTCAGTTAATGAAAAAAGTGTACAGGATGAATTAACCCTAATTCTTGCAAATCACTTTTCCTTTTAATTATTGTTTTCCTAACTGAATAGACAATTAAGCAAACAGTTCAGCATGGAAAAGTGGGAAGTTAAGCTGCTATTAGTCAGACCATGAAACACCTAAAGTTGGTAAATAGCTTGAATATACCCTCATTTTTACTTCAGTTGAAACCTTCTGATGTGACACTGCCTCCACTTGAGAGCTTCATAACTAGGTTTACCCATGGAACTAGGTTGTAAAGATGTTGAAGACAAGTGTAAATAGCATTTAGAAGCAAATGGCCATATTTGGCCCTTAGAAAGTGGCAAAACTCCAGTTGAGCTTGTGCGACCTGCTGAAGCAGCCCTCTGCTCCAAGTGGGCTGGGGTGGCGGAACACAGTGCTCAGCACAAGGCAGAGGTTTTCAAAAGCAGTTATTGAATTTGCAGGCTTTGGTAAGTAGGTGTCTTTTGACAGCCAGCTTTCTTTTCAAGTGTCACAGATTGGTTGCTCCAGCAAGGCTCAAAATGAGTATGCTTGGATTTTTGGATGGTCTGGAGTATGGTATAAACTACAGGTCATAAATACAAAAGCAGAGAAGAAGAGGGGACTAGAAAAAAAGACTAGAAGAACCCTTTAGAAACAATGCTGATGTATGGAAATTTCTCTAAGGGATATAATAACACATGGAATTACAATACAGGTAGGGAAATGCCATTGCCTAAAATAACCTGATTATATTTCATATTTATTTTGACTCAGTAATTTCTGTAGCTAATTTTCTCAGTTTACCCATGCAAACATCATTTTTCTGGCTGATGTAGACAACCCCTATATCAGAAAATCAAATCTTAAATAATATTTAATAATATTTCAAGCTGGTTTCAGGAAGTTCTAAAATTAGAACCAAGAACAAATTTAAGGGTGGTGATGGAAAAGGCAGGTTAGAATGTACTTTAGTTCTTTGTGATTATAACAGTTCTCCAGGATGTCAAAAACCCAATTCTTTTGAAGGTCATCTATAATTATAGTAAAAGATGTCTCATGGGTATTACACATGCCACTCCAACAAGCCATGAACTGAAATATGAGCATGTGCACTATGTCAGTAGGACTAACAGATCATCTTACAGATACAGAAGTAACTAGTATGAATAAATGACTAATTTATAAAGTAAGACGAAGGGCGGGGGTGTGGGAGGGGGCATTTTACGGGCTTTCTCATGTAGTTTTCTCCTGCTTGTCTCTCTGAGAAATAAAGACTTGTTAAATACAGAGTGTTCTTGGAGAATGTTCAAATATTAAGTATGCAGATAGCTAGACAGTTCAAGCAGAATTTTTTCATATAGCTTCTCAATCTGTCAAAGGTAAAAGTGGTATCTAGTAGGTAGTTGGACCTAAGATACTTTCTTGTTCTGTTTATTTTATCTGTCGCAAAAGGATCCCGAGTGGATTAAATAGCTATAAGTTTTCTGTTTTGTGATGCACACTCTTAGCTATATTGCTGAAGTACATGTGCTGTTAGCACTTGACATTTGTTGCAACTTTCCATGATGTCTACTAAGTGAGCCTTTGCCTTGAGGTTGATGCTTAGGCATTGAGAAGAGCATTCTAGAGGAGCAGTGTTCCAGCAAATTTACAGAAGGAAGCACGCTAGTGTGCTTGTATGCATGTGGATGTTATCTAGATGTGAATTGAATATTTTCTAAGTGCAGAAAATTCAGATGGCAAAATCAGTCTCACGATCAAGACAAGTAATGAAAATTCTGTATTAATATTCTGTGTTGCACATGAATGTAATATGTTCATGAAATATTGTACAACAGGCTATATTATTAACTTTTTTTTTTTTTTTTTGCTCAGTCTTTCTTTGGATCTAGTAATTCTGATACTATTTGCCTAGGACAAAAAGACCAGAAGCAGGTTGTCAAAGAATGCAAACCAACATGAGTAGCTGTATTTTATAGCTACTATGAATCATTCATCTCATTAGACCTGAGCATGAGTGGTGGTGATCTCTGGTGCACTTTAAATGAATTTGCATGTCTAGTTCTTAACGTTTTGTACACTACACGTGTATGCATATGTTGTAATTACTTTCATGCAAGAGTGTTAAAGTTTCCTTTCATACCATGGAGCTGTAGACTTTCATTTTACAATGTTGTAGTCTCAGAGGTCCTCTTTTATTCTTTATTTAATAGAATATACTTGCCTTGGTTTTAAGACAAGAAAATACTCAAATTAGGATAATAATGGTATTTGTCTTAGAGTATAATATTTAAGAATAATCACATGCTAATATTAATCACAATTTTTCATCTGTTTAAAGACCTTACTTTTATAAATCCTTGTGCACAGCCTTATTTTGAGCCTGTGAACTGAGTGAATTTACTCCCATGTTGCATATTACTGCTTTGATATGACCAAAAGTATTCTCTTTAAAACTGAGTTGTCTTTGATAGACTACTTCCCAGGGCTTTCAAATAATATACTTCTGAAGAGCAGATACTTTCAAAAAATGCACAGGATACTCAAAAACACTTAAAAATCCATGGGTTATTTTTATGGATTATGGTACTCTTATCTGATCATTTATTCAACGTTATTAAAAAGCAGTAAAATCAGATACTTGATTAAACTTTCTATTGCATATAAAGTGACTAAGATTCTGCAGAGTATATCTAGTTAACCTTTTTTTAAGTGGGAAAAAATCTGTGATTGATCTGTCAACATAAAGTGACTTGTGAAAAGCGTACCTCCCTGTCCTGTGGTTTTTAGAAGAGAACATGGTTGCATAAGCAGTCATTATTCACAGTAAAAAAATACTTCCTGTAGCATTTTTGCAAAAAAAAAAAAAAATTTTTTCCTAAAAACCTACTGGCAGGAATCAGTCTTTGTTAATACTAGTTGAACACTGAAAAATGAAGCAAAGTGATCTAAATCGAATTTACAAGACTGATAACCATGTGGTTGGGGGGAGAGCAGCTACTGCACAACCTGTACTCTGTCAAGGGAATTTAATTATAGATGGTTATACTTGACTATAATTTGTTAATGTGTGCTCCTTGCAAAGGGAGAATAATTCTCACGTTGACAATTTTATATGTTTTTACCAGGATACTGTCAGAGGAAGGGATTTTCATTGAATTTCATAATACACAGTTGCCTGGGGGAAGAATATCAATGAAGTGGCTAGCAGGGTGGGTTTTTTTGCTTTATTTTTGTGCTGCCGGAGTCTGTATGTAAGGAGATGGAGGGAAAGAAATATTCTTTATGAATTTGGGTGTCTAAAATGTGAATATATTCTCTTACTGTGCAATAGTTAGGAAATAATATTTTGTTGTGATATCTTGGTCTTTTGGACCATAATGACAAATATTCATTATCGCTCTCACCTTTTTGAGAAACATTAATGATCAAAGTTTAGATTAATCTTCATTCTCTTTCCCAGTCTTGTACTTTTCAGATGTCTGAGAAGAGCCAAAGGTAGAGCTGGCTTTGCTGTTTGTCCTTTTGTTCAAGACACTTTTTTAAAAAGCAGATTTTGAGAGTAGTTGTAGCTGAGATGAGAGGTTAGCAGAGGCACAGAGCTATGGGTTATGTTGCTGGCTAGTGGTTTTTGTCTTTTTGACTTACGTGAACTGTTTCTGAGAGGTTTATTTGTGAACAGTGGTGGCATTTCAAGAATGCCCAGCTTCCTCCATGCTTGGGGTCTGGGTCATCTGTGCCTCTGTAACCAAGTGCAAGTATCACAGTTTAATAGTCCAGTCATTAAATTCTTATATCATTAAATGTAGTGACTTTGGAGTAAGCTCTTCTTGAACATCTTTTTATTTTTGTGCTGGGAAATACAGTCTGCCCAGCTCTGAAGGTGGGCCAATCAGAATTACAGAATTAGGGCTGGGGTAAGTATTTCAACATACTGGAGTAGTAGCTTTAAGTAGTAGTTTTATACTCTTGGTTTAGGGTCATGCATGTTTTCATTTGGCTGTTGCATTTCAGTGTAGTGTTGCAGTGAGCTGACTCAAGCTGCAAGGCCCATGTTAAAAAAAGCAGGAGGTCAGTGGGATGGTTAAACATCTGGGAACATCTGCCTGCCAGTTTTCTCCTCCCGTGTGAACAGAAAACCAGAGGATCTGTTATCTCCAAATTCTTCAGGCCTGTAGCTTATAGGGAAGGAAGTCATTGTACCTAATGAAGCAGGTAGGATGGACTTGAGGAACCAGAGGAATTGCTTAAATCTGTGGAAACTTAGACAAGAGGCTGAGTATCTGTTAGAATTTTAGAAAAGCGCTCTCTCTGCTTATGAGGAAGACCAGAGGTAACCTCTCCAAGGAGAATCACAGGAGCAGCCCTGCTAGTGAGGTCTCAGTCTTTTACCCTGGCAGATTAGTTCTTTCAGGGCTCAGTGCTTTGTGGACATGTCAGGCTCCTCTCCCCAGGGTGAGGCTGGCCTTTCACAGGAACAGACCTTCCAACTCTGGGATCTGTCTGGAAAGAGCTGTATCCCTGCCCAGCTCAGCGAGATTAAAATTAAGAAAGTTGATGCTGTATCATTTATTTAGAGTAGTGCTGTGCTTTGTCTCCTTTTTGTATCTAATGGACCCTTCTAAAATACAGTCTTTTCTGTCAAGAGAAGGCAAATGGGGGATTCTGGATAACTGAAAGTGTGCAATAAGGAAAGAAATTTAGTCTGTTATCTGAACATCAGCTTGGTCCTTGAAGTTTAAATACAAAAAAGTGTGATTCTTCTTAGTACCTTCCTAAAAACAGTGAATTACAGAAGAAAGCATATGATGCATGACATTTAGTAGTGATTTTTCTTGAGAGGGACCTTTAGGTTTTGAAGCTAAATAGTTTGTGCATGGTTTAACACAATATAAAAAGTGCAATAACTGAAATGAGGCATAAAGCCTCATTTCATCTTCATCTTCACTGTGTGGATTTCAGCACAACCTTCATAATGGTATTTTGCACTTCTATTGCCCATACAATCAAAATATTTTGTAATGCTTTGGAAACATTAAAGAGCGATCGTTGGTTATAAAATCATACTTTCATTTCTTTACTTACTATTATTTTCAGTAACCCAGAAGATAAGTGGTGGTGAAAAGAACTGGATAGAGAAGGCAGTAACCTGTTACCAGTTCTATTTGGAGCACAACACATCATTATCTCTACATTTGGTTTTAATGACTTCTTGTTCCAGTGTGTGTGTGTCTTTCAGATACAACAAAAGGAAGGTGGGAGAGAATTAAATAAGAATAGGTAATTCCTAAGTAGATAAAGGGACATGTGTGGTACCTAATAATAGTTTAAAAAAAAAAACCCAAAAAACAACCGACAAAAAAAAAACCCAAACAAACAAACCCAAAAATCCGAACCAAAACAAAAACTCAAGGTCTTTAACTGAGGTTTTCTCTGTGAGGTATTTACTGTCACCTCTGTCTTGTCAATGAGGGACAGGGAGACTCAGTCCCAAAGCTCATAATCTTCCTGAGATGACACAGCTGAATCACAGGCTGATGTGGGCACAGAATTTAATATTTTTAACATATTTCAGGGTTTCTGCCTTACCCCCATTGGCAGAGAAAGTTCTGGAAGCACAGTTGTGTTTGCAGTTTAATGAAATTTTTTGAGTGTTTTCACTGAATAAGCTTGACTGGATCTTTGCAAAGCTTTAGATGCAAATCCCTGCAGCCATCAACTGGCAACCAAATGAAATGTACCATAGGACATGGAAGGAGATGGTTTTCTTGCTGCTGGTAGGATGAATTTGTACGAGGGAGGCTGTTCCTGCCTAGGATTAAAATACCTGCCTAACAGTCCACAGAAGAATATTATTGTTACGTGGCATGGACTGACTGGTAAAGCACAAGTTCTAACTCACAAGTGCATGTGATAAGAGCAGCAACAAGTTAAGTATCTCTGCTTTTGAGTTTGTTCTTAGTGCATTTGATGTCACAGTGAATTCAAGTGGGCTGCTTTTTCAGTTTTTTTTTTTTTTGTTTGTCATTTTATGTTTGTTTTACAGTGAGGTTTCAAAGCTGTGATGGAAACAAAAAAATACACTTTGGTAGCAGTGAGCCAGAAGATTTCAGAGTAGGTGAAGATGGTGTGGTCTATGCAGAGCGAAGCTTTCAACTTTCAGCGGAGCCCACAGAGTTTGTCGTGTCTGCTCAAGACAAGGAAACCCATCAGGAATGGCAAATGAGGGTGAAGCTAACCCCTGAACCAGCTTTCACAGGGGCTTTGGAAAAGGTAAAAAAAGAGCTAAATGCAGTCTGTATGAATGTATCTCCACAAACAGGCCTAAAAACAGGGGTTTGATTTTTGCCTGTCATGCACCTCTCCATGAACTAGCTTATTAATGGACACCTAGTGCATGCAAAGCTGGAGCTTTAAAAGGAACTCTGATAGTCTTTTATTCTATAGTTTTGCTGAGGCATGGAAAGACATGACTGTTTAACTATATAGGATTCTTTGTGTTGGAGCCTTTTGTTTGTGTAGCTTGAGATTTATACCTGAATTTAAGTCTCACACAGCCATTTCTTTATTTTAAATTGCTTGAAAGTATTACAGTATTTATTCAAGTGGTTAAATATAACCACAAAATAAACAAATCTGTGATAGAATGCATCAGTCACATTTATTAGATGGGAGCTGTAGATTTACAGCAGTAAGTAGGAAAGCACTTCTGGCAGGGAATATTGGCTTTGTCTTGTCCCGTCATAATCAAATTGGAGATTGTAAATTGTTCATGATTCCAGCACTACTTGGTAAGGAAGATAGTCTCCCTCTGCTGGAAGCTGCCACAGGATAAACCATGTACTGTAACAAAAATGAGACATAGCAATGTGCAGTTAGCAATGTATTTACTTTAGAAAAGCGTATTAGGATGTCTGCTTTTCTCTGTTATACTACCTGTTGCCTGCTGTTTCTTGCCTTTTCCTTAGTGAAGGATAAGTGCTGAGTTTACAGATAAGGAACAAAATTTATTCATAGATTAACATACCTGTAATAGGTACACATTAAAGATTTAAGCATAATGTTAAAATAGGTAATGTGGTTATGCAACACATTTTTCCTGAGAACACACGGGAGACCGCTGCTGTGTAATCCTCTGTTATTTGTTTGCTTACTTGGTGATTGTGTTAAATCTGCTAAGGCATGTTTTTAACAATGGAAATACTGTCACTTTGTTCATGGAAGCATAGTAAAAGAGCAGATGCTCAATGTGCCAGAGCATGCCCTGTTTATTCCAAAGACACTATTCAGGTATCCTTACCATCAACAGAATGTAGAGCCATAGAATCTGGCCTTCAGCTTGGGCATCTGTTCATACTTTGTGACATAGTTGCTTAGATTAAAAAAAAATGTTCTTCTTCTAAAATATTTCGAAAATGTTTTTGTCACCCTGTTCCCAACCTTAAGCAAGCTAGCTGTGTGTGCTGTCATCCAAAGGGTGAAATGACTGCAGATATAGAAGGGAGTAGGAAGGGAATGTTGACATCCAGGAGAGATTAATGCCCAGTGTGTAAAGTGGGTCATCTACTGCATCCATCATGGCTGACATAGGTTTAAAATAATTACAGCATTAATTCTATGGGATTTAATAGGGTCATAAATATTTGAGACATTCCTTACCAGTGTGTA
Organism: Pseudopodoces humilis; assembly: GCF_049639895.1. NCBI lineage: Eukaryota > Metazoa > Chordata > Aves > Passeriformes > Paridae > Pseudopodoces > Pseudopodoces humilis. Next base: position 44,421,321 of record NC_142200.1, read on the forward strand.
TTAAACTTCTCTTGGAACTCAAATTACATTATAGCACATCCAGATCTAAATTTAGTGTACAGTAGCACATTACCTGAACTGAAGCTCTAGCTAATGAGAAATACATAAAGGCATACTATTAAATTCTGCAAAATATGAACGACTTCTCAGAAAGTGCCAGATAGTTTACACAGTAGTGCCATGTTATAAATGGTTTATAATTCCCTTTCTCTTCCTAGTTAAGTAAGGAAAAAAAGGGTTCTTACAGTTTTGCAGTGCAGTTGTAAGTGGTATTGGTTATTTTCAAACTACACTGTGAATGCAAATAAAACAGCTCAATGAACACAGAGGAAAGACAGCCTTTCAGTCAATTATGTAATTGTACCTGAGTTACTTTATAATGTCTGCTAGTAATTCTCATTCTAACATGTGCTTAATTTTATCTTCTACCTGGGAAAGGACCAAAGGAAAATTGAAGAAATCATATTTCCATGGCAACAATACAAGCACAGCAGCCCTCTGAAGAGGCAGAAGAGAGACTGGGTTATTCCTCCAATCAACCTACCAGAAAATTCCAAAGGACCTTTTCCTCAGGAATTAGTTAGGGTAAGAAAGTTAATAGAAGTGTGGTTTCAGTGTCCCTCAGAGAGCTCTTGAAGAGATTTTGTGTAAATGATGTCTTGTTCATCGTCCAGACATTGATCAGAGTCTTTTGGGCTGGTTTATTATTGCTACCTCTGCATTGCATGCTGGGATACATCTAATTTCCTGGGGTTTAACTTGTTCCTGTGCATCTGTACTGGTAGAAGATGACCTTGTTTTGGGTGGTAAGTGATCTCTGCTGGTTCAGGAGTTCTCCAGTCTCCTGCACTGAGTTCTCTGCCTGGAAAATGGTGTGGGAGTGAGCAGGAAGCAGAGTGCACCAAAGGAAACCAAAGGAAATGGGATCTGATGGGGTGAGGACAGCAGCTGTTCCACAGGATTCTGCTGCCCAGAAGTGGCCACTGCAAGGAGCCAAGCACCTCTTCTGGGCTGGCTTCCAACCATGGTACTGGCTAGTCATGATCAATTTGTTGGAACTTGGCAGAAATTAGCCCAAGCTGATAGGACACAGTTTCACTGTTCTGTTTTATGTGCGTGCTGGTGATTCAGCTGCTTCTCACAGATGCATTGCCCTTCAGTTGTTTCCTTGGAATATGAAACAATTTCAGTCTTTAAGCAAAAATGGCAAGTTTCTAAAGAGCTGGCCTGTAATGGAAGAGAGCCTGTAGCTTTGGGCTGGGAAGGTATAGGGGAAGGGGAAAAACACAAACCAGACTTTTAATTTCATGTGTAATTTTATCATAGTATGTGTTTTATCAAAGACCTTGACAATTCTGCTTAAGGTAAAAGTACTTGCTTGTTTTTGCTTAACACAAATAATTTTTATTCTGAGAAATAAACAGAGATAAAATTATGTTCCTGAATATCCTTTGACCTGTTGCTAGCAAAGAGTGCTGCTGAAAACTTCAGACTTTATACCAACTCTGTACCATTTCCTGAATAATTACTTTTGCAAGTACAGCTTAAGGAGCAAGGAGAAAATAAATAGAGCTGCTGCTTGTCTCTGCAACAGTCCCATACAGCACTTGTTTGTAGCTAATGTAAACTTCATCTTTTTTGACACACAGATTAGGTCTGATCGTGATAAAAGCCTCTCGCTACGGTACAGTGTGACTGGCCCAGGAGCTGACCAGCCTCCAACAGGCATCTTCATCATCAACCCCATCTCAGGACAGCTGTCTGTGACAAAGCCTTTAGACCGGGAGCAGATTGCTTCTTTTCATGTAAGAGTTTAATTTACCATAAATCAGATTATCAAATTGAAGACGAACATCTGCTTCAAACATGACTTGAGCAGCCAGCATTTAGTTTTGCACGAGATATGATTTGAAGAGTTTGTAGCAGATTTGTATTTATTGTACTTAATAAGGCTATCTCTTACTATATTTAAGCAGCTTAAATACATTAACATACGTAAACAGTGATTAAATGTATTTAGATAAATTTTAAAAGATTGAAATATGGATACTGTAGCTTATATTTCAAGTACAGGCCATTGATCACAGTCTCCACTGAACTGTATACTTTCCAAAAGTTTATTTTTAATTCAGCAACTTAAATTAGGATGTGACTGCTGTTAGAATTGCAGCAGCTGTGATTTGAGAAATGGATGGGAAGAATAACGTACCAATTTTTATTTTAGGGGCAAATCTAAGCATTTTAATAGAATTGTAAATTAGGCCTGTCAGCTTATGAAAATGATATTCTTTGCTCTGACGAAATTGACAAAGTAGACCACAGATTCCAGTAGCAGTGGAAAAGGAAAGTTTCAAGGAATAGGGGGAGAGCAGGCTGTGACCTGAAGTTTGCTGTGCTTTTGGGAAGCCATGCTGAAATCACCCAGCTGCTGGAGAAAGTTTTCCAGCGTGCTGTGGATTAAAACACTCCTTGCCTAGTGCTCTGGGGAGCCCTTTGAGTGCTGCTCCCAAACAGAGGACACAGCAGGAGGAATCTAGGGGGGAAGTGTGGGTGAAAGGCTCCCTCAAACAACAGCTCTGGCATCCATAATATTTTAACTGAGCATTTGACATTGGCAATTCAGGGTTTGCTGACAAAGGAATTTACATTTGTATGAGTCATTTCCAGAGTGGTGAGATAATAATGCCATCTTGCTGCTTTCTAGCAGTTTTGTAGCCATAAGATACGTGTGTGTGTGTGTATATATATATATATACATATATATATGATGGGCATCAGCAGGACTGCTGTAGAGGGAGAAAGTTGCTCTTTTCCCCAACAATGACCACGCTCTGGTCTGAATGCACAGATTTACATTTAAATCTGCATATTTTTAGAGAATGTTTTCTAATAGTCATTATTAAAACCAGAATTCTGTATGACAGTAGGCACTAGTAGTAATCAAAATTACATGATGTAAAATAATTTTCATCAAATCAGAGAAGGAAATCTGCAACTTAGAATAGTCTGAACATCAGTTTCATTAACAACTTGGAAATTGAAATGGTCCATATGAGGGAGCAGTGGCAAATAACAAAATACACTGAGCTAAAAATGTCTGGTGTGAAACTTCCTGTCACTATTATTATATCTATTTGCACCTGTACATTGTTCAAATTATAATACTTTCAATGACTTTTGCAGCTGAGAGCACATGCAGTGGATGTAAATGGAAACCAGGTGGAAAATCCTATTGACATTGTTATTAATGTCATTGACATGAATGACAATAGACCTGAATTCTTACACCAAGTTTGGAATGGGACAGTCCCTGAGGGCTCAAAGCCAGGTAATACATGGGCTTTTGGGAGGCAGAGGTATTATTTTGAAGTATCATATTTACAGTATGATTTTGAAGGTGTGATGAAGGGGATACCTTCAGACTTTGTAATACTTCGAAAGGTGTCTTTAGTGTGATGAGCAAAATCTCAGATATTGTCCTCTTACTTAACCCTATTTTTAATGCACTTTGTAGCATGCTGGGATTCATTTCCAAAAGGCAAAATTGCTATGTACATGAACTAAAACCAGGGGAGGCTTTAAGAATTCGACTTCTGGTTCATGGTTTTCAAAATCCTAATTGTAACATCACAGTTCTTACATTTATTTTTATGATAGACATTGATGTTCGTTTAGTTGACAGGTCAGGGTATAAGAGACTTCCGAAATGTCACTAGATCCGGTTCTAGTTCTGATTCCCAGAGGCTTTGCAAATACTGGGGTTTGAAATCATGTCATTTGAATTCTTGAGAAAACTTAAGTGTTGTTCAGATCTCATTAAAATTCTGATCAGCTCAGACTAAAGTTTGCACTAAGCTGAAACCACTTCCTTAATTTGTCAGAAGTGCAAAATGAAAGGTTAGCACCAGAAGTGTTTTCTAACTTTGCAGTGTTTACTTGGCATTTGAGATCTCAAAGACTTCTGAGAGAGTATTATTTATATTGATTTTCAGTCACTATCAGTATGTCCACCAATTCTGAACAATAAGTATATTTCCTTTGGCCCAATTAATAACATAAGTATCTAAACATGAGATGTTCTCTTGTTACAGAAATGTTATTTGTGGCAGAACTGTAGGATTTCATTGTTTATGTAACTTCTTCAGTTATAAGCAAATCTAGTCTTTTATAAACATAGAGTATTTTTATCTCCTCTTATGTATTTTAATTACTCTGTTGGTGAATCTTGAGTTTAGCCAGTTTGTTTTAAGTAAAGAAGGAATGTGCAGATTTTACCAAAAGAAATACGTGCTTTGACCACTGCTTGTAAAGTGATCTTGTATAATCTGATCTGAGTGTAAACTGTTTATATAACACCAATTATTTATCCTGCTGCTAGGTACCTATGTGATGACTGTTACTGCCATCGATGCTGATGATCCCAACACCCAGAATGGGATGCTGAGATACAGAATCTTGTCACAGGCCCCGAGCAGCCCCTCTCCAAACATGTTTACAATCAACAACGAAACTGGTGACATTATCACTGTAGCAGCTGGGCTTGACAGAGAGGTATGGCAGGTCTTAATCCCACGGGCTGGGTTGCACTTAATATTGTGAAGATGCATGGCTCGGGAGTGTGGGTGGATGAAGGGCTGGACATGAGCTGACAATGTGCACCTGCAGGCAGCCATATCCAGGGCTGCATCAGAAGCAGCATGGCCAGCAGGGCAAGGGAAGTAATCCTCCTCCTCTGTTCTGCTCCTGTGAGACCCCACCTGGAGTGCTCATCGAGATCTGGGGTTCTCAGCATGGGAAATACATAACCTGCCTGGAGTCCAGGGAAGGGATGTGAAGATCATCAGAAGATTGGAGCACCTCTCCTATGAAGATAGGCTGAGGGAGCTGAGACTGTTTAGCCTGGAGAAGAGAAGGCTCTGGGGAGACATTATTGCTCCCTTAGAGTACCTAAATGGGGCCTACATACTGGAGCAGGGATTTTAATAAGGGCATATAGGGATAGGACAAGGGGCCATGACTATAAACAGAAAGCAGGTACATTTAGATCAGAAAAGGGAAGAAATTCCTTACTGTGAAGGTGGTAAGACACAGGAAGAAGTTGCCCAGAGAAATTGTGGATGCCCCATCCCTGGGAGTGTTCAAGGAGGAGGTTGGATGGTGTTCTGAGCAACCTGGTGTAGTTGGAGGTGTCCCTGCCCAGGGCTAGGTGTCTGCAACTAGATGGTCTTTAAGGTCACTTCTAGTCCAGACAATTTCATGAAATTGTGAAATATTTGTCCCCCTCCTCAGTCTTAACTTACTCCCTTTCCTTACCCTGTTGACACTGGTCATTGTCTTAGACCCATTGTACAAAACTCTGAGAAAATAATGTTAAGGATGACAATTGGACCTACATATTCTATACATGTAGTTACTCTTGGCTATGTGGGGTCAAGGAAGGGATCTTGTCCCATAAGCCTGTTTACACTTAAGAAAGAGGTACACACTAAAAAAGCAGAGCAATGCAATAGTAATAATAATAATGATAAAAAGAAATAATATGTCAGTAATTCATTGCTACATGCTGAGCAAGGTCCATCCTGTCGAGGCAGTTCTTCACTGTGCCCACCACTGGAGAAGGAGCGTGCCAGATCCTCTGCTCTGATTCACCCATCTGTGAGGTTGGGAATAAAAATATTTCCCTCCAAACTCCAAATCTGTCACACTAACTGTGCTTTTAAACCGCTTGAAAACTTCACAGGAGATAAGCAATATTTTATAAACAAGCTATAAAATCCAAACAAATCTCTTTTGAATACATCTTGTTTCAACTTCTGTATTACTAACCTCATTTTAGCTCATTAAATCCAAAGTACTGGATCTGCTGTTCATCTTTTAGCTGCTTGTTTATAGTTATTTAAAATGGAGAATAAAAACGCTTTCTGAAGTTCTGCGTTTTCTATTAATATTCTGATGCATTTCAGTTTGAAAGGGGCAATCAGAAGATTTGAAAAGATAAACAGACTGTTAGATATTGCAATTAATTTTTGAGGTTTTATTAACATTCACTCTATTTAAGTTGGTTTTGAAAAGAAGGGATTTGAGCAAAGGAAAACCCTGAACTTTACAGTATTGCCCTATTAAATTAAAAGAATGATGGGCAGCTTTGCCCTTGTTTTTAAAATCCCTTGGTCATCTTTGACAGATGAACTTTCAGAAGGACATAGCGATAATTCTTGAGGTTTTATTACTTGGTGACTAGCTATACTGGAGGGATTTAACTCGGAAGAAACCAGCTGCTTGTGGAGCTTAGACCCTCACATTAACAGTTGGAAAAGCCTTGTCATTCACCATCAGTTTTCCTGATGGATCACTCTGCTGATACCCAAATGGGTATATATAAACATTTCTTGAACATGTTGGATATTAATGATTAGTGTTAAATCATTCAAATATTAAATTAGACTAATATGAAATAAAATTGTTTCCTTCCCAAGCTTTGCTTCCTCCATTTCCTGAGTCATTTTGTGGAAGCCAATTAAATTAAAATGACTGGGAGTCTAGAGAGCCAAAGCTCAATCGTCTTATGACAGTGGGCCAGGGAGTGCCTTGCTGTCTATGTACCCCAGCTGGTCTGCCTGCTTCTGCCTTTCCACTCTTTTCTACAAGTCTTATCTCTCTTTATAAAGCTCTAATTAAAGTCATAAAATACTACACAGAATTTTAAATTCTTAAATAATGTGACACATTTTTTATGGGAGCATAAGTGTTGTAGGCATTTAAAAAAATAAAAAGTGGTTCCTCTGATAGGATTCCTCATCTGCTGGTATTTTAGATTAACATGCACAATGCATTATCTATGCTAACATGCACAGGAGGAGATTTGCTTAGGTAAGGAAACTCAGCTTAAGGCAGAAGAAATCTTTCATTTGTTATCTCAAAAGATGCTGTTTCATGAGATCCAGCTGCTCTTATTTCTTCCATTACTGCTGTGGAATTCACTTCAGCATTAAAACATCTGCCTTAGTGCTGGAGGTGCTGAAGAAGTCAGGCAGGGTACTTAAATTTACACACTGACATTCCTGCCTCACGTGAGGTTAATTCAGTGAAGTGCTCTTTTATTTGGCCTGTGTTGAAGTGGAAAGATGTGGACTGATGAGGTCTGCGTTCTTTCTTGAAGCTGCCAGATCGCTTTTGGATGTGTTGCTGCTAAGTCTCAGTGCAGGCTGCTGACACATGCTCCACAGCTTATTCCTGGCTGCTTCTCAAACCACAATAAAAAGAGGAGACCCACCTCCCCCAATTTCCCCATGCTTGGAGAGTTGTGTGCATGTTGATTTCTGAAATTTCACTCTCAGCAGTTGATCTGCTATATGTGAGTGCTGGGAAGAGGGGAAAAAATACAAAGAACCAAATGAAAACACTGATATGCAGTCTTTTGGGGCACTTCCTGGGCAAGTTTTTAGTGTGCTGGTTCTGTTGGAATTAAGTAAGATGATTGTAAGGAAGCCGAGTCTCTGTGTAATAATAATGGAGTTTCCTTAATGAAATTTGCTTCCTGGGATCAATGTGTTAAGACCCAGATGAATCAGAAGCACCTGCTGTTTCAATAACATAGAATCATGTGGCAGTGAGATTTGCTTCAATACTGCTTTAGATTTTATTGCTTCACAGTAAGTAAAGTATGATTTTTTCCTAGATGAAAGTGGTAAAAGTATTTCTTTGATTCCCTCATGGCTGCTACTCTTGTTGGTGTCATGAAGGAAATCTTTAGGATATTTAAAGCCTTTTGAAGGTCAGTTTGTAAGTATATTTTCTAAGCCAGAATTCATATATATATACACACACATATATATATATATATGTATATATATATATATGTAAAGAATTGTGGGATACATTTATAGCAGTACACTTTTGGGGTGTCTTGTAAGGGTTTTATTGTAAGAGGGTATGAGCATAAATCATTATCTTCAATGGGAGATAAAGATCCATACAGCTTATTTTAAAAACTTTCTATTCTGTGACTCATAGTTGCTGCTTGGAAATGTGCAGTGTTTAACCTCTTATGTCTGTCGTACTGTCTGGCCAAAGTTTGAAAGAAAGCTAAATACTATCAGTGGAATTATCCCTGCTTATTTTTTGTATCAATACCTGTAATTCCTTTTTGTTAATGGTGTTACTCTAGGGGTGTCCTGCTTAGGGTCAGGAGTTGGACTCCCTGATCCTTATGGGTTCATTCCAACTCAGCATGTTTCATGATTCTATAAATTGTTTCCATGAGAAGTAATCTGTCATATACCCCACTCTTTAAACAGGGGAAGAAAATAACGTACTAAGTGGGGGGAAAAAAACCCAAAGCATAAAAATAGACTCTTCTTTAAATATTTTTATTTTGCCAAAAGGTTTTTGCCAGTGTTAGTAAGCCATTTGTGAAAGTGCTGTTTCAAAGTAATAGCAGTTCCTTATGTTCATGTCCTTTATTTTGGGAAGAACTGAATGGTAACACTTCTCTCTGAAGAAGGACAATGAACTGGTAAATGAAGGAGCATGTGCAATATTTGAGAGCAATGAGTTAAAATAAACTTCACAGCAATTCTATAAAGAAAACATCTTTATGGTTTTCTTTTTTTTTTTTTTTTTCAATGGAACCGTGCTTGTGTTGTTTTAAACAGCTCACCAGGCTGAGGTGGGGTCTCTGCCAGGCGTTTCTGGTGCTTAGGGACCCTGGCCCCACTCCAGCTGTGAGGGGGGAGCGAGTGCCCGGCTCAAGGGCCGTTAGTGGCAGTGGGGAGAGAGGGGGCCCATGGCTGCCGTACTTGGCCAGGGTGTTTTAACATTTATGGAAATAGCCTGCTTGGTGCTTCCCTCCCCCTTTCTCCCAGTGCCCTTACTTGTCTCTGTTGGCCTCGACATCTTTGGTTTCCATAGAGATCACAAGAAGTTGCAGCAGCAGTTTTATACTCAGGCTTGGCTGAAACAAAACCTTGGCAGTTGTGGCCGTTTGGCCGACAAACCTACCTTGGCTCAGTGCTCTCAAATGCTTTTGAGGACTTTTCCTTGTTTTAGTATAAGGTGCACTCTGGTTCTCTTTTCACCATTTGAAAAGCGTTGTTAAACCTGTGATCATGCGTTAACTGTCTAAAGTGGTTTGATTTATAGAGTAGGAAGCAGTCGGCCTGTCCTTACCTTGCTGCTCTTTGAAGAAAGTCAAACTGTAGTTTGATATAAGCAATCTGCTGCTGTATTCTTGTGGCACAAACTTTGCTCCTGTCATTTTGGGTGATGTGAACTAGAATAAACTGTGATGGGCTCCATTGCTTGGTGGAGCACAATTTTGGGAACACCTGTTGTCCTATGGTAATGTTAGTTTTGTCTAAAACTTACGTTGTCATTTTGTGTTTTAGAAAGTACAACAATATACATTAATAATTCAAGCTACGGACATGGAAGGAAACCCAACATATGGTCTTTCAAACACAGCAACTGCTGTCATCGCTGTGACAGATGTCAATGACAATCCTCCAGAGTTCACTGCCATGACTGTAAGTACAGGATAGGAGTTACTGAAGGATGTGCGTATTTATAACCATTCTCTTGTTTCTCTCATTGTATTCACAGAGAGTAAATATTTATTACTTATTAAATACCATACTGGCAGGCAAAATCAAAATATGTGCAGAATATATATCCCTTACACACAGTGTTCTGCTTTTGACCAAAAGGCAAAAGCCAACAAGGGAATCAAGCCATTGGTTCTCTGGATGGCCTCAGGTAAATTTCAACTAAACTAAAAAATTAGATAAATTATCAGAGCTCCAGTGAAGAGAGATGGGCCGCCCTGCTTTGATGAGTGTTCAGCCTGGTGTGGCTCTGGCATGCTCCTCCAGATGAGGCAGAGTGTTTCCATGGTTTTTGCAGTTCTACGGGGAAGTACCAGAAAACAGGGTGGATGTGATCGTGGCGAATCTGACGGTGACAGATAAGGACCAGCCGCACACGCCGGCATGGAATGCGCTGTACCGAATGACTGGGGGAGACCCGACGGGCCGCTTCACCATCCTCACCGATCCCAACAGCAACGATGGGCTGGTCACTGTCGTAAAGGTAAGGCATGCTTGTGTGTTAGAGAATTCAGCAGAGATGGAACAAGTGGGAGAACACTGAACGGGGGGAAATGTGAATTCCTGAGGCAGCCATGAACCTGGAGTAAAATGGATGCTCCCTTTCTTGTGGAATCGAGTAACCTGTCTCTTCAAATGTTGCTTTGCTTATGCTATCAGTAGTATTCCACCTGCTCAGCTTTAAAAATCAGGCTAGGTTATTAGAAATCAGAAATCTTGAATCTTTGTTTGCTAAAAGTTAAAAATTACTCTGTGAAAAAGTGTTGGCTTAGTATTTTTTGCTAGTGTAAAGGAACAACTTCCTAACTCCTCATTTAGTAGTCACGCGTGTTGTCTGCACATTTTATGTCAAGATGTTCCATTAAGGAACAGATACAGGCAGTCAAAGCACAATCAGAGAGGAAAAAATGATAGGTGGGAGGGTATTTCTACAGAAGTCATTTAAAGACTGGCTATTTTTAAAACCTCATTTGAATACCTTTTATGGAATAACCTGTCTATCTTCATTGTCTAACCAACACAGCCCTGTGTTGAGGGATGTCTTATTTCAAGTGATAACAGTGTGGTTCTATAATTAAACCTGCCAGGCAGTAGCCACTTTTCCTCATGACCTTCTGATAAATGTCTCAACACTGAGTTGGCCTGCTCTGGTTTTGGCTGATCCGTTTCAAAGTCAAGTGTCCAATGCCAGTAATTTAATTTGGAAATTAAAAAATTCACTTTTTCTTTTCTTTCTTTTTTTTTTTTCTGTTTTGTTTTGTTGGGTTTTGTTTTGTTGTTGTTGTTTTTCTATTTTGTTTGCTTTCATTTCATTTTATTTAATTTCATTTAATTTCATTTTGATTCATTTAATTTAATTTAGTTTTATTTTAGTCTGCCCAGTATCTAGGTGACAAAAAGATACAATCTACAAATAGTATTAATGGTAATTCACACTAGGCTTTTTTAAGAACTGTCCCTGGTTTATAACTGCTCTTCCCCAGAGGTACCAATTCTTGCACTGCAGCCTTCCAGGAAGATTTATGTGAGTGTCTGTGCTTTTTAGCACTCCTTTAAGTGCCCAGACATGGGAAGAGTTGGAAACCTGCCTACTGTTTTTATTGGCAGTGCAATGAGTTGATCTGTCAACCTGTAATGAGGATTAGAATGTCTCTTGTCACTTACTTCATACTGTCACATGCCAACTGCCCCAGTAAGGTACAGGGTTTTCTTCCAGTCTGGGATCTGTGTGAGTAGTACAGTGCATAGTACAAAGGCAAATCCTGTCTCCAGGAATGCCTCAACCCTGTGCAGCATGACAGAGGAACTCCAGATTCACACTCCTTAAATTGGACTTCTGGCTCAGTGAGGAAATCTCCAAACTGAAGGTTGTCTTTACTGGGAAGATGGAAGCTGTAGGTATACCAGAAATGAGGTTGGCTGGGATTACCAAGAGTCTTTCTAATGAGATGTTGAGGGCATGAGAATCTCTGATCTATGGGAAAAGCTATAGTCAGGAACTTGTTTGAAGGAAACTTTCATGCCTCTAACAGAAAGAGGCAGCTTTCTGTCCCCAGGAGAGATCATCAGGAGGCACATGTGAGTGCCTGTCACAAAGGTGGGAGCTTCTTCATCATTTTGTGATTCAAGTATTTGTTTCATCATTTGTCTCTAATGGCAGTAGCACAGTAGGTTAAATCCAGGAATGACAAGGTTTCTAGCTCTTCTGACTTGAAAACTGCTCCTGCTGCTGCTAAGCAAGACCCCAGCATATGGGATTGTGCTGAGGTGATGGTGTGCTCTCTTCAGACTGTGTGCTCATTTCTGATAGAAGCAGTACAAGTAGTCTTCTGGAACATGCTTTAAATTTAAAATGTCATTGTGTGTCCGTTGCTGCTGTGAGTAAACATTAACGCTTCCTGCTCTTTGCTCTTCCCAGCCTATTGACTTCGAGACCAACAGGATGTTTGTACTTACCGTAGCTGCAGAAAACCAAGTGCCTTTGGCTAAGGGGATTCAGCATCCTCCTCAGTCAACAGCAACCGTGTCCATTACGGTCATTGATGTGAATGAGAGCCCATATTTTGTTCCAAACCCCAAGCTCGTGCGTCAGGAAGAAGGGCTGATGGCTGGTAGCATGCTGACAACTTTCACTGCGCAGGACCCGGATCGTTACATGCAGCAAACGTCTCTAAGGTCTATATAAGCATTTTGCAATGTCTGTGTTATGGAATGGGTGGGGAGCAAAGAGATGACGTGTGAAACGACTCTATGTACCATAGCGCGCAGCTATCCCAACACATCTGTGGGTTTTGTGCAGCTCTCTCCAAAGGGATTTTTGGCTGTAGGGAAGGTGAACTGCCCAGTATTCATAGGTGTGTAAGCTGGGTCATTTTCTCATCCTAAGTCCCGTTTCATCAAGATAGAATGCAGTTATGCATCTGTGGTAAAGTATATGTTCTATCCTGACAAATTCGGTCAGAGCAGACATGTGCTTCTGTGAACTAAGATCATTTGCAATTAAAATTCACCAGTAGTTTTCACATGGCAACAAAACCGGACTGTTGATGAAATCTGAATGTTTTTCTTTTTTCTCCAGCAGTGCAAAGTGGTGGTGATCTGTCTGTGGTCTCTTGTACTGATAGCTATCATCATAATTTGATCATAATTTTTCTTACATTTAACACTTTTCTACATGAGCATGCCTCATATAAGACATGGTCATTAGCTACAAAACTAAGGCTGTGACTGCCCAAGGGTCAGGACTCACCTTATCCAGCTTTTTTTTTTTACTTCATATAGAAGAAATTTCAGAACTTATGTTCTATCGTTCCTTCCAAAATCAAGATTATTGCAATTTTATTTTCTCTTGAATTTTGGTTAGCTGTTTGTTTTGCTGTTTGGTTTGCTCATTTCTGGACATCACCATCATAGAAATGACAGCATGAGGACTTCAATACTAAGACAGCTTGCACTTGATTAATGTCAAAGGGAAAATTTATCAGATAGAAGAATGGTTTTGAAAGATGCTTCTCTTTCAAATTAAGATGAGAAACGTGCAGTAAAAACAGGGACTCTGAAAATGAAGTGATATTGAAGTGCTAGAACAATGTGTGTTAGTGCAACTAACACTATCCATTTTTACCTCTCTCCTTCTCTCTGCACTCTGACAAGATGAAAATTAGTATGAATAACTCTGTAGGTGTAGGAAAACCAAGAAGGAGCCTGACTGAATATTTTAATTGAGTCTGAGTATTAATGTTATATAGTTCATGGTAATTACATGATTTCCTCCATATTATCATTACATGATAACTTACAGGGAAGGCACTTCAAGAATCAAAATGCAAGACTGGTTTTATTATGTATTTCCAATAAATTTACTGACAGGGCTTGATAAATAGAAATTTGTAAAATGCTATCTTTGAATTCCAAAAACACATTCAGAATACAAATTAAAATACTAATACTCTCTTTGTTGTCAATATTTATGTTAGCAGATAAATAACACAACTTATGATTAAATACACAGGTACTCAAAACTTTCAGATCCTGCAAACTGGCTGAAAATTGACCCTGTTAATGGACAAATAACTACTACAGCTGTTTTGGACAGAGAGTCAATATATGTGCAAAACAATATGTATAATGCAACATTTCTTGCTTCTGATAATGGTGTGTATCAATATTATGTATTTCTTGAAAAAGCTTTTTGTCTTTGTGATTGAATGGCATTCAGTTTTACTGGGGCAGAAAACAGGATATGCTTAGAAGACATCCCATTGGAAATCTGTTTTACTATCAAACTGTGTATAATTTCCAAGCTACTTGGGAAGTGGCTGAAAAATAATTCTCTGAGTTGATAGAAAAACACTGTCTTGGTTACATTAGTTGAGTTGACAGAAAATTGAAAAAGCCCTGCATGGGAGTGTGGTAGGTTGAGTGAATGCACAGCATGAGTGGGCTTTATGGGGAGTAATGTGTCATTGGAGGGGCTTTGTATTTTCCCACATTCAGGCTGCAGCAGTGCAGAAGGAAAAGTATCTTTTTGTTGTCAGTTTGTTAATGACAATTAACGCTGCTCAGAAATGAGTCCTTTGATTTCAGCTGGAGTGCTGTACTGTTCATAGCTGATAGCAGAAAGATGGACAGGCGCAGTTAGAACGTTCTCACATTAGAAGGGAAAACCGAAACACTGGGGCTGTTTGTCTTGGAAAGAAGACATAGTAAAATTTTCTAAACTGGAAGCGAGATCAACTGTTTCTATACTTTGGCTCCATTCTGGAGGAAAAAAAACAAAAATGGAACTGGAAGATTATGGGAGGTGGAATGAGAACCATTGCTAGTTATACTGAAAAATTCAGTGCCAAATGATCACATCGATGTGTGATTCCAGAAAGGTTTATGGAAGCATCACACATTTGATACGGATAGCAGGAATGTCTACAAATAGCATGCTGAAAGTCAGTATTAGAAAGAATTTAAATAGCACATTTATGGTAAAGGGTGATCTTAAGCCTTTAAAGTTAGGAAATAATTTGTCCAGAGGACAAACCAGCCCAGTTTTTCACCTTCTTTGAAGCCTTTGATGTGGACCGTCTCTGGAGATTAGCTGTCTGTCTGGTCTGAAGTGGATGAGTCCCTGATCTGTGGATCTGCAGTTACTTGCTGAATTTTGCTGAGTAGGGCCATTTTTCTGAGAACAGACTACTTAAGAATTAGTGTGCTGGCAGGTGCAGTGACAGTGTTAGATTGGTTTTGTAAAAGATAGAATCCCAAAACAGATGTAAATGTATAAGAGTGTTGATACAGCTTCGTTTAAATAACTTTGCAACCAGAAACAGGCTTAATGCTATTTCCTTTTCTTTTAGGAATACCCCCAATGAGTGGAACTGGCACACTTCAGATATACCTGCTGGACATCAATGATAATGCCCCCCAAGTGCATCCAAAAGAGGCCACAACTTGTGAAACACTGCAGCCTAATGCTATTAACATCACTGCTGTAGACCCTGACATAGATCCAAATGCAGGCCCTTTTGCCTTTGAGCTGCCTGACACACCTGCTAGTATTAAGAGGAATTGGACCATTGTTCGAATTAGTGGTAATTAACATTATGGAAATCTTCATAGTTTTAAGAAACCTGTGCAAATGCCTTTTTTTTGGTATAATTTCACAACATACATTAATTTGGTTAATATGAACAAGAAATCACCTTAGTGTAAATCCCCCAGAGAGCAAGAAATTTTAAGAAAGAAAAGATGGTCACAGCAGTCAGGAAGTCTGTTACCCTGAGTGTCACATAGCAGTTTGAGCAAGAATTTAAAACATTTTTTTACCAATACTATTTATTCCCATGTAAGCAATATATTACTTTTTAACCAACACCTTGTTTTCACACACAGGCGATCACGCCCAGCTCTCCTTAAGAATCCGGTTCCTGGAGGCTGGTATCTATGATGTGCCCATAGTAATTACAGATTCTGGAAATCCACATGCATCCAGCACTTCCTTGCTGAAGGTGAAAGTTTGCCAGTGTGACTTAAATGGAGACTGCACTGATGTTGACCGGATTGTTGGTGCAGGGCTGGGCACTGGTGCCATCATTGCCATTCTGCTTTGTATCATCATCTTGCTCAGTAAGTAGATAGCCCTCTTAATCTTCATTTAATTCTAACTCCTTTACTCTTGTTTTGCACGTACAATATTACGTTTCAGTATTGGGTACCTTGACAAAGACACAGGGGAGTTATTAAAGGCTCAGGTCCAGGAATTGTTGCTGCATGGACAGGTATGAAAACTTCCTGATAGTATGGGATTTGGAGTTGGACAGAGTACAGCTAGCACCTGTTTGGCAGTCAGGCTCTGCAGTTGGTTTGTGAAGGAGATTTTCCATTTATACCCATGGACACTTGCAGTGTTATGTCAGTGAGTGGCCAGGTTGAAGATGTGGTTAGTCCCCAGGCATCTATCTAATCTCTCTTGCGCTGCCTTTGTGTGATTTGGTGCTACCCATGGTGGGTAACAGTGCTTTTAAGGAGTGCTCTGATGTTACTACTATTGTGCTTCAGATTAATGCAAGTTGGAATTAGTTCTGGAAAGTAATAGATCACAGCCCTTCACGTAAGGCCTGGCAAGAAAGGCAGGTGTTGCAATGGTGCCTGTGTTTAAGTACTGCATAAAGCTGTACTAGTATTTTGTTTTGTGTGAAGTGCATTGAGTAAGGGAAATGACTAAAAATCATGAGTGTCTGTCCAGTGTAGTAAATTAGATGCTAGCTCTCCTACACATTATAGTTAACTGATTGCCTATAGTGGTGGAACACAAGGGAGAGGTTAGCCTGGTCATAGTACACTATGCACCCATCTAGAACATAGAAAATTATGGAAAGGAGTAATAAAAAAAGAAGAAAAAAACATTGAGCCTGGCTAAGCACATGATTCTACACAAGCACACAGTGCATTTTCGTTCTTGATACAAGATACTTTTTAAGTGCTAGGTATGAAACTAACAGAGCCTTATTGAAGGAGAGAATTCCTTCTTAATATAGTGGTTTATGAAGCATAGTCTTCCTTAATTCTTTTCATGACAAGTTTGTTTTGCAGATGTGGAATGAATTTGTTATTTACAACATTGAATATGTGATTGATTTCCAAACCAAATTGCCTATAGTGGTCTGAGTTTAAACATCTCTTACTTAAGCTACCTTTGGTCAAATTTTTAATATAAAAAAAATCTGTACCTTATCCAGAACAATCAAATCCAACTTCTTCATTGCTTTTTTCTTTTTATTTTTTTTTTAATTTTGACATTAAATTTCTACAATTTTCTACGACTGTATTTCAGAATTAAGATGTGGTTTTATCTCTTCCATTTTTGCATTACAGTTTTAGTTTTGATGTTTGTGGTATGGATGAAACGCCGTGATAAAGAGCGTCAGGCAAAGCAGCTCTTGATTGATCCTGAAGATGATGTAAGGGACAACATTCTGAAATACGATGAAGAAGGGGGTGGAGAAGAAGATCAGGTGAGGAAAGGTTAATGGGTTTTACGTATAGATTTGCACTTCTCACTCCACTTTATTTTGTTTACATTGAAACACTCTGGTAGGTAGGTAATTTTTACATTAAGTACTGAAGGCAATAACTTTAAATAAAACATTGCTTTCTCATTTTGGATTTTTGCTGTTGCAGATATACCAGTTGCTTGCCATTTGGATAAGATGTAAAAACGGTGTCTTGTCCTCTCGCAGTAAAAGCATTCTGACCAGATTCCTGCTAAGGCTGTTATGTTTAAATGAAAGTTAACATCCATTCTCATTGCTGTCTGTAAACTTTCCTCACCCTTGTCTGAGAACTTGTACAGCAACGCGAGTGCAGGGTGCCTAATATCATCTAACCCAAATACAACCCTTTCTTGGTGGTGGGTGAATGCCTTTCTAGGTATATAGTAATGTTGGCTATTGACAGATTTGCCACCACTGGGATTTCAAGCTTGGAAAGCATTTATGTTTCAAGTAGCTGTCAGGGCACATCTGTGTTTATTAAAATACCTTCCCAGGCAGGTGCCATATGCATTTACTCTCATGTCACCTCTGGTTGAACCACTGTTGATATGTCAGAGGACTAGGAGTGATGTGTATATGCTAAGAATAGCTTCTTTCCTCCCCCTCTCTCTCTCCAAGTTAGTGGATTTTCAAGCAGTGTGATTTCCTTCCTTCAGAAGACTTTTATTAAGTGCTTTATGAACATGACAAACAGCAGATTTATGCACATTATTAATGGTAGAAGTAAGTGTAGTAATTACAAAGAGAACAGTGCATATAATAGAGTCTAAGAAATTTTCCAGTTAAAAGCCTTGAAAAATTAAGTGCAATTCTTCCACACATCCCCAGTCTCAGTCATCTGGCACTTGAGTTATCTGAAAAGTGTCTCCCTTCACTGGTACAGACTTTTACAGTTTCCTTCTGCTCGTTTGTTTGTTTGTCTGAAATTTGTGTTCCCCTTAGTAATTTCCATGCTTCCTGCATTTCCCCAAGTACTGTTCCTACTTCCTGGCTTTTCTGCATAATGTTCTTCTTAGGCAGTTTTCAAAGGAAGCTTCAGTTTATGCAGTTTTGGAAAAATGCTTATGTTAAATAAAGGGAAAACAACCCTTTGAGTCTATGCATGTATTCCAGTTGTTTGTGTGTAGTTTGAGTGCAAGAGCTGCATCCTGTTTGTGCATCTGTTATTGTACAGGAAAGTTGCAATCCTAAAAGAAAATTAGGAAAACTCAGTCCTGTGAGAAGTAATTTTTCAGTTCACATGTTCCCAGCTCTTTTTCATCCCGAATTCTCTGGAGGATCTGTTCAGCAATTGTCATGGATCTTTGATTTTTAATTACTGTCCACACAACCCTCAGGACAGAGTGAGTTAGGTTCTCTGAGTATAGCCCATGGTAGTGTTGGGAGGGATCG
Source organism: Pseudopodoces humilis (assembly GCF_049639895.1). Taxonomy (NCBI): domain Eukaryota; kingdom Metazoa; phylum Chordata; class Aves; order Passeriformes; family Paridae; genus Pseudopodoces; species Pseudopodoces humilis. The sequence continues at coordinate 44,439,862 of NC_142200.1, forward strand.
TGCTGCAGATGGGAAACCTTAAGCATTGTAACAGTGTACAGCAAGAGCAAAACGGTTCTGAAGTGTCTCCTCTGCCCATCTTGTGCTGTGCTTCTCTCCAGTTGTCAGTGCTGTCTTTGTGAGAGGTACGGTTAGGGTGGTGTGGCAGGCGGCAGCGTCCTGCGAATGCCACAGAGATTAGCGCAATGTAAACCATCCATAATCACAGCCTTTCACCAGCAGTGAATGAACGTGCTGCACACACTGAAAGGAGAGCTGACAACAGGTGGGCTAGCAGGAAAATAGTAAGAAATGTGAAATTAGGACCATTTCCTCTCACAGTGGGCATAGAAAGCATCTAGACCTAGAGAATTTTAACGGCTTTATAAAAGATTGAGTGATTTTTAGTCACAAACCCTCTTGTTACTTTCTAAAGATGGATTTTAAAGCTACTATTGCAATTAGTTATCTTCACTGCAGCTACTTTGTTCAGGTACACAGGTCCCTTTTTTGATCCATTGACAGTCTCTGAGGCTCTAAGACACCCTTGCACACTCTAAATGTAGAAAACGTCCAGAAAAGAATAGCTCATACAAAGTATAACAAACTTCTATGACCACTTCTACTGTAGCCGGTTTTATACCACTAGAGGTAAAATGTGGGAGTAGGTTCTCCCATTAACTTCAAAGCTAGGAATTCCTTGCTATGCAGAATGGATGAAGAGAGAGCACAAACTTTTCAACTTATCTTTTGTCTGCAGTGGATAATGTAAATATGTTCTGCATTGCTCTTCAGGGAGATTATTTTACTTTATTTTGGTTAGACTTTTTTTTAAAATCTAAATTCTGCCTGTACTTAACTAGATGGTAGTAAATCCTAGGTTTGTTTTTTCTTGGTTTCCTCTGCTCCTGTGCCCAGGGGAAAGAGGGAGAACTACATTTCATTGGGGTTTATTTGGTTCTGCACACATTTTATGTGAGATTTAAAAACTAAGAATGCAAAGCTTTTAGAATGTCCCAACAAGTTCTCTGCAAGGAGTAATCCCATTTTTGCAAACCACGGCTTAGCAAAATACTGCAGAAGCAAAGCTGCGTACAGAGCATTGTCTGCAAAAGGTATCGGCTATAAGGATCTTTGAGTTTTTGTCAATGTTAATGAAAGTATTCAGGTGTTGAAGGGAGTGTTCTAAAAAAGTATGGGACTAACATCAAAAATGTATTTTCAGAATGAGGCCTCATAGGGTAAAACTCCCACTGTTCTATTAAAATCAAGAAAAATTGCTTTGTGTCAGTCTTGGATTCATAAGTCATCAGCAAATTACAGGAAGATGCTCTGCGTCAATATTAACTTTTTTATGGTGTGTCATCCCTAAAATCCTGAGGATTGATTAAACAAGCAGCTTCAGTAGAAGGCAGTACACAAGGTGACTCAAACACAGTCATCCAGACCAGGGTGCATCTCATGTGGTGAAATAAAAGGGAATTTTAAAACCTCATGTGCATCTCAGTGAAAACAATATTTTAAAAGCTTTAGACATATTCATAATCGGTAAAATTACTTTTATTTATAGCCAGCAAAATACTTTTTAAAATCACATGTTTCTCTAGAAGGACAACTTGAGGATTTACTCTGTGTGGCCTGATTATTTCCCAGATGTTTAGGTTATTTGGAGATAGGACTGTTAGGGCTTGAAGGTAAGTGATAGAGCTTAGATCTCTGTATCCTGAAACAAATTAAACTGGAGGTTTTTATCTTAAAATAATTTATTTATTTGCGAGGTTTCATTTATTTATTTTGAAGCTATGCAAGTTGGGTTTCTTAGCTGCCATGGCAGACCCAGAAACTCCTAAAACATGTTCAGCATGTTCCTTTCAAACTCTGTACATTCCGTCAGAGTGATGTCTCCCATAAGAAATTAGAGTTCAAATTCCAGCTAGTTCCTCTGAGTCATAGCAACTGCCAGCAGCAAGTTGGAATTCCTGTTTGGTTTTGTTGGTGTGTTTGTTTTTTTTGTTGTTTTTTTTTTTTTCTTGTGCCAGCAATTCCAAGGAATTATGATGTGAAATCTGTAATAAAAGAGCAGTTCAGTCCATCGTGAAGGTCTTCTGTTAATCCCATTTGAGGCCATCTTGGCCTGCTTTGTTCAGTCTGACAGAATGAATGCTTGTCAGGAAAATTGAGGATCTTGAATGATTCATAGTTGTCTTCTACCCTGGCATGATGTACACAGGGTCGTGTGATCTCCACAGCAGCTGAGAAAAATGCTATTAATTCTCTAAGCCAGAAAAGCTTTTGATCTGTGGGTCATAACTGAAGTCAGCCTGCTCGCCTCTGAAGAGCATTGTCAACACTGGAAATGTTCTGGACTTTCTTCACCTAGAAAAAGAAGGCTGAAAAACAGGCTCCAAAAAGTTCACAGCACTCCTGTCATTCCAGGCAGCAACTTTCTGGGTTTTGTGAATGATGAGTGTACTAGCAGAAGTTGGGGGTGAGGGGGGAATGGGAGAAAGCAGGGATATGCCAGATAGAAAGCTTTGGTTTCTCCTCAGGATTCTATTTTCTACTTTTTACAGTTCACCTACCTGACTTAGAGGGAGATGGGCCATGAGAGGGTTTCAGTCAGCATCATTCCACAGAAGTCAATGGGACTGGTTTGGGAAGGGGAGGAGTGTTGGGGTTTTCTGTGTTTAGTTTTTTTGTTTGTTTGTCTTTGGGGGCGGGGGGGTTGGGTTGTTTTTTTTGTTTGTTTTGAGGTTTTTTGTTAAACCTTGGTATTTTGTTTTGTTTTTCCTAAAAGTATATCTGAATCTTAAATTCCTGGGGGTGGGGGACAGTACAGCTCGTTATATTCTGAAACAGAAAGTTCAAATTACATAATGGGTAGCAGGTGCCTCCCTTGATTATTAATGGACCTCATGAACTGTAGCTTGTATTTGTTCAGTAAATGGGGAGGTGTGAGGCACAAATGGAGAATACTCTTTCCTGATGCAACGTGCTCTGAACTTGTAACACCAGTCTCAGTTCCAAGTACCAAAGGCTGCTGCTGACTGAGCGTTGAAGCACTTAGCATGTGTCTGCAGCGTAGTTCACGCACATCACAGCCCATAACCATCACTAACTCATTTTTGCCACTTATCTCGGGCCATTTGTGTGACTTAAATCAAGGCAGTGGGTGCTTGGCTGGGATATGTGCAGCATATGTCAGCCTGATAACTGTGATACATTTTTTTCTCATCTAATTGCTTTTATATACATCTCATTGCACAAGATGATTCTCTCCTTTGAGTTCATTTCTATAATGTTTTCTGAATTCTAGTAGTACTTGCTCATGCAGGTGGTCCTGTTGAAGCAAGTTGTCTGAGCAAGTGGGTGGTATGCTTTTAAAGTATTGCAGATGAGCTGTTTTGAACATGTAGGGTAATCTAGCCCTCAGATCTTTTCAGCACAAGAATTTCAATGCAATGATTTTACTATTATTCAAAGTAGTTTTCTTGCTGAGGAGTCTTCATGGTCCTTCCTCCATCAGTTGTTTTTTGCTGTTTTTTTTTACATTAGTCAATAGCTTGATTTTTGTCATTTTTTTTTACATATTTACGTAAAGAGGGAAAATAGTAGCATTTATTTTAATGGTGTTAATCTCATTAAAAATAAAAGATGACTGGTTTATTGTTATGTGTGCAGAATCTAAATTCTCGGTAGAAATCGTTCCTTTATGAACGGGTAGCTGTGTTACAGCATTTGTGTGTCATAGATAAAAGCAAAATTAGGTAATCCTTGTGAATTTTTGTGTGTGGGTTTGGGGGTTTTTTTCTCTGTCTTAACTTTCTGTATGCCCACATTTTGAGATAACATTAGTCTTCTGTGCTGAGTCTTGTAACCATCTTTGTGGCAAAGGTGATAATGGTCCTTACCTCCATTAACTTTATAAATCCATGTGATAAGATTTTCTTTTTCACCACCCTGTCTGAGTGTTAATCAGATCATTTACTCTCAGTTTTTAACCTTCATTTTGCATTGCATTAAGAATAGAACATGTTTTGTCTTCTGAAATTTCAACCATAATGAATTAAATAAAGGTTGCTATGATATTCCCCATGAATATAAAATACTATAATTAAAAGGTAGTTATTTTGGGGATTGTGTTTGCTTACTAAGACATTAGCTTCACTTTTTTGAATAAGTGACTCATACAGGGCTCCTGTGGAGGAATTACTGTCATTCCTTGGTGAATCTTTATCTCATGATGTGAAAACTAATGTTTTCATAATTCCATTACAAAATTGTTTTGTTTTATTTTATCATATCTAGAACCTGTGCATGTTACTTCATGTATCTTCAACTGAAATTTAACTTTCACTTTTTTTATTATGAAAAAGATAAGCTAGCTTCTTCATTATCTTAAAAATTATTAAGATGTAGTACTCTGGATGCATCTATAATAAAAACAAATGGGAAAAGCAATATGGCAGAAAGTAATCTAAAAGCAAATGACAAAGAGAACTGTTGGTGTTCCTCCCACCTGCAGCCTACATCGACTCAGTCCTCTGTCTTTGCTTTTTTTAAAGTCTCATAATTTCAGCAAATGAGATTTAGGGGGGTTTGTAGCATTTCACAGAACCCAGGCAATATTTTAAGTGCAAATTTCTGATAGCTTTTTAGGGTGATGTTTTGCTAGGTTTGGGGGTAGAATATATAGCAGAATTGGTTTTCACTTCTTTTTAAGATCTCAGTGGGAACATGCTGAAGTAAAATACTTCTTTCATTACTTCCCCATCCCATTTCTCTATTGAGTAGACAGTATTTACCTTTACCTTTGGAAGACAAAGGCAAAGCTGAACACCTATTTTATCCATAGGTACTTCAAAGTCAAAGATAGTTCTGTACTCTTAAGAAAATAAAAATCCTGAGTTTATACTAAGGCTTCATCCTCTAAAAGGGGCAGATAAAATTCAAATTTCTGCTACTCTTGCTTTATATGCACCTAAACCACTGCAGCTGATTGTGTTCCATGAAAGATGTTTTTAGGTCTCACCATCAAATTATGTCAAAGTGATCTGGTGACCATTAAGTTTATTGTTTCTTGTATGAGGATAGAGCTAAACTTCCATATTTCTTTGAAAAGGGTGCATCCCTTGAAAATGAGAAACGGGTATAGTGGTTTTGTTACATGATTCCTGTGTCCAGTCCTATGTTCATGCCTAGCCTAAGCTTTTGTTGTGTAGAAGGTACAAACCCAAGTCATCCCTAGAGGTGTATCACGGTCTCATGAACAGCCAGGAAATAAACCAAGAGTTCTGAGAGAAGCCAGAGTCATAAATCAATAATGAATGTCAGTCCCATTCCAGGCACTAGGCTGTGCTAGTGGAAATCTCAATTCAGGTGTAATGTATTAAAATATTTTCTGAGTTTTCCTTTCTCAAAAAAAGTCGGTCTTGTCTCTGCATAGCGTTTTATAGTTTTAGTTCATTGTGGTTTCATTCTGTCATTTACAGTTCTGCATCATAATGCTCCAGGATACATTCATATAAGGCAGTTATCAATTACTGTAACAATTTTTACTTTGTTAGAGTTTTTTCAAAGAACTTAAGTAAATATACTTTAGAACAGCTAATGAGGATGAAAAAAAATAAAAGATGTTTAAAATGTCTCCTGTTGTAACTGACGACTGCTCTGTGAGGGATTATTACTCAGGTGCTGTTCAGCGAATAGCTGCCTTGCCCAAGAGGAAGTTGTTTAAGGAGATTTTTGAAGGCTGAATTATCTTGTTTTTCAGTGATTACTGGGGAGTAAAATGGCCTTCTATTCTGGAAATTTTTTCTATTCAAGTTGAGATACTTGAACTGTGCTTTGAAATTACTGTGTACATGTTCTTAAAGAAGAGCTTTTGGGGGTTTTACAATCTTCTGCGTACACTTCCGGTAAGGTAGTTAATTTGTAGGGCTTGTGACTACCTGATTTTGACTTTTAGCACTCTTCACTGGGATTGCATGTTTCAGGAATGTCTAAGGTGTGAACTAATAATGGTCAAAGTCTTTTCTTAAAGGTGTTACAACTGAGTGAAGAGCTAATAACTTCAATATTGCAGTCAAGTTGGAGGGGAGAGGGGGTTAGTGGGGTTTGGGGGGGGGGGGGCAGTGAGATTGATTTCACAAGATGAAACTTGTGATAAAATGCTCTGCTAGCACATTAAGGTTGTCGTCTCTAACCACCAGTTATTGGAAAGGCAGCTATAGTTTCTCCAGTGGTAACAGATCCCTTCATAAACAAGCAGAAAAACAAAAAGTCATTCAACTTCCTTCACTTGCATCCCTGTTGTAGAATGTGAGGTTTCTGCTTCCCTGTTGACTGTAGGCTTGGACTATCAGACTAGTCCAAGTTTCCAAAGTTTCCAGGTCTCCAAAGGCCCGAGCTTTTCTAGATGGAAAATGGGTGCAAACTAATATATCTTAGCAGTATTACAGTTGAGAAAAACTAAGTAGTTTCATCAACAATCTTATTCTTTCTAATTTCTAATTTCTTTCATCAACAATCATAAGTTTGTCCAAAAGTTTGAGGAGGAAAAAACTTGAATGAACCATCTGTTTGCATGTGCTCAAGTCCAGACTGAAGGAAGGGGAATTTTTTCTAGAATTGCTGGAGCTAGGGCTAAAGAGTAAAAATAAATACCTCTGACAAAAATTGGCAGCCATATGAATCAAAGGTTCACAACTCTTGCTGAGGTACATTTCCAATGGAGGACTGAGACTTTTTCCCCAATGAACTGCCCATAATCCCTAAGCAGATTTTAACTATGAACAGGTTATATGGGAAAAGACTGCAGCAAAACCAAAACACTGTTGAATTGTGGTCCTGAAAATAAAGATTAAAAACGATGACCCAGAATACTGCTCAAAGCTGTCTGTCCCAACCTATCCCAGCATGTTTTATTCTGTCTTTGATGTGCCAGTTTTCCATTCAGCTGCCACTTCTCCAGTTAACTATCTTAACAAACTCTGTTTGACGCTAACCTTTAAGTGCATTCAGGAGCTTTAGGTAGTATGTGAAAAGCTTTCCCACTTTCCTGTCTGTGAAAGCAGCACTGAGTGAAGAGATGGGACCTCAGCACCTCTAAACAGCTCATGACCTGGCATTTTAAAGCATTTTTCCTTCTTTTACTTTGCAATAATAGAGTTGACTTTAGACAGAATGTTGGAACAGCTGGAGGTGTTGCATGGTGCTGTGTCTGCCTGGCACTCGGCCGGTTTGAGGAGGTGGTGGATGAGTTGGCTGTACCCCACTGATGTGCAGTTAGTATTGATTTTAATGATACGAGAGGTTTGAGAGTCCGAGGAAATACATACAATGGATCTTCTTTTCCCATCTGAACACTATTAGATAAATTTCCTCTGATAGAAGGCTAAATGACATTGTCATAAATTACCCTAGAAAAGAAAACCAAAATGGGATTCTGCATAAGGACACGTTGTTGCACTGCTGTTAGCTCACAGATGACTATCTTTGCTGACTTTTTAGCTATTAAGAGTGTGGATATGTCTCAAACTATTAAATATATAATATATACAAAAGGATGCCTTAGATGTGGACATAATACACTGATAAACTTGATTTATATTTCTGTATGACCATTAACCAGTAAAAGAATTGTATACATATGTGTGTGTGGGGGAAAAAAATTATAGAATTGAAATGAACAGAGACACTCTTCTGGTTTTAATACATTGTTATTTAACCATACCAGTTTGAATTCCTCCACAATGAAATGCTTAGATTTTAAAAAAAAATATTTTTCATTTCTCCCTGTTGGTGTTTTCTACCTTTATCTTTTGTGTGGGTATGAAAAGCACTCGTGTTACATATTTATAAATTGTAAAAAGTGCATTCTTCTCTGTTTGATAGGATTTTCTGATAGCATGTCTCTAAACTATTTTGATTTATTTTATGTAATAAAAAGGGAAAGGATAAAAAGTTCTGTTATGTTTACTTTTCTCCGATTCATACTGCTTCCTGGAGATCACTTATTATTCTGTTTGGTACATGAAGTACCGAAGGGTAGGAGTTACAGCTCTGCCCCAAGGAACTTGTAATCTAATTAAAGGATATGAAACTGCATTCTCAGGTCTCAGTGGAGCTGTTCCACCTTTTCTGACTGTATATTTGTGTGCAGTCATCTGAGAACCCAAGTAACAAATCAGAAGGTATAGTGGATTTGATAATCAGTTACAGTTCTCCCTACAAACTACCATCACTGCTGTCAAAAAGAATTCTTCTCCTGTTGAAGAGTCTGGGTTTGGGGTCACAGGAGGTCATAGCCTCAGAAAGGATCTACATCCCGTGAGATAACAGCAGCAGTAAAAGCTTGCATTCCTTCCCTTAGGAGCCAGTAAGGAACTAATGAAAATCTGATAGTCTGAACAGACAACTTCCAGCAAGCTGAGATTATATGTAAGATTTTTACCAGAACAGCACTGTTGAAGGATCGATATTTTAGATGGATAGAGCAGCTTATTTAGGATGTTTATGACTGCTTGGATTATTTGTGGGGCAGGGTATCTGGCATACAGTAGAGTTGGCATGAGCCCCCATGTGCTGATAGTTTGTGAATGGCTTTTGTTTAAGCCTTGATGTCTAGTTCTTTGTTGCACGTTCCCACCAGGGCCTTGTGCAAAGGCATCCTAGAGCGTGACTTCTTCTAGACATGGCAACAGTGAGGAGAATGGCAATAATGAAATGCATTGCACTGTGCAAAGAGAATTCAGGCATATCTATGTTCAATGCATAAACATTGATCTAATTAAATTTTTCACATACATACATACTGCTTATTGGAATTCATACTGCTGTGCTAACTTCATCAGTCTGCCAGAGTTTGAAACTGCAGCATCAAGTACTTAATGAACAGATTCATGAGTAATCTCTAGAAAGTGCTTAGAATTAGGGCCAAATCTGAGGAGCTTTGTACTTCTTACGACATTTTTCCCCCTTTGGCTTTCATATTATGGAAGCCACATAAAATCAGCAAGGAGTCTTAAATTCATTCTTTGAAGGTATTAGAAAATACTGCAGAACACTGTGCTTGCTTTTTCTCTCAGAATGTATGGTATTTATTTTCATAAAAAAATAAGAGTTGGATTTGGCATCTTTGCTGTATGCTGTAAATCATCATTACTAGGTAAAATGTTTAGTCCCTTAATAGTACTACTCAAATCCCTGCTTCTCAAGGGAAAACTTATGAGAAGCTCTACAAATCTGATGGAATAGAATCAAAACAGGAGATTGAGGGAGTATAAATCAAATAACATCCTGTTGGTATGCAAATAACAGTGTTATTGACTTATTCTCAGTAAGCATTACAATCCTGAAAACAGGACTTCGGCTGAATGATACTTTGCATTTTTCCTTTTTTCCTTCTCATGTTTCCCCTTGACAGATATTGTTTGGAATTCTGCTAACGTACTGGGTCTGTTTCATATTTTGCAGGATTATGACTTGAGCCAGCTCCAGCAGCCTGACACTGTGGAACCAGATGCCATCAAACCTGTTGGAATCAGACGTCTTGATGAAAGGCCAATCCATGCAGAACCTCAGTATCCAGTCAGATCAGCTGCTCCTCATCCTGGGGACATTGGGGACTTCATTAATGAGGTAAAGAAGCGAAAAAGAGTTTCCTTCTAAGATCTGATAAGCTTTTATATTTTGTTTATTCTACTCTGCATGAGTAGCTGTTACGTTAGAACATAATAACTTTTTAAAACTTCCTTAGACAATTAAAATCATCTCGCTAGACAGAAGTAAATATGTTCTTTTAAAGTGCAGACAAATTTAATTAACTCATTCAAACAGAAAGGGAAGATATATCAATTAACTTCTGTGCATTCGTATTAATTACATTCATAGTACGTTATCAGCTGCAACCACAATATCTCCAAGCAGGATTAGGCAATGGGTTCCAAGTTATAAACAGACTAACAAAATTGTAGTGTAACATAAATTCATTTATTAATTCACAGTAATTTAATAATGGAAGAAGTTCATTCTAATTCTCCTCATACATTAGCCTTTGAATCCAGATAATTGTGAAAATTTAGTACCTTCAATAAGACCAAAAGAATTCCATCAAATACGATTAGTGGGCAGGACAGCTAAATTAAATGTTATGTAAGTGCTTTTAATACTTGTCTTGTCATAGAGCTTTCAAAGATTTTGCATTATCTTTGATTCTTCAATCTAATAAATGTAATTGAGATTCAGACTATACCAGAGTACTGATAGTTCTGAAAGAAATTATCCTCATTATTTCTATCACTGGTCAGTCTTAAATCATTGGTGTTGTCATACTTACGATCAAATGTGTTTCTTGTGCTTGCTGGTTATAGGAAAAAAAAAAGCTAACCCAGAATTTTCTACTATTTTTGCTTTATTCTGAATTGTAGTAGTTAATTATTTTCTCTGGTTTTCTCATATCTTCCTTGTCAGCTGGAGCTGAACACATATTGCAGAGTATTGCAGAATGGTTTCTGCAAACGTGTTTATTCTTGTTTGCCTTGAAGAAAAGTCAGGCTAATATACTAAAGTCTTTTGTGTTAGAAAGCTGCAGAAAATTGAATTTGCCCCTTTTAAGGTATACAGTGATACAATTGTCAAAAATCTTGAAGGGAAATTGACTGGCAGGAAATGTACAAATATTCTTGTAAGACATTGTATTGCAAGAGACTCCAGTTTTCACATGCCTTACACTTCTAAATATTACAGTTGTAATTGGCTTCTGGAAAGTAGTGGAGACACAGGACAATAAAAGGCCCACATTGTTGGCCAAGGCAGTGTACACACAGGAGCTCCCTTGTGCTTCCACAAAATCAGAGATTCCCATCCTGTTCTCACACAGCTATGACCAGACAGTGCCCACCTGACAGGCAGTAGTGAAGAACCCTGGTTTTTTTTTGTTCTCAAAGCAGCTAGGAATCTCTATTATGGAGCAAAGGCAGGGAATGGGTCTGGAAAGCCAGAAAGGGGACAGAGGTTGTCTGGTCTCCTACAGTGTTTTAATGCCTTAGCAAGCTGTTCCTGCAATATTATTTTTCAGTAGGTTGTCACCCTTGAAGATGATAGCATCAATGTGTACACATGGAGCTGAAGAAACAGTACTTGCTTTCTTGATTTAACCCAGTATGTTAATGTTGCACTACAGACAAGCATGGAGTAGTTTTCTTCCTGCTGTCTACTGTATTATATCAGTACCTCCCTTTATGCTTCCCCTTGCCATCCACCAGAAAAGAAAGCTTCTCCCAACTATGCATATACAGTAAAATAATGTCATTAATGTCATTGATTAAGAAAATACATGGAAATATATATGAAGTTAAAGAAAACACGGCAATTTTCTTGTCTGCAAGTTAGCTCAGTATTAATTATATCCTCTGATTGAAAGGAACTATCTGAGGTAGTTTCTATGCTTTAAGTGTTACATATTTAGCTTGTCTTCTTCATGAGTTTTTTTTTTCCTTAGGATTTCAGAGCAATGTGTTGTTTTACTGTGGGGCATTCCACCTAACCCTCTGTCTAGCAGATGATAGCCACCCAAAAATTGTCCATGCTTCGTTTTCCAGAAGTCTGAGCAAAATGGGCATTTTATTTCTCTAAAATAATGCCATCTTAATTTGTGTTTTATGTAAAAAATTTCCCATGGCAGATGTGATTATAAATTTTCTACTGGGTGTGGGAGGAAATGAGTCTGTCTTTCATAGTAGCATTCATTGCTACAGTTAAATTTCAAAATTTTCAGTGTTCAGAGTATAAATGTTCAGGCTGCACAGGTTTTCTGTCTGTCCAGAAAATTGTACCTGCAGTCCTGGTACAATTAAGCCCAAGAAACTTGGTAAGTTTCTCTCAGTTTTACTTGAAGTAAATTGAAAAAAATATCTTGAATAAAGCCTGTACCAGACATTTTTTAAAGCAGTTCCTACCGAAGATAAGCTGAGCTGTGGAAACAACATAGCAAGATAAGAAAGAGCAAAGTTCATATCTCCCTACATCCAACTTCAATATTATTAGATGTAATTCTTCCCTTGGGCATCTCTAACCCAAACCACCCACAAAACCAACCCAGTCCCTAGCTGAGCAGGGAGGTGGCTGCTTTAGAATTGTCAGCACTTTGGTAGCAAAGTCTGCATTAGCCTCTTGGTTTGAAAAGATGCAACACTAAGGGAGATCAGTGCAATCTTTTGGAGGACTTGACCCTACTCCAGGAGATGTGGGTCAGCATGATCTCTTTGGATGCTGGTCCATGTGTAGGAATTAATTCAATCTGTTGAATGCTCACCAGCACCTCAGACACACAGCATTGTTCAGATGAGCTTCTGAATTACTTCAGCTTCTGACAAAAAGAAAATACAGGTCATTGATTTTAGATTCTGGAGGGTTTAGCTCCCATTGCCAAGCAGGCATGGGGTTTTTCTTAGTTTTTTCATTACAGAGTTATAAAAACAAAAAGCAAAAAAGATCTAATGGGTCATTTAGGTTTTCTTCCTTTTAGCAGTACTCTTTTTCTTCTGGTATATTATTTTCTATCTGTCATCCCTTGTATTAATGAGACATACATATAAGTAAGAGTATTTTATAGTGTTCTGGTGACTTCTCAGTTGAAATACAAGTTATAATTACGATAAAAAGTCATGCATTTTTATAACACAAAGTTGACATAACATGTACAGAGCTATGAACTGTCTAAAATAGGATGGTTCCAGAGGTGTCTAATAGTCAAAAGAGGTGTTTCAGGCATAAGCTAAATGACCTCAAGGGCTTTCTTGTTTTGTCCATTTCAAGGGATAGGTGAATCTGTAACTGAAGAGGGGAAGGGAAAAACCTCCTTTTCTTCCAGTGCAGTGTACAAACAAGTCAGTGGAATAAGTCATGTGTTATTAAGAATCCTTTAGAGACTTTGTTTCCCATTTTGAGCTTTTTAAAACCTAACCTGCAGTGTGTGGAGCATAATTAACACTTATAATAGTCAGGATTTGCAGGACAGTATATATTAGACCTGTTTGAAGTAGTTTCATTAATCCTGTTATCAAGACCCACCTATATTGTCCCTAGACATCTCAAGCAAGTTATATTGTGGTGGAGAGTTTGTGGCTAAGAACATATTTATAATCAATGGAGGACATAGCCTGAGGTAAACTAAATTTAAATTTCAAACTAAAGGGCTCATCCTATGGGGACATGGAGGACTCTGAATTCATTCTTAGTAAATGGTTATTGATACAGTGCACCTTCATGCAGAATGGAGTCCCTCAATGGTTTCTGTTTTCTCATGTCAAAAAATGGTTCCAAGTGTAAACCAATCAATTTTTGTATTTTCCTGAAGGTTTTTGTTCTTCCTTTCCTTTTCATCAAAAGTCTGCTGAATCTGATTAAGTAGTATGATTAATGAAAATAGAAGCATTAGATTTTGTAATGTTCCGTATTCAAGATTTGAGGGGGTTGCTTTCCTTTAATTTGAGAAAAATGGAGAATGCTGCCTGTATTAAGGCAAGTTTGCTGTTGTTCCTCAGCCAAGGCACTGGAGTTTCTCCAGTTCTGCCCCTTACTGCCTCCTTAGTTAAAGCTCCACTACATATATAAAAGAGGAAAAAGAAAAAAGTGAGTCTGTTCAAGGTCTCAAGCTGTCCTCTCTATTGCTGTGGCTCTTCTGTGACTGCTTGTTGTACACTGGTGGTGTAGCACATGTGAAGAAGTGTGACAATTCACTGCTCATGAGGTTCCCCTGCTCATGAGGATGTGCTCCAGAAATTCTGTTGTTGAATGAGCTTTTCGCTGTAATAAAAACTAGGGGTTTTCAGCTAGGAAACTGTAAACCAAGTAATTGTAACAACTCTGCTGCTCTGAGGTTCTTGAACACATCTGAGATATCTCAGAGATATAAAACAGAGATATCTTTTCAGAAGTGACTGACAATGAACGCCTTGGCAGCAGAATCAGTAGAAGCCACTCCTGGCAGCCATTTATTGTCTTTTCAGTTGTGCAGATGTGCAGCAGGCTGTGTATCCACACCGCCTCCACTCACTGAAATAAACAAAACAATAAACAAAAAGAAAGGTGGCAATGCTGAAACCAAAGGGAACTTCATAAGCAGATAGCACTGCCAGGGCTGTCTGACATGCTGTAGAACCCAACAGCAAAGCACAGCAGTACACCGCGTGTGCTCAAAGAGCCGGCTTAGCGGAGGGAAAGGGAAAACATCGTAGTATTTCTTTCTCGTTTTAGTATGTAACTTGTGACACGAGTATAGCAGAAATCTTGTCATTTGAAGAGCTGGACACTAAGTTCAGTCATTACGCTGTGAACCAGAAGATAGGTGAAAATGTCAGTGTAACTTGTGTCTGCGCGGTTGAATCAATACCTCCAAAACATGACCCGTAGCTACGTTCTCTGAATGAAATGGATTACCGCCAGCACAACCTTTGAGAAAATGAATTTGTTAGTAAGATCCTATCTAGTAAGTCAGTAACTCAAAACCAGTTTCCTTTTCTGAAATGCTATCCTGATAGCAGCAACAAATTGAAAAAAAAATTGCAACTTCCCCTTTGGAAAAACAGATGGAACGAGGCTGCCTTCTGCCTTGTCATGGATGACTGATAGGTATCAGAATTTTTGCAGTAATGTAGGAGAAGGTTTTGTTCACTGATTTCTTTTAATAAATTGGTATCCCATGGTTGGCTGGCTATTAGTGGGCAGAACTGCAGGGAAATAACATTTTGTCTCCAAACCGACTTTCTAAATGACTTTCACACATGGATACCTGGCATTCGTACCTCAGCACTGCTTAACCTCAGCCTGGTATTCATTCTCCTTCCATGTCACCTGCATTCCAAACACATGGGTGTCTGCCACCCCAGGCAGGCTTAAGGAAAGATGTAAATACCATAAGGCCAGTTTCTGCCTAAGAAGTAAAGTTGCCTTTGTGCTTCAGCAGCAGAAAATAAGAGAAAGCATTAGAACTTCCCCCTTGGAAGTTCTGGATAAGGGATGTCTTCCAGCATTTGCTATTGCCTTTTCAAAATCTCACATCTTCTGTGCTTGTTGGGGCCATCAGGTTGGAAAATGCCAGAGAAAGATAACAAGCATCACCAATTATTCTTATCTCATAATTCAAAATTGCACTGTTAATGCAGGCTATTAATAACCTGCTTGATGTTGTTGTACCACATGAAATGATAATTTCAAGGCCAAAATTTTTTCTTGGTTAGAGGTCATTAGCTTGATAAATATGTTGGGCTTTTCCACCGCCGATTTGGAAATTATTTTAGGTACATTTTGCACAATTCTGAATTAATTAAATAGGTTATAAAGAACTAGGATTCACTTCTACCTTAGCAATGCCAAACGCTTTAATTAATGGGTTTAATATGTATATACTCCATAATACATATTTGTAGAAGAAAAATCAGCTTCTGGTTCCATTTTTTCATATTTGGATAAAACACAATTGAAAGTAAAACGTACTTTTCTAATACCAGAATATATTAAATAATTTGAAGGAGGCACACTTAGCCCTTCAAATAAGTGGGAGTATAATAATGCCATTCTTTAAATAAATAAACATTAAAAATTAAAAGTAAAACCATCACAAATATCACTGGTAAAAATTAATAGTGAGCAGTTTAAAATCTTAGCACAGCCTTACAGAATTCTGGAAGATACATTATCCTCTGTCAGTGGCTGCCACAGTAGATGCTAGTCAGTATGGAAGATCTTGAAAAAGCATTGTTAATCCCATGGAAGAAACTGTGAAGTTAAAAAATACAAATCATAAGAGGCCTTTTTGGCTTCAGGCTTTTATATTCACTTTGTAAATCTTCCCCAGATAAGCAGAGAGAAATTGTCTCATATTTTAGAGTTAGTTACTCATGTAAGTGTTTAGATTTGGACTTATGTAACAAAACAGAGAATGAAGAGGCTTTTCTCTGGAAGAAGCGTGATTCTTTCCTGGTTTTTCCTCTTCAATTTCCCAGCATTTCCTCCAATTCAGCTTGTGTTGGTTTTAATTTGGGCTATTCAACTCTGTAGACTGAAAATCCAAAAGTGCTGATGGCCCACTATTTGTGTGTTGATAACTTCAGTACTTTGAAATGAGGAAACAAAAATGGTCATCATCTGGTACGAAATGAGGAAACAAAAATGGTCATTATCTTGTATTCAGCTTTAATGTCACTGTGTTTTTCTGAAGAGCAGGTGGATCTCATGGGTGGATGTGGCAAAACATGAAAGGCTTAAGACAACATACCGTGTATTTTTCTCACAGCAGCCTACAGAGGTACATGAGTTTAGCAGGACTAACTAGATATGGATTTTGGCACATGCAGACAGACTGCAGGCCAGAAAAGTCAGTGGACTTGCTATTGACCATGTGAGATGGTTGAAGTGAATCTTTGCAGACATGCTTTTTTCTCCTTCCTCATCTGTCTAACCATTCCCACGCTGGCCATGGCACAGGCTGTGAGCTGTATGTCTTTGAAACTGTTTATTTATTGGCTTCAGTCCCAGTGCCATGAGTCCCTCTTAAGGTTTTGTTAGGGCTGTAATTGCAGCTACATTCAAAGTGTCCAGTGCAGCAATGCTGGAAACGTGGCCGTTCTAAAGTTACAAAAATGTAAATCCTGTTTTGCACCGAATGGCAGGAGAGGAAGAACTTTGTTTTCTCAAGTGGTGCTTGATGGATAACTGCGCTGCAAATACTCCGGATATGCTTTTGTGTCGCTCTCAGATACAGAACTTCATCTTCTTTTCTCCCTCTCCTTCTTGCAGGGACTTAAAGCAGCCGACAATGACCCTACAGCCCCACCGTATGACTCCCTCTTAGTCTTTGACTATGAAGGAAGCGGCTCCACTGCTGGATCCTTGAGCTCTCTTAACTCCTCAAGTAGTGGTGGTGAGCAAGACTATGACTACCTAAATGACTGGGGCCCACGCTTCAAGAAACTTGCTGATATGTACGGTGGAGGTGATGACTGAACTTCAAAGTGAACTTTGGTTTTGGACAAGTACAAACATTTCAACTGATATTCCCCAAAAGCATACAGAAGCTAGGCTTTAACTTTGTAGTCTACTAGCACAAGTGCTTGCTGAAGGCTTTGGCTTAGGCTGCAAACCAATTTGGGCTCCGTGGAATATCAGTGATCCAATGCTGTTTGGAAAAAAATATTGAGCTCAGTTACACTTGAATTTTACAGTACAGAAGCACTGGGATTTTATGTGCCTTTTTGTACCTTTTTCAGATCGGAATTAGTTTTATGTTTAAGGCTTTAATGGTACTGATTTATGAAATGATGCATTAAAGAGACAAAATATGTTGGGGTGGGGAGGAGTAAGGTGAAACACAATATACTTCACAATGCTTTTGTTACATCGCATTGCTTTTATTAAAATAAGGAGATTAAAAATAAACAAAAAAATCCTCATGGAACAATTTTATTATCTGGGAGAGAGGACCATGAGGTGGAACAATGTACATTACTTCTAGTTTTAGATGTTAGGGGACTTTTTCACTAAAATTCTAAAACTTATGCAGCTGGTTGCAAATAAAGGGAGTTTTCATATCACCAGTTTGTAGCAGAATTGATTTTTTTTTTTTTCTTATGCTAGAATGTTAGACACATTTTGGTCTTAATCCATGTACACTTTCTGGTTTTGGTTTTTATTCTTTTTTTTTTAATTTCTAGTATTTTTTTCCCACTTCACTGTAAAAAATGGTATGTGTACATAATGTTTTATTGGCATAGTCTGTGGAGAAGTGCAGAAACTTCAGAACACGTGTATGTATTATTTGGACTATGGATTCAGGTTTTTGCATGTTTATATCTTTCGTTTATGGATAAAGTATTTACAAAACAGGTTGCAAACAAGTGACATTGATTCAATTGTTGAACTGTAGTTAGAGTACTCAATATTTTTTTTATTTTTATTTTTATTATTTTTTTGGTTTGGGGAGGGAGAAAAGTTCTTAGCACAAAAAAGTTTTACATAATTTGTACCAAAAAAAAAGGGGGGGGGGGGGGAGTTGGCCTGATACTGTTGGCACGAGAAAATATACAGTATGTTTTTGGGGTGGGGAGGGGGGAAGGAGCTTTCAAACTGGAGAGACTTCTGAGAACAGCTTTGCCTCTGTATTGTGTACCAGAATATGAATGATACACCTCTGACCCCAACGTTCTGAATAAAATGCTAATTTTGGATCTGGTGCTTTGTTTGGCATTTTTTCTTCCACCTGAGCAGCCCTGACTACAGTAAATAAAAAGTACTCAAAATGTGTTTGAGTTCTGTGAGAAGTTGTGTGTGCTTCTTTGGCATTTCCTACTGCCTGACTGAAAACAAGCTGCGTGTAGAAGAGAGCCCAGCACAAATTTGGGAGGCAAGTTCCCAGGTAAAAGCAAAGACATCTGTGCTGGGATTTCTGGGAAGTCTCAATTTTCAGTTCCCCACTGATGGCTAGCTCTTCAGTTTAATGTGCATTATCTAAATAAGAACTTGCATCATTTTTGGCCCATTTCTAGACTGACAGTTTAATAAATGTGTGATTATGCTGTGGGTGGCATAAATAAACTGCAGATTGTGGCAGTCCTCTGCTGCCTGGACTTTCTTGTGCTGAAGTGAAGACAAGCCCCTGCTAACTTTTGAATGCACATCAAATCATATCCTTCATGGCAGTGCTTAGGGTCATGGAGCTCTATCAAAAAGCCCCATTAGGAGATTTGTCATTAGTAAACATGTTTCTGACCTGTTACCATGATCTACTTGTAAACAGAGAAACCATAGTAGGTACAGCAGTTCTGTGTTCGTTCTCGTGCAGCAATCTGCCCAGGTTTGATGCCTACCTTTACAAATATTAACAGCCTAATTGTGAATGGTGTGAAGCTCAAACTCAGCAGAAACCCTACAGTTCTGCCATCAGTGGGCAGGGAGGGGAACCAGGCTCTGGGTCTGGCATAGCCACCTTCTGTGCTGGGGCAGCTGCGTGGGCAGTGCGCTCATCTGGGGGAAAGCTCTGCATGGTGCCACTTCACTGCTTCCTCAGCACTCACACCTTAATTTACATAATTTGACTTCAGGAGGTAAATCCCAAAATCTGATCTCCACTGGGCTTTCCACAAGTCCTTCCTTTTTCTTGCTCCTGATGAAAGGTAGCAATCCTCTCAGGCTGGGATATGCTATTTCAACCTCTGCACACCTGGCTATAATTTATATTCTACATTTGCAGCTATAACTTGATGCTGTAATATAGCCTTGATTTTTGAGTAATGTTTCAAAGTTACCAACAAGCACAGTTAAGCTATTTCCAAATTCAATTTGTAGTATAAGGAACAAAGGATATAGATTAGGATGTGGAAATAAAATCTGACCATGCATAGTTAAGGAAAACTTTCATAAAGGGCAGGATTTAAACTGTCAATGCATATTAAGTAAGTGGAAGACAGCCTTTAGTACAAAAAATTATGCAAAGATGTATTTTAAGCATAATCTATTATTATTACTTAGAACCAACAAACTGGAAATACTCGATGAACTTTATTCATTGGCATTGAATGACACACTGGGGGAGACATCTGTGAAAGATTTTCAGTTTGGACTATAGCACAATTTTTGTTAAAAGTGGACAGAGGTCATCTTTTATAAGCACTTGGCTGTTCTGCACAGCAGTAGGAGCTTTATCTTGATCAGACAAACAGCCAGCTCTGCAGGTCCTTTGAAGTCGTAGCAACAGTTCTCAGACCTAGTGATATGTCAGCATTAGGTCTGCTGAACAGAACAAAAGGCAAATGATTCTTATGCATCTCAAATGCTTATAGAAGAAGAAAAAAGGTGTTTGAACTGATCATCTTTCATGAAGTTTCGGATTCATTCTTATTCTGGAAATGTGCAACCAGGTTTTGTACCCGTGATACCTGCTTCAATGCCCATCAGAGTGAGGCTGCAGTGAGAGGAAGATGGCTGAACCTTGGGCGCTACAATACTTTTGAAAATCAGAAATTTTGGCAGCTTAATTTGTAAATGGCATTTGGTAGGGGCATATATTATATGTGCTTTATAGACACTGCATCCAAGGGAAGTTACTGGAAAGAAATGAGGCTTTAGCAACTTTGGCCTTTCAGCCTTTCTATAATTTGTATTTTCTTTCAATGATAGCCTTTCATTGCCTATATCCTCCTCAGCTTCAGGGCTGATAAAGGTGGGGAACAGTGGTTTCAGGAAATAAACATTTGAAATGGATATCTATGGCCTTATGTGTGGATGGGTCTACCTTACTGCATTTTCTCTGGGATTGCCAAATACTGATGAATATATCATCCTTTAACAGTCAAAAATGTACTCACCATGCTCCCTTCAAGTAGTTGAACTCCAAGTGGTTCTTTTGGTGCCAAAGTAGCAAAATTACTAAAAGCCACATAAGGGCTGCTGCTTGGGAGATCTCTTTCTCAGTATGCAGTACTTTCTTTGGACTAGACTCCTTACCCAGAAAAATTTACATCTATTCTGCCATGGTCCCATTCACCTTAATATCCAAGGGAAAATCTCCTCTGACAGGTGATGGGACATACAATCCCCAAAAGGGTCTTTAAAACCTTTCTGTAGTTATTAGAGGTGTCTCATGTAAGCTACTACCAATTCTTCCTTTACACAACTATTCCACCTTCCTAAGGAACTTTCCTGCTAGCAGCAGTAGCGTGATTTTGGCAGATTTACCTTTCTGGTTCAGGAGTGTGAAAGCAAAGTTCTTGCTTTTACCTTAGTCAATATTTATTAGTCAAATAAAAATCAGAAAAGTCAAACACTTAAATACCTAATCCATAGTGGTATATTTTATACACAATTTTCAGCCAGGGATGATCTAGATTTGTATGGTGTCCTTATTTTTTTTATTTGCTTTATATTTGCTTAAATAAACTTTAATGTTTAGTCTCTCTCTAGACAAGGATCTTTCCTAGGAATTTCTTTAAAGCATAGGATAATTTCCATTTATTTAATATATGTCACAGGAATAACGGAAATCTTTCTGTTTAGCAACAAAGCCCAGCTGGGAAATAGAAGTGGGGGAGAATGGCTAAAGAAAAAAGGCCAAGTGTTCCCCACAGGGACCCAAGGTGCCTTCCATCACACAGACAGGGAAAGAGCATCCCATCTGTTGATGAATCAATGCAAGACACTCTCCAGCCAGCCTGTGGCTCTGTAGTGGCCATACATCTTTTTGGGTGTAACAGAGAACTTGGAGATGTCCCTTCTCTGGAGTACTTGGTGTCAGTGCTGCTTCCTGTCCTGATGGGTTACATTCCAGCACTGGGCTTTCCCAGTTTTCCTCCTCACTTTACCTAGGTAGTTGAACAGTGCCGACTCTCACACAAGGTTTATGTAATCCTCAGTTTACAAGCCACAAAGAATCAAGTCTTGTTTTGGTTTGGTTGTTTTTCTGCAGGCTGGAGGATGTGTTCTCCACATAGCAATAGCTGGGAAGGCTCATCTTCCTTTTCAAAGGTCAGTGTCCTGAATAGTATTTTACCACTGAAACCTCTGTGGGTTTCTAGAACATCTGAAAATGCAGCAATTGCCAGTGAGACAGTAGGTACTTATAATCAGATGTGCTCTCTTGACTTTTCTGCCACAGACAGACATATCCTGTGGTGACATTGTGACACCACAACCCCGCCCAGAGAGCTTTTTGGGAAGATCAGTCAGGGTGAGGAGGTGGTGGACATGTGCTCTCTGAGCTGCTCTCCTGTTGCTCTGGTTGCAGAGAATGCATTTTTCTGTGTCTAACTGTTGCCTCTCAGAAGATTTAAGCATAATTGTACATCTCTTGCCGCTCTTCGAGCACAAAAAAGCTGCCCCTGTAGGATCCCTGGAATGCACCCACACATCTCATCTACTGCATGCCATGCCACCCTTTACAATCATTTACTGCCTCAACAAGGTGGTCATTTTCTGTTTGCTTCCATCTTTATTCTTCTCTCCCCAACTATTTTTCAGAAAATACCTAGGACCATTTGTCTTTCATTAACAAAGGGAATGCACTCTGGTTTATTAATTATTCTTGTTGCTTGCTGAATTTTCCATCTAATAGGTAGTTTTTTAAACCTTTTTGCCTTCCATAAGCAAATTCTAATTTCTTAGTTCTCTTGGCAATGCTGAGAAAATATTTCCACTTCTGTTTCTGTTTCTACTTAACTATTTTCCGTTTTTCTAAGAAGCTCTTTTGCTCTTGTTTTCATACCTTTTAAAAAAACAGTGACCAATCTCTTCTTCTTTAAATTGGCTATTTTTTCCTCCAATTAGAGAACATTCTTGTGGAGTTCCTATTTTCCTGTGTTGCACCAAGGGAAAAAAGTTAGATTTTTCATTGTTCACAATGGATTTTATTTATGACTATTACTTAAAATATATTCATTTTGAGTGGCTTTTTTTTTTCTTTTTTTTTTTTTTTCCAAGCACTAATGCATTTTTAAACCTCATGATGATGCACATATATGTAACTTCATGAAACCACCTTCAGGTGGTTCACTCCCTGCCAAAGAGCCTAAATAGTGATTCTGAAAGAAACATATTTTGCTCTGGGTATGAATAATGAAGAGTAGCATTGTGCAAATTACTTTTATACCCCTGCTTCTGAAGATAAAATGTGTTGATATGGTATGGGTATACACAGACAGACAGATCCATGGGCCCACCATTCTGGGTTCCAAATTACAGAAGTTTGATTATTACATTACATTTGTTATCTGCAGTACTGCAGAGTGAGCTTATAAAAACCCAGCTGTCTCTGTGCGCCATAAATCAAAAGTAATGGCCAGATAATCAAAATTATGTTCCAATTCTAGAACATTCATTACTGATGGCATTGTGTGAAGCAGTTATAAAAACAAGCAGTGTGCTAGGATGATTAGAGGGAATTACACTAAAAATGTAGAATCATTACTGGTATGTTTTGACTTGAAGTTAACAAAGAGCAGTTTGCTCACTAAGGTTATTTCAAGATAAACTGAGAAATAAACAAAAATTTATCTTTTAGCCTGACCTACTCAGGAAGCAATATTCAGAGCCCTGTCTGAGAACTGATTTCTCCTCATTTGGGCAAAATGAAAGTAAACAAGAAAAACTACCAAAAATAGTGAACCCAACCCTTAAAAACTCCTCATGGAATGGGAGAGGCAGCTTCAAAGACCTGCTTTGCTGTCATGTTTCATAACAAAGAATTCCAGGCTATTGCCAAGTTTTTTGATCTTCCTATTTTTTTGTGTGGCAAAAATTCACTCTGACTAGAGACCAAATTATCTGCCTGCAGAATGTCTAAATCCAAGCTCTAACTTAGAGTTAGTTACTTCGGTGTTTCCTGTTGTTCCTTCTTGGTATGATTAATTAAATACTTGCTATATCTAAGAAAACACTTTAACACCTGAACTACTGTTTGGGATGTAAAAAAGCCCCAGCCCATGCTCAGGAACTGTGCCTTGGTGTTTTATATACTGAGTGAATGCCATTCATTTGAAACTAATGATTTTTTCCATGAAAATCTCGTGGAAATCTCTAGATCTTATTGTGAAGGAAACAGCTCACAAATCCTTTGCATTTATTCACAAAAGGACGTTCCCACTCGGCCTTCAGCTATTTGAAGGCAAGACTTAAAGTTTTCATATGAGTAAGGTTTTCATATGGGTTGATGACCACAAGGAAACCTTTTGACCACTAGCCTTCAGGCTTGTCCTTCAGAGGCTGGAAAGCAATCCTTTTTGCTGAGTAGCCATCCATCAGGTCAAGTTCTCACAAAAAATGTTTCCCCTTTGAAATTCAGTAGTGTCAACATGTACACAGGAGCAGGGCAGTACAGAACATAACTGAGGGTGGCAGAACACAGCCCTTCCAAACTGAGTTCAGACCCAAAGCTCCTGAGTCAGCCAAGGTGCTCCCATTGGAGATGCTCCCCAAGCACTCAGCTCAGGAAAACATGTACCTCTATATTATTCCTGCAGCCATATATGATAGCATTTGAAGATAAAGAGCCTTGAATCACCAGTAATATATGCATGAATACATTTCTTTCAGAAAATAGAGACTTGACATAACAATTCCAAGTTGTTATCAATTATCGGTTGACTTCCTTTTGAAAAATGTCCTTTAATGACTTTTTAATCTTTTTTAACAACTCGCTGTATTCACTAAGGTGCTGTGTTTGCTGAACTCTGGACTGTGTTGTGATGACAGGTGACCCTGTTTAAATGAGCTTTTAGGGAAATCTATTTCGGAATTGAGTATTTGGAAGAGAATTTTGATGTCAACTTTGTTGGCTGATGGTCTCAAAGACCACTACTCTCAGACTTTTAGTAGCTAGCACAGGAATAGCAGATCAGCTGCCATTCTAGAGGGGAGGGAGAAGATGAAGCCGTGAAATTAGATTTTAACACTGCTCCACTCATAATTACAGTAGGAAAAAACATTTAGTAAAATGCTGGGTCATGAGCTAGATGCTGTGTAAGTATTTATTGTAGGGCTGTAGGCCACCTGCACAATGATGGCAATTTTGCAAGGATGGGATTCATATTCAGTCTCAAATAAAATACCAGGCTTCTCTGAAGATCATCACAAGGTTGTTCTTTTAACTCACATGAATATGTTGTACTTCTGCATATTTGTGCATCTTATTGCAGGAGAGATTTTCTCCCCTAATTGAAAATCCTTAGTGAGTCTTAAGTGCAAATTTTTGCTAATTGAATATAATAATATTAAATTTGTTAATTGAATATTGTGGGATCCCTGACAAAAATAAAATGTTTGTGAATGTCCACTTAACAGAGATTATAATGAAAGTAAGTAGAAAGGGCGGATTATAATAGCATGCCATCAACAACACTATATAAATTTGCCCATTGCAGAAAACTGAAGAGGTTTTTTAGCAGCAGCACCTTATTGCCAACCTTTTTTTTAATTCTAAAAAGAGTAAAAATGGGTATAATTTTAGAACTAGAGACGTAGGGATGGAATGAGCATTTATTCTGTGATCTTGAAGATTTGGGGCTTGTGACCCCCCTCAGTGAAAATAAAATTGCTAATGTCAACCCATCTTCGGCAGACAGCACCTCGCATTGATTTTATACATAATTCAGCACAATTGACAGCCCTTTCAGGACAAGCTGGAGACTGATATGTTATGGAGGCTAAATTGCTCCTGTAAAAGGGGGTCTCAAGAGGCCACGATTTGTGTTTAATGGTGTAAAGAGTTGGAACTGTGAAGAAGTTGGACTATGTTATGGCTGATGCAAAGATACTAACAGAAAGAAGTGGCACAGTAAAAATCTGTCACCACTGAATTTATTATTCTCGTAAGATAGAGAAAGAAACCCTTTTCTCCCCTCTGTCTTGCCCCAAACTGTAGTCAAAAAAAGTGAGAGTGCATTACCCATGTTTAGTTTTGTAGTACCAGATATATTATCTGTGCAATCACCTGGCAATCCAGCCATGGTGGGACTAACCAGCAAAAAAGCTATGGGAAGCAGCGCAGCATCCTTGCTGATGCTCTTTTGTCACCTGTTGAATTGCTCAGAGAAAGGAGCAGCTGTGGGGTAAACCTGGGCATAAAACTGAAATTTATTAATTTTCTCTAACTGTCTGTGTCTGAGTGTCCACCAGGGCTCCTGGATGATATTTCTGGGATCTTTCCAGGGTAAAAGCAAGTGCACAAGAATTTCTTCATGAAGTAGATGCTAATCCCCACCCTCCTTCACACCACAGGAACATTTTTATTAGCCCCAACCACCTTCCAAAGGACTCCTTGTACAGCAACAGGGGCAGGCATATGTGAAATAAGACTAAGGATGCATTTTTTTACTTCCTTGTCTCTTAATAAAATATTTTGACTCCATGGAGCACCACCTTTGCCTAAGAGCTGGTGCACAGCTCTTCTCTTGGTGGCCAGCCAGACTGTCCAGTCTCTGGCCAGCACACACCTTATGCAGGGCCAAAACCAGAACAGAACAAACTTCTGTTTCCGACGTGGATGTCCCCAAAATCCCCACTGTTAATTTGAAGTACTAGCAAAACAGTCTCACAGTTTAGGAACAATAGTAGCAGAGAACACATTGTCCTATCTTATTTTCATTTTTTTGTTCTGTTTATGTGAGTCACTGACGCACACAGTTTGTATTCGATGATGGTATGCAAAATTCAGTGCATGTAAGAAACTATTCTTGCAGTGTAATCAGATAATTAGATGTTTTGTCGCTGTCTTGTGCTGTTTAATATAAAGTACTTTGAATGACAATATGGCAGCTCCTTTCCAGCAAACTTTACAGGCTGCTTGCTGCAAACTGAAAGTGAACTTTAATTGGGTGTCCTGAGATTTGCTACTAGAAAGGTAATAACCTCAGCACAATAGCA
The DNA here is from genome assembly GCF_049639895.1 of Pseudopodoces humilis. Lineage (NCBI taxonomy): Eukaryota > Metazoa > Chordata > Aves > Passeriformes > Paridae > Pseudopodoces > Pseudopodoces humilis. Next base: position 44,466,250 of record NC_142200.1, read on the forward strand.
CGAAGCTGCATCTTTTCACTGTTGTCACTGTTGTAAATAAAGGCTAATTTTCCAACAGACTCCTTTCTTTAGTGATCAGGTTTACCAAAAGAGATAGAACCTTTTTCCATAATTTCTGCAGACTAATATGCAAAGACATGAGCAACCCAAGTGGCATTGTGTGTGAATGAGTATATGGGGGTGGAGACTGACAAAGGAGAACTACGTTTTGAAATAACAACATGAATTTTATTGAAAAAGCATTGAGTTGTTTGCCCTTTTATTTAGCCTTTATGATAGCAAATAGAAATTATTTGGCTTGCCAGCCAGACTTAGAAATGTGGAGGTAGAAAAAAAGGCAGACTGAAACCTCAGTGTAATTTTGAGTCAAATGAGTTTTGGATCAAACTCAATGCAATTTATTTTTATATACTGTCCTCCATGCAGAGTATTACAAAGCAGTTTACAGGGAGAGTTAATCATCAGAAGCTAAAGGGAAATGTAAGGCTTTAAAAGCCAAAAATAATTTGGCAGCAGGGAGAAATCATGGGGGCTTTTATTGGAGTTCTGAGAGAAATGAGAAAAGTTCCAGGCAGAGTGGTTTTTTTTCTGGATTTTGGTAGGGCAAAGTCCTGTATTCAGTTGTGTCAGAAAATGGCACATTGTTTTTAATGACACTACTTTTGAGTGGCTTGTCTTGTCAGAGAACCATGTCAGTGTCATCCAACCTGAGACCTGTTCTAGTTTTTCTCTGAAGAGCTGCCACATATAGTACTTGCCATAAATAGGAAAGAGTATTACTAAGATAGAGCTTCATACGCTGCAAGAATTACTCATTTTTTTTAAAAAAAAAGCTGATATCCTCAAGATATCATCAACTTTATCCTTTTTGAGGTTGAATTTAAAAACTATTAAAACAGAATGCTGCTATTGTATTATGGTCTCATGGATGTGAACACACACACACATACCTGCACATGTATTTAATATTTATTAATTTATTAATAAATTAATACTACTTAATATTTTGTAGATTGGGGCAGATTCCCCCATCTCTGGCTTCAGTTTTGCGTAATTGCTAAAACCATTCAGGCTAAGCTAATTTACACTAGCTAAGAATTCTATTTCACTTGTTTTGTGTTTACAAAAATCAATTACATGTATCATTCAATTAGTGGCTCTCACTGTGAGGTTTTAGTGATGCAGGATGTAGAAGGAGCAACATAGTAAATGTCTAGCCACAAAATTATGTGTACCCTTGGAGTCAACACTCCCTAGCTGACTTTTCCTCCAGACTCTCATGGGCACTCCAGTACAAAAAGTGCTTTCCAGACCTGCAAAACACCTCAGGCTAAAGAGAATTTTTGGTCTTATTCTTTATCTGAGAATGCTCTTCCTTGAAAGATCATATAATTCCTACTGCTCTTTATGTTATGTTCACTGGTTGGTCTTTGTCTTACACTGACAGAATAGCCTGGAACATACCTCAGAAAACAAAAGGAAAACAGGTGTGAATTCTTTCAGTTTATTTTGGTTAGCTTAAAATTTTAACCAAGCTAAACATCTGTGGCTTGTGACATTCTCCAAATTCTTGCAACATTTGTATTTATAAAGTGTCCTGTCAAAGGATTTGATGTGTGTCAACTTGATAGGGAGATAGGGTGCTGAGCCTTGGCTAGCCCTTGCCAGGAGAGGAAGCAGCCCTCCGTGCTTCACCCTGCTGAGCTGCTTCATTCCCATGTGTGAGTTGGAATGTGTTTCATTCCCACTGACCAGAAGCATGGGGTAGTGTATTGCAATAGAAAACTATTAGTGTAGATCATGGAATAGGAAAGAAGATGCAAAATGCTTTTTCTTTCGTGTGCTTTTGTCGGTCATTCATTATGGGGGTCATCTTAGGAAGTACTGATTATAGGAGATGCTATGTCTCAAGCTTCCAAGAACACTTAAAAACTGTTGTGATTCCATTCATCATTTTTCTAAATGATGACCTCTAACAACACAGTTTTTATACAAATGTTAACTTTACAGACCTTGATATTCATGTTTGTTATCGCAAGGCCCGTGTTGAGCCCATGACTGTCCATGTAAGAGAATGATGGTAGCATTAGATGGTGTGTGATATTGTGTTACAACACTTGTAGGTTATTATAACAGCAGCCTCTGGATGTTAAATCTCTTCCTAGATCAAACTTTTTTTTCTGCTAAAAGCAATTTTTGCCTCACCACTCACCCAAAGCCTGAAGGTGCTAAGATTTTTTTTTCATTCACACATTTGCATTTTAAATTAGGGGTGCATATTAAAAAAGTTTGAAGCAGTTGAGAAACAAAAGAATTTGGCTGTGAAATTCTAATAAGTGAAAGCTTACAATGAATTTTCTAGTTCAGAAACTTCAAAAAGCTACTGCTGCCTCATATTTATTCTGTGTTCATACAGATCTTCTTGTGAGGTCAAAGATGCACAAAATGCCTCCATTTACTTTCATGTATATGTTTTTCTGATATTTCAGCCTTCACTTCCCTGTCCCCTATGTTTCCTGTGCTTTTCAAACTCAATAGATTCCAGCTTTAACTGTATCTAATACAAACAGATCTTTAGGAAACTGGTAGGGCTGTGAATTACCTATTCAGGAGGACAATCCTTCTTGGTTTAACACGAAAACAAGACACTTGTATTTGCTTTTGTTCTTAACCTTCTACTTTTCTCTTAAGAGGCAGCTCCCAGTATTTTCATATCAGTGTCAAAAAATCAGATTTCTAAGATTTTCAAAAGCGTCCTTGATGACCACCACATTCCAACCCAAATACTCTTTTGAAGTCTTAAAAAGAAATGCATTTGGTTTATGCTGCATGATTTTGGTAGCAGGGAGAGCAGCAGGAGTGGTATCTCTGAGAAGAAACCAGGAGTTGCCCCCGTGTGGGCAGGTGACATTTCCAGCTGGCTCCAAAATGGATCTGCTGCTGCTCAAACCTGGGCCCCTCAGCAACACTGGTGGTGTCTCTGTGATAAGATATTTACAAAGAGTGAAAAAACATGGTGCAGCAGCAGTGTGAGAAAGGGGAGCACAAAAAAATGTGCAAAAAACAGGCCGGCAGACACTAAGGTGAGGGAGGAAGGAGGGGGAAGAGGTGCTCCAGATGCTGGAGCAGAGGTTCTCCTGCAGCCTCTGGAGAAGGATGTACTGGAGCAGGTTGTCCTCCTGCAGCCCGTGGAGGACACGGTGGAGCAGGTGAAGGTGTCCTGAAGGAAGCTGCACTCAATGGGGAGGAGCCCTTGCCAGGAGCATGTTATCTGGAAGGAGCTGCTGCCCTGGGGAACCCAGGCTGGAGCTGCTCTTGAAGAACTGTACATCATAGGAGAGACCCCATGACAGAGCAGGGGAAGAGAGCAGAGGAAGGAGCAGCAGAGATGAAGTGTTGTGGACTTACTACAACCGCATCCATCCCTCCTCCCTCCCTGCTTCTTCCAATAAGAGTCGGGAGTAAGGGAGTGAAATTGAACCTCACAAGAAGGAGGGATGGGGGAAATAGTTTTGTCTGTTTTTCTCACTATCCTACTCTAATTGGCAATAAATTAAATTAATTTTCTCCAGTTGAATCTGTTTTACCCATGACAGTAATTGGTGAGCGATCTCCCTGTCTGTATAACGACCCTGTCTTATTTTCTCACCCATCTGTTGAGAAGGGATAGCAAAAGTGCAGCTGGGTAGGCACCTGGTGGCCGGTCAAGGTCAGCCCACCACAAAAGCATATCACCAATAATAACTGAGTGGCAGTATCACAGCATCATTAACTTTTTCAAACATACACAGAAACACACACACAGACTCATCCCTTTGTTCTCTCAGCTCTGTGAAGCATTAATAGAATAGTGAAATGTCCCAGGAATTATGCAACTTTAAGGATTTGAAAGAGGAGAGGCCAAGAAAACACAACTCTGAAGGGAAGCTGATGAAACATAACCAGGAGATTGAATAGGTTTATAAAAACAGCAAGTGGTTTAGAACTGTAGTGAGGAAAACAACCCTCTGGTTCAAAAGCAACTGCTTTCTTGTCCATTTGCAAGATAATCAATATCTCATCCGAAAACATCTGTGAGCAAATATAAAAGAATACTATATTCTGGGAAAGATTTGCTGACCAAGCCCAAGTTCCATCAGGAATGGAAGCATAAATAACTTCAAAATATTGATAATGATTCGTAGGGAAAAAGAGCTGAATAAACAGCACTGAATAAAATGTGAAATTGCATTTTATCTTTCTGTTTTCTTGTAAAACTCTGTGCTAGCAGACCTGGACTGTTTCTGCCTCTAGCATTTGATCAGAATTCTATCTCAGTCAGCCTTTTTTATTTCCCTGCCTTATTTTAAGCATAATTATCAGATTGATAAATATGTGCATCAAGCATAACATTAGCAGAGCCTGTGTTCTGAATTACTGTGGGATTGTTGCTTCTAGGGAGCAGAGACAGTTTAGGACCAGAAAATGAGCAAGTTTCACTGAACAGATTATCTTTTTCAGCTAATAATAGTTCATATCAAATACCATTTTGTGAAAGATAGAGACCAACTTGCATGCTCTCTGTAAAAAAAAAAAAAAAATAAAAGTGGAAAATGTTCCCTACAGAACTCACATATTACAAAATCAATTTTGCCTTAAAGGACAATTTTTAGAGTAGTTTCAATCCTAAAGTAGGTCTGTATGTTGCTGGGCTCCTCATATATTTATATCATAGTGAGCAGTACAAGGACCCAACAGTGCTCCCATTTCAGGCCCTGTGGAAAATTCAGCTTAAACTCACGGTAATGACAATGGAGACTGGATTGTTTACATCCTGAGATTTTTTGTCTTGAAAGTAACAATTAGATCTTACAATACATGCACCAGCTTGAACTAAACATCTAACTGTTCTAGGACATCAAGGTGCTTGGTCTTTGTAGCTCCATTATAAATTATTATTGAATCTGATTTCTTCTCCACAAACCAAGGTTCACTTTCCACAGCAGTACTCCTAAAAAATCTTCTCCTCCTTGGTACCAAGGAGGAGACTTTCCTGGAGGCAAGCTTAGCTTTGCTGGTTTTAGGAACAGTTCAGCCTGTTTCTTGTAGAGGGCAACAACTTTACTGCCAAGAGAAAAGGATGAGCTGTCTGAAACAACATGCAACATCCAGCATGCTCAAATCCTGTACACACTCTGGTATTGGGCACCATAATGGGATAGGAGGTGGTTATCAGCAGAGCAGCAGCTAACTTCACGTTCCTCTTGGGGAGCTCCTTCCCTCTGGTTTTTGTGATGTCAGATGGGCAGTGACAACAGCTGCTCGACAGTGTCCTCTCGGTTCCTGCAGCCCTGAACTTGCTGATGGGGCCTGGTGCTGGCCAAGAGCTGAAGGCTGCCCAAAACACATGAGAAAAATAAGTTTCTGAAGGAGGCCTGTGTGGCCTGATCACAAACCCCTTCTGAGTCTCAAAAATGTGTTTTAAGCCACTTAGTCTAATGAGTGCAACATTTCCAGTCTAAGCCTTTTACAGGGCCATTATGCCCATGTATTCATAGAATAATGGAATCATGAAATCACAGAATCACAGAATGGCTGGAGCTGGAAGGGACCTTAAGGAACATCTGTTTTCAAACTCTCTGCCATGGGCAGGGACACCTCCCACTAGACCAGGTTGCTCAGATCCCCATTCAGCCTGGCTTTGAACGGTTCCAGGGATGGAACATCTACAGCTTCTCTGGGCAACCTGTGCCACTGTCTCACCAACCTTACCAACCATAAAGAATTTATTCCTAATATACAATCTAAACCTACCCTCTCCAGTTAAAGCCATTCCCCTTTGCCTTACAACTATCTGCCTGTGTAAGAAATCCCTCTACAACTCTTTTGTAGCCCCTTTAGGTACTGGAAGGCTAAATAATTGTATCTGGAGGCATTAAATGGTCCAGCTGCAAAGCCTCAGGCAGGTGTGAGCTGCAAGATTGGGAGAAAAAGGTTTTTTGGATGTACTGCAGTCACATACAGGACTGTCTTTTGGAAGGTTTCAGCTTCTCCCTTCACTGGGTAAGGAGATGAAGTATTTTAGCAGAGATACTGAGCATTCTCAACCACTGGGAAACTGTTCACAAACTTGTATCCCTGACTTAAAACATGGTCGTGTGTTACAGAAAAAAAGGAGAATATGCAACAATGCTGCTCCTGCTCCAAAAGGGTTTTGCATTCTGTGTAGGTTACATTCAGAAGCTGCACAGACTTTGGTTGCTTGTGCAGCCCTACAGACTGTGTTACTGCACATGTTTTCCAATTATCCAACTTCTGTGAGAACAGAAGGTCAGCAGACCATTCTAGATAAATATTTTTGTTACCTTATGCTTGATAACTAAGCCTTCCAAAGGGTAAACAGCCATGATTTCATCATCAATCTTGGAATGACAAGGTTCTGAAGTGCATTGGGTGCATGACACTCCAAAATCAGGGGCAGAAGATGAGCATTGACAAATGGGGCAGAAGGTAATATTTTGATTGATTGTTTGCATAGGAACTTACCGGTGAGGCCTGAGAGCTTTGATAAAATGCAAAGATTAAGATACAGAATTTGAACGCAAAAACTTATGTTTCTGTTGCAGCTCTGGCAAGAAATGTAGATGGAAGAGAGTACTGAACAGTACAAAAAGACAAAATTCTCTAAGAAAGTAATTCCAAATGCAATAATAAACTAATTAAACACTGTTAGAAATATAATAAAACTAGCGCTGTCTCCTACAGGCAGCCCACTGTCTTAAATAAGCATTTTAATAATCCTCCTGTGGATTTTAGTACAATTTTGTCTGACCTTTATTTAAAGACCACCAACACAGCAATTGAATATGATTGGCCAATCTGTGTGAATTGTCTTTAATCTAGAGTCAGCTCTCTTTATTCCATTGCTTATTTTCTTCCTCTTTACTTTTAAATGCAGCTGTCCTTTCAGGGGACTTCTTTTCTTCATCAAAATCTGCTGCATTTTCTGTCTTCCTGTGGCTGTTGGCCTCTTGTTTTGTTCTCCCTAAACCTTTTGTAGTCAGCTCCCGATAATTTAGAATTTTTTACTTTGTTAGAATCAGCTTCTAAAACCAAAATATTTTTAGCACTCTTAGAAATTAATATAATACTTATTAAGAGAATAGAAGACTGAATTCACTCCCTGTATAGCCACAATAACATTCAATGCACCTTGTGGGAGGAAATCTTTTGATGCTGCAAGTGTTGTTCCCTAGCACTGCTGCTATATCTGAACCAAGAGTGGAGTCTCCATGCTGAAACTGAAGGAGGTAGGGGTTCCATCCTTGAGTGTGCAACTCTGCCTTGTAGAGTGCAAGATCTGTGCTGTTGAACAAGGGCTGTTATTGCAAGATTAGATGAGCCAAACTGAAAATACATGCACAGCTGCGCATGGACAGTCATTCTCCTGGATTTCCTCTTTAAAAGAAAAAAGGTGGTCCTTCCCTCCAATATCAAATACTGTTCCAAGCTCAACAAACAGCTGCTGACAGCCAGAGCCACCACAAACAAAAATGATCTGTCAAAAAGGTAAGAGATTTTGGAGTAGTAGTTCTTCAGCCCTAATTCATACATTTAAAAAAACAGGGAGATATACAGCTGCTTTGCTGTCAAAGACATGAAGATTTGGAAGGTGCTTTTTTTCCCTCCTACATTTAACATATGTTTTAGCCATGCATAAGACTTTTCCAGACTGGAGGAAACATAAGAGGAGGAGGAGGGGCAGGGAGGAGGCAAAATTTTTCTTCCTTTCTAAGATGCAATCTGAAGTAATTCTAGAAATACCCACTTTAGCTGTATATATTTTTGAAGATAAGACTTGTTCATATCAATCAAAGCAGAGTGGCAGCAGCCGAGTGAATTGCTTCAAGTAGTTCTGCTCTTCACAATCTGACGCAGCCCTTTGATATGTTTGCTCAGTTGTAGAGGGGCTCTAATGTCACAGGCACAGCTAGTTTCCCACTCAGCTATCACACTTAACAGTGGGGAACTCTCCTGCACTGCAGGTGCCTCTAACACCAGTACCACAGGTATTCCAGAGGCCTCAGGTTTTCTGTGGGCCCATTGCCTCTCCCATTTTACCTCCATTTTACTAAGCTGATAAATAAACTGTTCATGAGATTTCTTTTTTTAAAACTTAATTACTCAATTCCAGCCACTGGTGATTCCAAATGAATGAGATCTTGGGAGCCAGCCGTTTTGCGTGAAGATATTGCAAATCTATTAATGGTAATAACAGGTAATAACAGCTAAGCAAGGAAAGGTGGTGGAACCAGGAGAGACCTGGACAAAAAAGTGAAAGCACTGAATGACATCCAGGTAGAAAGTGATGCAGAATTAGTCATCTGAAGAAGCAGAGGGTGAGAGTGGCATGTGAAATTCCAATTTTCTGCTTTCTGAGCTCATTTTAACCTGTTGTACACAGTGCTGCAGCTGTTAGACCTACTAAGCCATTTCCACTGACACCAATGCCAACCATTTCATTGCTTCCAATGAGAATACAGCTAGGCTGATATAAAATAACTTTACCCTAGAAAGCAACATTTTGAAGTGCTTAATTTACATTTTTTAAAGTGTGTTTTGTGGATGAACAGTCTTTGTTGACATCTCTTTGGGTTTCAACTAAAACTGAAGCACACATAGTTTTCTATTAAGATTAAGTAAACTCTAAAATATCAGAAAAAATTTAGAATAGTTTTTCTGCCTTGAGTAAAACAGAAAGCATAGAAATTGCTATCTTAATAGCTGTCTTTTTTATTTTAATTCTGTGACTAGCAGAGGTTTGGTGGTAACATTTTTGACAAGTTCTGACTGTATATGAACTGTTTTGTATCTCCTGGTGTAGCATAAGGCAAATTAAAAGATAGCTATATATAGTTTTTATCTATACTACTGAATGGACAGCCAGTAGTTGTCATAGAGAATGGTTTGGTTATATTTATGTGTCAAATGTTAATTGTCCTGGAAGCAATGTCTCTGTATCCATCATGAGGAGTGCTGGTCATTCTTCAAGGTCTGAATATTGAACAGGTCAGTCCTGGCACTGGTGCAGAGCCATACTGTCCTTGACTGTCTTTCTTGGCTTGAAGACAGTAGGCTTCAGCCTTGCAATGCAGGATCCACCCTCTCATGAGTACTGCTGAAATCCCAAAAGGAAGGAATCAGGACCACTGTCCCTTGTGATGGAGAGTGGAAAGCTGGGGTGACCAAGTGTGGCATGGAGGAATAATGACACAGAGAGTCTTTCAGGGAGATATGAAGCACTTTCAGACGTTGTAAGCAAATTAGCCCCTAACCACCTAAAGGCAGAAATCAAGGACTAACCTTGGAGAAAGCCTGGGACATGCTCAAGGCAGACCTTTCTGGCAGAGGAAGGACAATACGGCCTCTTTTGTGAAAAGCATTGTAAATTCTCTACGCTAAGACATCATCATCAAGTAGGTACATCTGTGAGTGTGTTCAACAGCAAATTTAGCAAGAGAAACTTGTGCATGTCATGCAGCCACACTCTCACAGGCTGCTTATACCTTCCTTCCCACCTGAAAGCTGCTCTTTGGAATGTTGTTTTATCACTTCTTCCCAGCAGCTGTGTAAATCCTACAGTCTGATATTCTGGCACAGGAGAAAGGACTTGAAGAAGAGGAGGTGTAGATTACACTAGTCATTCAATGGATAAATGTGTCAGTGGTGGTGTGCGTTGAAAATTATGTCTCTGGGAAGAGTGCTAAGAAAAACAGATATACTCTAGGGGTCTGTAGCTCCTCAGGAAGCTTTTTGAGTACCACCACCAAGATGCTGCAAAACAAAGAATTTGCATCTTTGGGACAGAGAACCTGGGAGGGAGGTATGGTCATGAGAAACTGTTACAGAAGCCAGTGCAGTAGTTCCCAGCCTCCACGTGGTTTTAGCAGGCAGACAGACACAGCTACTTTATAATTGGCCTTTCTTGGAACTCAGGGGCAGACCCTAGATTGTGACTGCCATTTGAAAGTGCTGCAATGCATAATAAAAAGAGTATGGAAAAACTGCAGTAATCTACATTACTTGTGACATCCATACAATGGCCATTTGCAGTGCCAGAGAAATTAAAATAAATATAAGAGGCCTGCCAAGTTGTTCAGAATGAAGGCACACATACTCTCAAGTGTTAGTAACAGACAAAAACATCATATATGGCAAAAATAAATAGATTGCACTAAAAAGTGGTCTTCTAGGAGCGATTTAGACTAAATTCAAGATGCAGATGGCATAACCTTCACTATGATCTTCTGTAAAGATTTGACAGAGGTGGGTGCTTTGTTGACTCTCCTTGCACAAGGTCACAGAGCTGACTGTATGCTGTTAATGCCATTGTGAAAAGAAAAAAAGAGACATCAGAAGGAAAGGCAGGCTTTACATGATTCCCTCAGTCACCTACCCAATTAAAATTGTGTTAGTTGAAAAATCATCAGGCATTCACTAAGGGCTGTAGACACTTAGAAAAAACCCAGTGGGACCCTAGTACTTTAATCATACTATTGATCCCCCTTTACCTATATCATTAATGTATTCTGGGTTTTTCTGTCTGTGTGGGTTTTCCTTTTTTGCACAACCTGATCAGATTTTGCATTCAGTTTCTGCATAAAACAGAGAGGACCAAATCTGTGCTCTTTTGTACAGCTACACGCAGCCCACGCAGCATTAAACTGACCATCATTTTGCTGGTCATGTCATGTGTGGGTGGCAATATGGAGAATTATACTTTAAAGGCTGGTCTGCCTAAGTTAGCCCAGGATGGAACAGTAGGTCAAAATAAATAGCTATGTTCTATTGTTCTATTTCTCAGAAAAAATCCCTATGATAAATTACAGAAATGACATCATGACCATGGAGATATCAAATGAATAACTGAAATGCATTGTTTTAGTGCACCTGGTTTATGTTTCTAGCTAAGAACTAGTTCACTGTTTCACATTTCTGACACACAGAAGTCTCTGTTAAACATCCAGGCCACCTATTTCTTCAATTAAGATGTGAGAGTTAGCAGCACATATTTTGTGGCATTTTTAATAAGCCCTTTAGCAGGCCACAAAAGATCAAAACCAAGAAGTAATATAGGTTTACTAGGAGGTTGTTCTGGCATTTATACATCATGTTGAGTACATCAGAAAACAAAGCCAGTTTAAGAACAGCTCTGTTCCTCCTAATGCACCAAACAGGGCCCGAAATTATTCACTTTAAATTCAGTGAAAAAGCCCCATTATGTTTAATGTGTTGCATCAATTGTTGTTGACTAAAATGTCAATATTTACAGTTGCCACCAGGAAACATGAAACTGTCACAGCACTTGCCTTTTGACAGCAGAAAACTAGCTCTCCTTGGTTAACACCACATGGAAAGTACTGGGAATAGCAGTCACAGTAGGGATAACAAAATGCTTGATGAAATCCAGGCACTGAAATCCACAGTGCTTTTCTCTTCAGAGGCACTCCTAATGCAATAGATCTACAGAGGCATGGTAAGTAACTCCCACATCAACCTCTATTACATAAAATAATTAAGTCTACATCAATGATTTGGAATGAGAGACCATTGCCACAGGATCAATGTTGTGTACTTTGAAGAAGAACGAACCTGAGCTGCACCATGCCATTTATTTTCCATAAATGCTTTGGCTTTGCCTTGCTGTTCTTGCATCTGCAGGAGCCCATTATCCTGGATAATACCCCATTCCATTGACAATTATATCTTATTTCTGTCCTTTAAGTAGCCGCTGCTTTGAGGATCTCTCATTATGTGATGCAATTTCCATCGCTGAGCCTCCTTTAACTTTTACTGCCAGGAGAACATTTTTATATTAACCCCTGCACGTACCCAGAAACACCAGCTCAGAGCCAGCATCAGGTAAAATTTTGATGGCTGTAGCAGGATGATCACTGCACAGAGCTTGGGAACCAACTGATTTGTATTTATGTGGTCAGCAGGGACAATAGAAATCCCAGGACTCAGAAGAAAATTAGTAGATTTAGGCTTTTCCCACACGCTGTGTTCTCAATAATACAAGCTTTCACTAAAAGAAAAAAAAAAACTCACGACTTCTAGCCCTCCCAATTGCAAAAATAGTCTTCACTAAATCCCATCGCTGCTGTTGTGTTGAGTTTGCAGCTAGCCAGACTGAAACAATAGCACCCAAAGAGCCCTCAACTCCCTGGTTGCATCTTAATGGGATGTTTGTTAACTTCAAAGCTGACCATTTAAATGCTAACATTATTAGGCAAGTAATACAAAACATAAGCACCCAGCTTGAATCATTAGCATTTAATTGCCTAACATTTTCTCTTGTTTAATCTACAGCACTGTGCAAACTGGTCTTAATTTTGGTTTTGAACAACGGAGCACTCAAAGTTATGTTGCCCTGTGTGGAGGGACTCATGAAGAAAAAGCAAAATATTTGAGCTTGCAAAAACCTGAGTCTTTCAATGCCAGAAACAATGCAGTTTTACTCTAAAGTTTTCTCAGCTCTTAATTTGTTTTTTTTCTTTTATTTAGGTTCTTTTCCTTGACTGGGTGGCTTGTTACCTACTCGGGGAGAGGACTATTGTTAAGAAGTAAGTGAAGATTCATCTGCTAATGAAAGAGTTCAGAGTTGTTTCCTCTCTTCTTTCCTTGAGCAAATGGGAAAAAAAGCTTTTTCAAGGTGGTGTAAAGGTCACTGACAATAGCTCCCCTATAGATGCCAATGTGTGACATTTTGCCTGAATACAACAGAAACATGATAAGCTATGGAGAAATTCAAATTCTCTCGTAGATAAAGCTGCTCCTGAAACGTGACTTGCTCCTTAAAATAAATTACAGAATTTAACCCTTATCTTCAAATCTTATCTGAAGCTTTAAGCATGTCCTCTGAATGTAAAAAAAAAACACCAAAAAAAAGTGAAGTAACACAAATCATGTTATATATATATATATATATATATATATATATACAATGAAACCTAGACAAAAGACTAATAGACTAATGTCTAAACTGATGATTAAAATTAAGTGATGATTTGAATGTGTCAGTTCTTTAGCAGCTGAGTTCAAGCCTGGAGTGTGAGGGTGGAGATACTATTAAAACCACCCTCACCAAAAAATAATCCCCAAACTCCTTTATTATTACTGAGAGACACCTTATTGTTCATTTCAGAGGTAATGAGAAAGATTGCAAAACCAAGCAATTGTGGTATATTTTTGACATTTTGTCCTCTGAGATTTCTGTTCTGCTGTTCACTTTTTTTTCATGTTTCTCTGCTGTCTGGTCTTCATTGTGAAAAAAAACCAGGTTTTTTTTCTCTTGATCTGTGAAGTGTTTTCTATCCCAAAATAAAAAAGCATAATGAAAGTAACAGTCCAGTTACTCTCCAAGATAAATTCACCTTGACCAACACCATTTCCCCCTTGAAGTTAAGACTTGAGTAAATTTACCTGGAAGGAAATATTACCCAGCTGATCCTCACTGGGTGCCCCATCACTTCCCTGCAGTTAAAAATGCAACTTTTTTGGTTTGAAAAGAAGCCCTGAGGTAGATGGACATATCAAACCCATGTATGCAGAAGAACAAATCTGTCAAAGTGGCAGGTTTCAATATTTATTTTTTTATATGATATTTCCACTCAGAGATTAATTTATGGAAGATTATTTTATATTAAACCTATAAAGCTCCCTGGATTCACCAATTACACAATGTTAGCCTGTGAGCATTACACTGATCCATGTGAAGAATTTTGTCTCTGAACAAAGAAAGCATAACTAGGCAGATTTACCAACAAATATACCAAAAAAGTTACAATGTCTCTTGGAGAATCTAGAAGATTCCAGCCATCCTTCAAAAGAAGCCAAAGAAGACTGGTGCAAAAAAAATTGAAATTAGTGACTTCAGGATTGGAGTTTGTACAAGAACTCAGGCAGGTGTGAAGCAGAAAGGATGGAAAGGCAAAAGATAGGGTCCTAGCCACTGGCCAGCAAACTGATTAAAGTGTTTCTTCATATCTGGCTGCCTCTACACCTTCTCCTTTCTCTCATCCATAACAAGCAATCAGACAGATCCCTCTATCATTCTGTAGCAAGATAGACTGCATGGCAATCCCTTTTCCCATTCTCAGGCATGACTTTCTAAAACCTCTTTTGTGATTCTTCTGGAGAAAATATGGGCTGAATTTTTGCAAGCTCAGGCTCTAGTGGTTTCACCCCAATTTGGCCACTTTCACTTACACTGACATCTTCAATCCACTCTTTTCTAAACACAGTCATTGGAATTTTATGAATAATCTCCTTGTAGAGTAACAATATTGAGATGCAGCAATGGAGGGTGCCAGCAGATGGTGACATACATAAATTGCTATAAAGATTATGTATAACAAAAGAGTCTTTAGAAGGTGCAGATACTTGATGTATTTCTGCTTCCATTTCTTATAATACTCAGGGAAAAAAAAAATCTTCCTTTCATTATTTCTATCTTGGCCTGCTACAGCTGGTGGCAGCTGTTTGGGGACCTATTTCTACCACTCAGATAATTTTGTTTGGCATTGATGCCTGGGTAGCTGCTGCAAACCATCTTGAAAACTCCTACAGAGTGTGTCTACATTATGCTTTTTTGCTGAGGGTTGTTTGTTGTTTTGTCTTTTTTTTTTTTTCTTTTTCCTTTGGAGAAGTTATTACCAAGTGCACTGTTTACTGTTTATTGTCGATATCACAGGGGAGCCAGAATGCAAAATAGATGGTTGTAATAGCCACAGGGTAGCATACTGGGGGCCAGCAGAGGAGAAATGCTAATCACATTGCCATTTCCTGGCCCATATGGTCAGGGCTTCAGTACATGATGGTTTGAAATGCTATTGTGAGTTCGAGCTAATATCGATTCTACAGAGAAGACTTTGGTAAATCTATTACCAACTCTCTTGAACTGCACCTCACTAACAATTTAGGGTAGCCATTCATCCAGAGAAAAGAAATACAGCTGTGGGCTTGCTGAACTCTTCTCTGAGTTGACCTTATAGGAGAGAAAAACTTTGAAAAGTCACATTAGTGGTTTTTCCTAGCAAGAATGAACTGCATATCTGTTCTGAAGGAATTACTTGCTCAGCCAGCAGCCCTGTCCTTGTATCCCAAACAGTTCTAGCTCACTAATTCAGTGTGAAAACCCTTTTGGCCACAGAAGGCATTACTGCCCCAACTGTTATTGTCTCCCATCCACCAGAGGCTTTCATCCCAAAATAAAAAGGGCCATGTGTTGACATGCCAGTCCTCTCAGGCAATCTTTCCTAACTTTCCTCTCTGGTGGATCAGATGAACATGAAGGACTGTGAAGTGGGTTCCAGTGAGGGACAGGAATGTTCTCTGAGGCTTCGGGATGGACAACTGGAGGGCAGGGCAGGCAAGCAGAGGCACCAGTTTGATATCCCGTGGCAAAAGTGGTCCCAGCTCATCTGCTGGAGCCTTGCAAGGCTACGGTGGTGCTGCTCACAGGGCTGCTCTTTTCTGTTAGCACCAACTGGTGCCATTTTCAAACAGTGAAGAAAATAAAGCAGTGAGCCTGTAGTAGATGAGAAACCGATACATTCTGCTGAACCAAAGAAAGGTTTGTATTCCTACCAAGCATTATCCCATCTATTCAGACCAGGGAGAGGAAGAACTTGAGGACAATCAGTAAATAATGGAAATGGACTATGGCAGAACACAGCATTAAAGTGACCAGAATGGGAAAATTTTATTTTCAGACATGGTCAGAGTCAGCAGTTCACACAACCTGCGCACAGTCCTAGTGTGAAACAGGATGTTTTGAATTTACTGTTCCCTAGTCAGCTACCCCTCATTGCCCTAAAAGGTGGTCCTTTTCTGGTACTAAGCTCTACTGGCCCCACAGCTAGTAGATATGAACAAGAGGTATCCTCAAAACTCCTTTTCTCTTCAGGTTCCTAAACTATGCAGTCTCCTTCAGGCTACTCTTCATTTGGTCAGACGATGGGAACAGAAAGTCCTCTCCATTTCTAGGTGGCCCTAGGAGATGCGTGTGTTTCTCCATTCAAGAGCACAGAGGAGCCAGCCACTGCTGCCACTTTAGCATAGTGCTAACAGCAACCCTTTAGCAGAGATTCACTTTGAAAGCCTGGCCTTAAATGCTTGTAAGGTGTGAGGAAGGTCAAATTTAGAAGAAAGCATGTTGATCTAAATTCATCCCAATTATTGTGGAGTGTGTAATTTCCAGTCTTTGGGATTAAATTTTCCTTAATAATACAAAGTGTATACTTTCAGCTCTGAGATTATTCTGTCTGGAAAGATGCTTCATTGCTATGCAGCCACTTCTTTCAGTCTTTTGTATCTCTAGTTTGACTGTCCCTAAATGGCGTTTACTCACAAAGACATTGCTACATAGCATGTGTTCTTCTGCCTATCAAGCTGTATGTCCATTATCACTAATATTTTTGTACCACTCATCATGACCTGAGCAGCTGTAGATTATCCTGAGATTTTGACTCAATGTATATTTTTTCCTCCTTCAAAGACTTGTCTTTTTCCAATTATGGCCCTTGTAGTGAATTTTGGGGTTGGTTTTCTTTGCTGCATAGTCTTGGGAATCAAAGACACATATACACACAAGGATGTTTTTCTGTAACAGGCAGGTTATAGAAAAACATAAGAAGAGAAAGATTTGAATAAAGACATATCCTGTTATGAGGTTACAGAGCACTTCACTGCAGTTATCATGTTGCTCCATTCACAATAAATCAGAGAGGAAAATGTATAATTAGGAGTACCTTGTATATTTGGGGAATGAGGACATCATCAGTGAGGACACTGATGATGGAAAACCTAGCAGAATTTGTAGTGTGAGTAGGTGTGTACTCTCCTTTTCAGATTTACACTTCTTGGTAGTAATAGATTTGTTAGAAGGGGAAAAATAAAGCCAGCAACTGCCTGAAATGGGCAGCAAAGCAAGCCCTTCAGAAAGGGCTGATCATTGTCCTGTGGTGTGAGAGCAGCCTCATTGACTGAACTAGGGGGTGTGAAAATAAATCTGCCTCTGATGAGAAGTAATAGGCAATGAAAAGAACACTGACTTTGCTAGCTGGGCCTGGCAGGAAAGAAAGCAGCAGAGGAGAGGTGGCAGTGGTAACTGCCTTAGCTTCCCTGTGCCAACACCTGCCTGTTCCACACAGCCTCACTGGATGTTCTGTACTGCCCCAATATTTCAGTTTGCGTCTGCCGCTGACAAACTGTGAGCCAGCTCCGTCTTGGAGGCACAGTGAAGTCCCTTCTTTGAATGCAAAGCTGTAGTTCTCCTCCATCCTGACTCATAACATATTCTCAATTTACCAGCTTAATTTCACCATGTTGCAGTGCCATCATGCAGCACACAAAAGCTTTTTCTGTCCTGTGTCATTGTCACCACTACTTAATTCTTGAGTTCAGAGTTCTGCTGAGGCTCAAAAGCTCCTGCTCACTGCAAACAATATTTTGATAAGATATTGGTAGAGTGGGATAATTTTGAGATTAATTGTAAATCTAAATTAACTATGTTTTTTAGGATATATTTCCACAATATGGCCAAGCTGATGTACAAGTTCACCAGTGATTAAAGGGGGAAACTGTGGTAACTTCTGACTCCTCCTTTCTCCATCCTCCCCTTTTCCCCTCCTGATTCCATTACAATGGCTCATCTGATCTCAAATAGAAACTGCCTTGTCTTGTCCTTTTTTGCCATCTGATTGGGCTGCTGTGTGTTGCTGTGTGACTTACCTGAGTATGAAAGTCATCTCAAAGTGAGCAGTGGGCGAGCATGGCCAGAAGCAGGATGGATGGAGATATTCAGGAGTGGAGCTGGACCTGCTACTTTTGCAGCGGTATGCTATTTGTCTCAGACCATATCATAAGATCAGACTCTAATTGTGCCATGTGCTGGACAGAAATCTTGTAATTAATTTGGACATTTCATAGTACAGCAGTCACTGAATCAGTTGGGCTGGAATGGACCTCGGGATGTCTTTCAGTCTGCTCACAACAAGGTCAAAGGGACCATTAGAGGTCTCTTTGGTTAAATGTGTGCCAATGGACTTCAAGAAACCCCATTTTGGTTGCAAGTTTTGCCTGCTGACAATCTGTAGAGCATAAAAGTACCTAGACTGACATGAAAGGAAGCGAGTGAATTCAGCCCCCCTGCAATTTCATGAAAGACGTCCTCTGTGTAAGTGGTATTCATGGCCTCATATTCTCCTTCTGAATCTGCAGGTTTTCAGAACAGTTCTCTTGGTACACGCTTTCTTCTATAAGGGGTCCCTTGAATGCTGTTTTCCACAGTAAATCCTGGCAGGTTTCGCTGAGAGAGAATGCAAAGATGCTCATACCTCATAAATACATAAGGCAAAGGATGTCAAGGAAGGGAAATATTCTCTCCAATCTATAAAGGAAAGCTTTTCTGAATCTTTTTTCTCCTCCAGAGTCCCATAGAACATGTGCAGCAGCATAGCAATGGGGACACCAACCTCCTGAGGCTCAGACCAGTACCTTTCCTGTAAAACTACTTTTCTTCAAAGCTGTCATCTAGGGGGATTTTGTTAGCTTTCACAGCTCTGAGATTTGTTGGGGACTTTTGCCTAGGCTCATTCTCTTTCTTGAATACAAGTGTGCATTTGTTTCCTTTATGTGCTATCACTCAACTTCCTTTGAAACAGAGCTTACTGTGCAATCTTATGTCGGACTTTGCATTTGTTCTTGTGCCATACACAGATTCTTCTTTGCCTGGTGTGCCTCCATGCACTTTATGGAGATTATACCTGCTCTAGTTTGTGCTATCACAGCCTTACTCACCTCATTTTTAAAATCACTTGTAAATCCATTAGAATTTTTTTTTCAGGATGATCCAACATCAATATGAAAGATATTTGAAAGGCTGCTACAAGGTAATCAGATGCCTTGCCTTCTTTTGCCAGCTGTTGGGAACATATGATGACCAAGTGCAGAGTTTTCATCTGGGTGCAACAATGTTCTAATGTTTTGATTGAATCATTCATTTTATTCACTCTGTAAGTTCAAAGGTGAATGAATTTTGATAATCCTTTCTTTCACAGTGTGAGTTCAGATTTTCAATTTTTCTCCACTGGAGCCTTTTTTTGTCTTCTGCTGATATGCAGTGAAATACTCTGCCAGGCTTGCTCAGTATTTCCCTAGGAATCCTTCTAGTCTTAGCTGCTTGGGTGGATGATTTCATCCACTCACTGTTATTGCTCTCACCATTTGATATCTGACATCCTTTGCCTATCCTCATTTATGTCCTCTTTGCAACTGGTATGGGAAGAGACCCTTTTGACTTCTCATGTTTGCCAAAGTTCATGAGCCTCAGAGCTCTGTGTTAGGAGTAAAAATGGATGAGGACTGGGTATCTTTTAGCTAATACCTTTCTACTCCTATGGCACTTAATGCTGAAAGAATTAAACACTGGGAGGCAAGGAATTTGCTCATAGTTCAAAGTAGTTTTTAGTCAATATTCACCTTCAAACTCTTGAATTTTTTTTCAGGGCAGTGTTTATAGGAAAAAATAAAGGGATGTGGGTTTCTTCTTTTGTTTTTTCACAGTTTCCCCCACTCAAAACCACTCATGCCCAACCATTAAAAATTTCTTAGTGACTTTGTCTTGTTGTTTCTGTAGGGAGATCCATACAATGGTTGGAAAGAAGGATGGTTTTTATGTGAGAGTGATATGGCTTTATTACCACAAAGAAAGAGCTGCAACTGAAATTGTTGGAGTTCATGACATTTTCCCACCCTTTACTCTTGGTTCACCAAAGTGTCCCTTTTGGGAAATACCTACAGTGCCCATTCCAAAACACTAACTTACTGACTACATTCCATCAGTTTGTTCAAAAAAGTGGACAGGTTCTCCAGTATTTCACTGCGATGGAGCAGCCCCACTTTCTGCAGCCTTAATTAGCATCAATATAAGATACAGAAGCAATAACACAAGTGCATCAGTAGTAGGGGCAGTGACATGCACTGGCTTTTCAACCTGACTGCTTTTTCTGCTCATCCTTCCCCATGCTAATTCCCCAAATTAACTTTGCAATGAACATTTACCACTCCGGTAATATGGCTGCATCTGCACTCCCAATTATCAGAAGGTGTGGCCAAAACATTTCCTGAATCGTCGCCTGGCCTCTGCACTAAAGATGTGTGAAAGGATTTTGGAAGGTCAGACACTTTCTGTGTAAACAACATTGAATGTCCTAAAATACAGTGTCTCCACTGTGAATTCCAAAACTTTTATTCAGCACTTAGGTTAGCAAAATTTACTTGCTTAGAGGCATGTGAAAGACAAAGGCAAAGTGGGTTAGAACATGGCCAGACCTAATTCAATTTTGTATTTAAGTGATTATCCTCAGGAAATTTTTACTTAGTACTATAATTTTAAAATTAATTCCATAAGGAAGAAATGGGGAAAAAAATGTAATTTATATATAACTCAAGAACTACTGTGGCACTGGGATAAAGTACAGTACAAAGATGTCTGAGCACCTTGTTTAGTGCTTGTAAATAGACTGAATCCTAACTCATGCTTCTGTTTAAATGGGCAATTCCACAGGTCATATTTCTCATTTTCTGCAGCCAACTTGTCACCTGGTTAATATTACAAAGATTTACACTAAATTCACAAATGCCAGTTTGAAGTGTCAAATCTCCTTTAAGAGAAAAATAAAGTTAACCTGGGCAAAATGAATAATACATATTTTATAGCCAAAAAGTGGATTTCTTTTAAGTTTCAGAAGAACTGTGAGTTCCTGCAGCCTGTGATTGCAACAATATTTTTTCCTAAGGAACAGAAACCATTGGTACCTTGATACCAAATTCCTTAAGGTATGCCTGTACTTATAAATTTTAGTATATTTCTTCTCCATTCATTGTATATTCTGGCAGCAGATGGGAACTATGTAAATTTTTACTTTATAGCTGCTGAAACATAAGCAAATAGCATCACCCCTAACACCTCCTGTGAAGCAACAGTCCTTGATTTTTCTCCAAAATTAAACAAAAAGGAAGCACTTATAAATTGGTGCCCCAAATTCTGATACGGTTTCTTTCCACAAGAAAACAGTGCCTCACCGCTGTGGTTCTTAATGACCATGCTGGTTTACAAACATTGTCATACATGACAATACTTGTAGGCTAAAGATGCTATAATGTAATGTAAATCTCATTTTCAGATTTTAATTAATAAGAGAAGATTATAGAAACGGTAAAGATGACTGCAGAGTGTCAACAGATTTCAGCTCAGTTATTTTCAGCTGATGAAAGATAGGTAGAAGCTCTTATGAAAACAGGTCATACAATGCCACTCATGGGCTGAAATTGAAATTTTCAGTGATTTGGAAGATACGCAGTCCTGTTGTTCTGGGATAACATGACCATGATTCACTGCCTCAAAAGAAATCACAGATCAGCAACTCCTTTCTGCCCCCAGCCGCTCTATCCTATGTCAGAGTGAAGGTCACAACAATGTTCAGCAGGCTGGTGAATGCCTGGGGATTTTGTGGCTTGTGTTTGTCAGGAGTATGTGAACACAAGTTTGTCATCTAGTCTGCAAGTGCACAGGGCTTACATCTGTAGCTATTATAGGGTGAAAGTAGTTAGAGAAAGATGTGTCATGGAGCATAAGAATGCACCCCCTGTCTTTGTCCAAATATCCTTGCATTTGTAGACTGAAGGTCCCACAGACAGAATGGATTTAGAGGGTGTCTGGGAAAAGCAGACTCAGCTGAGAAAATTTTATTTAATTCATTGCCAAAACCAAAAACTTACAGTTGAAAGTAAAAAAGAATTTGAGGGCTAATAAATACATAGGTAAAGTCTCTGCTGGCCTTTGTGAGGCAATGGACAGCACTGGCGGTGGAGAAGCAAAGAGTAATGCTCTTCTGCTGCCCTTCTTCACCTTCTCATTTTCTTCCCAGGTTGCTTCTGAGTGCCCCTGTCCCAGGGTAGGTCCCTCATGTGTAGACCTAGTTAACTTCTGCCCTTCACAGAGAAGAGGACTTCAATGGGAAGGGGGTAAATAAAGAAGCTTGAAGCAGCTCTTTTGGGAGGAGAATATGTCTGCCAGACTGGGAGAGCGGTATCAGCACCAACAAAACAAAATGAAAGGCCAGAGTGACTTCATAAAACTATGCCATGGAGCAACAGTTAGGGAGGACGAGGAGAAGACTGGTATGAAAGGAGAAGTGAGAAGGGGAAGGGTAGAGCAGTAGAATGAAGGCCCAAGAGAAGAAGATTTAGCTGCTTATGTACCTCTTGAGGAGAGGGATAGCCACGGTACTGCTGAGGGAAGACCACCAGCTGTTGGGAGGTGATAGGTGTTTTGCTCTGGTTTTGTGTGTTTGTGTTAGGCCCTGGGTGTAAGTGCCTACGTATCACTGGTCTCCTTGCAGATTGTGTCACTCATCCCGTAGGGATGGATCAGCTAATCTGGGGCGTTTGGAACAGCAATCTATTCCCACGTGTTCTGGAGGCCATGGAACACTTACCTCAGTGGACACTACACCCTCTTACACCTTGAGACACACTGATACTCTCAGTTAACCTCTTCTGAAATTTGTAGCTTTATTAGTCAATTTTTAATTTTTTTTTTTTTTAAATTTCTTCCTGCTCCTCAAGAAGTGCAGTGTAATGCTACTGCTTCAGCAAGAAAATCAGTGGGTGTCCCAGGTCTGGAGCCATCTGTACATGACAGAGCTCAGGGAACTTGTCCTGAGGAAATCTCTTTGAACTTAATGTCCCTAAAATTCAACTCTACTGCAAAAAATTCCTTGAATTTGAAAGAGGTAGTCGGAAACTTTGCCAGAGCTTTGTCAAAATTTTACTGGTCTCCCATTTCTGATTCTCTTCTTAAAAAAAAAAATAGAATAAAAAAAAGGGGAAGAAAAAGGAGAAAAGAGCTTTTTCTATGTATTCTGGTTTTTTGGTTTTTTTTGTTTTTGCTTTTTTTTTTGGCAGAATATACATCCATGCACATCCTTTGGTATAAATATTTAAAACTTTTACTTTGGTGGCTTTGAAGTAAATGCTAATATGTACACTTGTCACCTCATGAACGTCAACATGCTCTAGGAACCATATTTTCATGTTTATTGCTACCATGTGAAGTGAGACTCATGCAAAAGATATAAAAGAAGAAGGGTCTAATATAAAAAAGTCAAAAGCAGAAGAGAAGCTGTAGGAATGACTAACTACCAACTCTGAATGGAGAGAAGTTCCAGAGAAGCTGACTGCAGAAGCAGTAGAAAGGGAATCCCATTTTATCCCCCAAATGCTCTGTGAAGATGTTAGAGGAAGGAGGCAGAGAGGCCTCCCATCAGACAGTAAACACAACATCCGTGTTTTCTGCAATGCCATCTGTTTCTGCATTTTGCAGTGCATTGCTACATACAGCTGCTGCCACCAAATGCCCAGCTAATTTTAGGGTACTTATCTGTGCCTGAGCTTGGGTGAGTAGTCTCTCAGCCTTCATTTGTAGGAGATGACACATGAGCTCTCCCACCTGCTGCAGATTTCCTGACAATGTCCCTTGGGAGACCATAAAGGCAGCTATGCTGTTGTGGGATGAGAAAGAAGGGTTATACAATTAATTAGAAATTGCAAAGTTGTCAGCAGCATAGGTTGTAGTAAGCAGTTTGTTTTCAGCCCAGGATGGGGTTCACTTGCAAAATAAATTGAAAAGCCCCTATCTCTCTGACTGGAAGGGGGCAGCAAATTCATCAATCTTTGTGTAAAGAAAAAAAGGAGGATAAAGCAAAGCTTGTGAACAATGCAAAATAGCATAATTACAGGAAAAAAGAATGAACTGTCTTAGGAGCACAGACTGTGCCAATCTCTGGACAATGGAGCTCCTCACTCTTGGGCAGAGGAACTTGCTTCTGAAACAACAAGAAGTTGCATCCTGGGAACATGGAGATCTGTATGTGTAGGACTTCTGCTTGTTTTCTTGCTTATTCATTTGTAAGCATGGAAGGGGAAGAGGAATTGCCTATGGACTTCGTGTTTAGGCTCTTTTTCCCCTTGAACTGAAGATTGACGAGGGGGAGGCAGTTTTCTCTTCGGTCTTGGTTGTTTATTCTTTTCTTATCAGCATTACAAGGTACAAGGAGCTATGTGCACTATGATAGAAAAGGGGTAAAATGGTTAACAAAGATCCTCTTCAAGGTCTTTTATATGTCCATTTACCCAATTAACAGATGCCAACTAAATAATTTATTTTTCTTAGTGACCCAATGACCCAACACCTGTGTGCTGCACTGCGGCATTTTCTATCCAATCACTTACTACAACCCAAAAACCCCTAGGAGAAGAACATGAAGAAGAAAGAAGAAGGACAAGAGACAGCACCCTAAATCCTCCATCTTGTCTCCTGTTCTCCAAACGAACTTTTTCACCCAGTGATTTAAGAAACTTTCTAATCTACACACTTACACTTTTTCCATCTAACTTTAACATTTGTTCTCATGTATCACCATGAAAACAGGCTCATGAATTTCATAGTATATGAAATTCAGTGTTTTTCTGGATCTTAAAACTAAGTATAAGAAACAAGGGCACACACTCTGTATCTCAGACTCCAACAATTGCCTACTTATACATCCAATGGGACTGTCACCTTAGCTGGATGGCTGTGTGGAGAATGCCCTAAACTGTACTGGGGAACAGTTGAAGGAAGGATAAATTAAATGGCAATTCAGCCATGACTTGGTGTGTGGATGAGTACCATTGTTTCTCCATGTTTGAACCTTGGAGTTGAGAAGGGCCTGAGAAAGAGATGTTTAAATGCAAGACAAAATGTTAGTAGTCAAGGAATTTGAATAGAAGCAAATTGATGGCAAAATACTGAACTGCAGGAAGACTTGTAAGTTCCACGTGGCAGAAAAAAAAATATAAAGAAGCCTTCATCATAGTCTCCTTGGTGAAAACCACCTGTTGATGGAAGCTGAGATTCAAACAGAATAAACAAGTCAATCTTAGGAAAGTAAAGGAATGCCACTAAGAATGTCTCACAATGTAAACTGAGAGTGTGCATTCACCTTGAATACTGCTTACAATTCTGGGCACAGCACTTCAAAAAGGGTAAAGCAAATGGATCCAGAGAAGGACAAGAAAAAATGTATCAGAGGAATAGCAAGATGTCTCCTGTGTGCCTGGTGATTATAAAGGTGAATGCTTTAGAAAGGAGCAAATAAATTATGACATAGCATAAATATATCCAGTCCTGACTAGAACAAAGAAGGTTAGAGGCACCTGTTTGCTTTCATACTAGAAAAAAAAAATTACATAGACACCATAAATGATAAGAAAACCAATTTAAAACTGTTAAAAGGATATTTCTGGAAGCATAAATAGCATGCAGCTGTGAATACACTGCAGTAAAACATGTCTGATAAAAAGAGATCAGTAGGATTCCAAAGAGTCCTTAAGACCAGATCTCCAATGGTATTCAGGTGACTAACTCCTACTGAAGCACATGTAGTAACTTCAATTAGCTATGAGCTCAGTTTTGGGAAGTTCTAAGTATGCTGGCTGTAATCCAGTGAGACCCATGCTTTGCTCTCAGCAGGTAAATATTGTCCCAGATGAATGCAGCAGAAATTATATCCCTGAGGTTAAGCACACACTTTTATTATTTGCTGGACCTGCATGAGCATGTTCAGTACTGAATTTTCCATAAATAAAATGCCCACAATTATTTATCCTAGGGGAAAAAATTGCTTCATTGAGGAACAAACAGTGATCTGTATACATTTAACTGTAACAATAGAACTCATATAATAATATACAAGAGCTGACTGAAATATGAGGAAGAATTGAGCACCAACTGGAAATGCATGCTGGTTGTTTATTTCACTGGCAAGAAAGATGTTATGTAAAAAAAAAAAATTCCTTTAGCTTAAAGCTTCATTTCACTGTCAGACACTCCATTTGGGAAGAAATGAATAGTCTCTTGTCAGTATGACTTAATGAAAAGAAAAAAAAAAAGGATTTTTTTTTTTTTAAATACACCCCCCACACTTAGAATATATAAAGAGTCAAATACATGAATCAAATATAGTAATAATTTAAAAGGTTTGAAGTTCTGGTTCATCGTTGCTGAGAGCTGCTGGGATTAGCTACATGGTGTGTGTTCCTTGGTGGCAAAATTAGCTGCCCTCCCTCCTCTGCCCCTCAGCCCTTTATGCCTGCTCCCACACTCATTCAGATGTGCCAGCACAACTGCTTGTGGGATCATTCCATGGACCAGATTAGGGAGATCTGTGTTGAAAAGCAAACAAACAAACAAAAAACAAGAACAAAAGCCTTTTTTTCCTGGTGTTTTTCTTTTTGCCCTGGATTGAGACACAGAGTGTTCCACAAACAATTGCATTGCCTCTGTCAAGGAGACAGCAAACTGCAACAGAGGGACAGCAGCTGGGTCAGTACTAAGGAACTTCCCAAGGCAGTTTTGTCAGCAAAAACAATATTTAATTGCCCCAAAAGTCTCCTTCTAGACTCAATTACATCAGAATTTAATTCCAAAATTGATATGCATCCTATCTCTCTGTAACTGTACTTTTATACATATATATATGCTTAGAAATCTATATTAAAATATAATATATGCGAGCATGTGTATCTCTAAATTTCAAAAATATTCACTAAGTTGTGAGATTTGTTTCCCTTCAGGTAAAAAAAGAAAAATCCCAAGAAATAAAACCACACAGGCAAACTATGTGTTTAGAGACAGGGCTAAAAATGCCTGGGAAAACACAGAGCAATGTTTGTAAAGGCTCTATACAATAGAGTCCTAGCTGCCTGCCACACAAACATTCCTCTCTTGTGAATGGATGCTTAACTATGGAGCAACAGACCATAAGCGTGGGCAGAGCAGCAGATGGCAGGTCACTCTATTAATATGGAGAATTCAAGCGATTCCAAACATTTTGCTGTGCTTTTACCCCCATGATGTGAAACTGTATGACAATGGAGTGAAGTTCCAATGGCTCCATTTTAGGGACGAGGAATCTGCAGATAGGCCTAATTAGATATTTCTCATTTACTGCCAGCTCCTGTTTACTGTAACCAAACCACCCATTCTTCCCTGCTCACTGAAGTGTGTTTTGTGTCTGTCAGCAAGGTACTTTGTGGAGCCTATGCGTGCTGAGATGCAGAAACAGTCTGTGTGCAGACATTTTCCCTGTCCCCAGGACAAATGGCAAAACAGCATGCCCAAGAAAATGAAACAACTGATGGATCTAGAAAGACGACTTTGGTCTCCAGGCTTCAAGATAGCATACTATGTGCTGGCCTGTGCTTGTCACTGGAAGACCTCATGACTAAAGTTTTCCTAAGACACAATGAGAATTGCATCCTCCTTTAAAATCTATTAGATGACCTGCACTTCAATTTAGTTACCCTCAACCACATTAAGTGGTTTTCTACATTCTAAATCTTCTCAATATTTTGTTACCCGGGGAGCTTTATTAGCATTCACCTGTCTGAAAATGACTGGGGAGAAGAAATGCAAATTACTCCCAGATAATGCAAATACGTGGCATTTTGCAAATGAACCTTGCAAAGCTTATGCATGTGCTAGAGCATATTCCTGATGCAGCTTCTATCCTCAATTAAGCTGGTGATGACCATAATATATTATACTGTATGTCAGAGGTTAATTGTTCTCACCTTTTTTTGCCTTTATCTCACCACCTTCTCCTTCCTTCTCTCCTGACCAGTGGCAACAGCAGTTGGAAGCAGCTGTCTTAGTTTGCTATCTTGTGTCAGATGTGTTAAATGCAGGGCTGCTGAAATTGCAGTTCACATCACACCAGGGGAATATGTTGAATATCCAGAGCCTAAGTTTGGGTGCTGGACTTCTTTTTCTTACTTCTTCATGGAAGTAAAAACAGACTTGGAAGGGCATTCTGTGAACTTTATGATGTAGGAGCTGCCCCTGGGGTTTGTTTTCAGGTTGTCTTTTGGCCTGCTTGAAATAAAATCATGTTTGTTCAGTGCTACAAATATGATAGGCATTCCGCAGAAAGGAAGGAGCAGCTCTTCCCTGGAAAAACTTCAGAAAAACAAATAGGTAACAGGTCCCCACTGAAGGGCTGATCTTCAGATATAATTCTGCACAGGAATGTACCATTTTTATCTGCCAATATAATTTATTTCCAGGCACAGCTCTACCTGACCACTGTTAGGTACACTCATTGTATTCTGCATTGTACAGCAGAAATGGGATCTTGGAAACAACACATGTAAATACCACTTTGCAATATTTCATTTCTGCTTCTCAAACAATACTATCTTCAACAAACTCTTGAAACCTTTCCACACACTAATACTTATTAAATGGACCCAAATCTTCCAGTTTGATATAATGAATACATCAAGAATGTTCCCATAAGTCAACTCTTAAAATATTTTGATTTTACATATAATCTTCCTAGAAAAAGATATAAAGAAAAAAAAAAATTATTTAAATGACAGACAGTGCAGAAGCAAGAACTTTTGCAGATAATAAATAAAGGGCAGAAATCATCAATTCTACTCTTTTTCACTAAACATCTCTGGTTCCTAATTAGCTACCTCAAGGGAGACTCACAAATCACTTCAAAATAATAAGTATTTATTAAAATGTGTAACTCCCTTGGTTACTCAACAGGACAATAATGAAGATATTGCATTATCTGTGCTATTCCAGTCAGCCATCTAAGCCTATTTTCATGGATATTAATGGTTTCTTTCTTGTGTCTGTTCCATAGGCTCTGTCAACACTCTTCCTGATGATGTGTGTCATATCTCTGTCACTACTTTCCTCTCAAGTGATCTAGTCAATTAGCAAAATTAGATTAGGCTATGAGTAAATATTTCTAACTTGTTTTAGCTTTCTTTTCAAGGCGACACTTCTTACCAGAGTTTATAAGAGAACTCCAAAATCTGTAATTTTTTCTCTCTAGTTGTTTTGTAAATCTAATAGAAGATAAAAGTTTTTGCAACCCTAAATCTTAACAAAATGCTGAAGAAAGTAGTCAGTCTTAACACATACATTCTGAAGACTGTCAGTGTGGGAATGTAGGAAACAGGGAGCAAAAGGGTTTTTTTCAGATTACAGTGATGTGGATGATATTTGATGGTGCATCAGCACCAAGAAAATATCATGTTTGGCTTTTTCATAAGAGTAGGAAGGTGACTTATTTTGCCTGCTGATTTGTCATCTTTGCTGGTACTGACAGGTGCATTGATCCTCATACTCATCTCTCCATTGGCACAAGCAATTCAGTTAAAGGCTATTTCAAGTGCCTGTTAACCAGAAAGAGGTTTCAGTAACTAAATATTGCCTATGCTGAAATAAAATATTTTCAAGTGTATTTTCTACCTCCATTGCTGTTTTGTAGATAAGGCTTCTGTGACTTAAAATTTACAACTCCAACTGGTGTATGAGGTCATTGTGGTGTTGAAAGACATTTTTTGACCTTTTGACTTCATTAGGCTTTGCATTCTTATTTGGTGATCGTTTAAGAAATAACCCCCCCATATTTTAGTTAGATACATCAATGAACTGGTTTGGTAAGTGCCACTGTTTCTTGTCCTGTCATCTGAAAAATCAAAATAATCTGGGGGAAATATAGGGTTTTTATTTAATACCACAGAAATAATTTCCGGTGCTTCTTAGATCCCTCCACTAGTATGTGCAATATGGGAAGATATTTCATTATTAAAAAGGTCACAGAACACTGCTTTTAAGTGAAAGACCTTCCTTGAAAATATATTAGGCATATTTTACTACAAGGAGTTTTTAAAGAATCTTTTTAAGGAGTGATGAAAACAGTCTTTACTCCTGCCCAATCTCTGAAGGAAATTGCTTTGGGAAAGAGAATGGTAGCAAGGGAAAGGGAGGAAGAGGGAAAAAAAACCCTATGCAAACAAGCTAATATCATTATCTCTTTCCTTTTGCACATACACTTTGATAGTAATGTGCCTGGTGGTCTTTCCTGGCTTTGCCTGAACTGAATATCACATCAAGCACCCCAGCCCAGCAGTGGTTTCATAGCCCTGTCTGATATTCCCTTTGTGCATCAGACAGAGGTAGATTTTGTTTCATGCATCATTCATAAACTGACTGCTGAGATTCTACAAGTTGCTACATCTCCCAGTCCTGTTTCAGAGGCTTAAAACAGAAAGAGATGACTCTGCTTCTGTGGAAAATGATCACATGTGCCACATGTTGCTGATGTCAAAGATGGCACTTATTTTGAATACATGGTAAAAAAAAGTATCTCTTTACCATTGCACCCATGTCTTAAAAATTTTGAGTCTTATTGTGTGCTGTGTTGCAGTATTATTTCACATGCTGACAGAGGAGACGCCTGTATCCCCAGCACAAAGAACAGGATAAACAGAAACCTCTGCTTTATGTGGAAAGCTGCTGCTTGAGAACGTCAGCAAATCGCTTAATTTTCCAGTCAATCATAACCTTTTCTCTTACCCAACTGTGTCACAGTAAGACCACCTTCCCTTGAATTCAGCCTATTCTCTGCACTTATTTGGCTTCTTGCCTCTCTTTTCTTTTTTTTAATGTCTCCGCAGTGTGTGGTGGATCCTTTCCTCCTGTTTTTTCCACTGTCTGGAACAGCCATCAACCATTATGTGACTGATTGAGTTGGGCTGCTTTCACATTTGGTGTCATTGGACATCTATTGTCACTGGCCTATACCTCCTTTCTCAGCTGGAAAAAAAATAAGGGAAAAATCCCAATACCACCACCACCACCACCAATAATAATAAAAAAGGCAATAGAAATTTCATTCCTGAGCTTCTTTACAATCTCAATATGAAAGCTTCTAAAAACCCAAGAGGCTGCAGCAATCACCCTTACTTCTACTTAGACTTTGTGTAATATCCATTTTAACAAAGAATATCTGTATTTGTGCTGATAAATGTAGCCCACGGAGACATGTTCTCAGATGGTTTTGGTAATGGCATATATAATCCATCACAGTGAATTTTGAAGCAGGGCCTTAGGAAGAGTGATGAATCTCTGGACTGAATTAGTTTATAGTAAGGCAAATGTGTGCTCCTGTCTGTAGCCCAGAAACTGTTCCCTACAGATGGCTAGTCACATCTTTCACTGTGTTTTCCCCTGATTAGGCAGAAGCATGGGAAGTCCCTGGTGGGGATCCCATTCAATCAAGTGAAACAGAACAGGATTTGATGGCACCCAGGAGAAAAAGCCCATGTTCACATTTCTGACTTCACATTCCTCAAAGTTCCCCAAGGAAGAGAGGACATCAGCTTTGATCTTGCAATGGGCCTTGCTGCTCTCCCTATGACCATCCCCTGATCTTAGACACATAATTGCTTTTGTTTATCAACCACAATTTGTGCATAAATGTTAACAGGACCAGAGCAAAACCATGAAACATGCCATTCTTTCCAAACCACTCTTCAAATTTTTTTTTAATAATGTCTTCCTCTGCTGACCTTATAGAACTTGAAGTAAGTGCACTTCACAATACACTAGATTACAGTATAATATACAACTAAAAGAAGGATTGGAAGGAAGATCTGGGGAGCTACACTCTGATCTCAGTGCTGGAAATGTCATGGAACAGATCGAGTGCCACCACAGAGCACACACAGAACAAGCAGTGGAGCAGGCTCATTTGGCATGACTTTATGAGAGGCATGTCTTGCTTGACCCACGGTGCCTCCTTGTAAGAGGCCACTTAGTGGATGAAGGAAAAGCTGTGGATGGTGTCTACCTGGACTTTAGTAAAGCCTTTGACAACATTTTCCACAACATTATCCTGGAGAAACTGGCTGCTCATGGATTTTATCAGTGGTCTTCACTGGGTATAAAACTGTTTGGATGGCCAGGCCCAGCGAGGTGGTGAATGAAGTTACATCCAGTTGGCAGCTGGTCATCAGTGGTGTTCCCCAAGGCTCAGCTGGGGCCAGTCCCATTTAATACCTTTATCAATGATCTGGCCAAGAGGATCAAGTGTACCTGAAATCAGTTTGTAGATGACACTGGGCTGGACAGGAGGGCTGATCTCCTGGGGAGCAGGAAGGATCTACAGAGGGATCTGGACAGGATGGATCCATGGCCTGAGGCTCAACAGGGTCCTGCCCTGGGGTCACAACAACGACATGCAGCACTAGATGCTGGGAGCAGTGTTTGGAAAGTGCTCGGAGAAAAAGGAGTTCAGGGGAAGGGTAGGGGAGGTCTTATCACTCTCTACAACTACCTGAAAGGAATATTTTCCTGAGGTAGGGTTGCTCTGCCCCCAGGGAATGAGCAATTGGCTGAGAAAAATGCCCTCAAGTTGCACCAGGATAGGTGTGAAGAACAAAAATGTTATGAAGCATTGGAACAGGCTGCTCAGGAAAGTGGATGAGTCACCATCCCCGGTGATTTTTAAAAGGTATGTAATGTGTTACTTGGGGACATGGTTTAGTGGTGGACTGGGCAGCAGTGGGTTAAATGTTGGACTTCATGATCTTAAAAGTCTTTTCCAAACTAAAAAATTCTGTGATTCTATGAAAACACACACTGTTCACCCCCAAAGTCAGCTGAAGAGCATTGGTATCTAGTGTAGTGTAACTAAAGGAGTCTTCTGAAAGAAACCAAAATTATGAATGTGTCATGGAGGACAAGGTCAGAAAGATGCCCTGCTCCTCTCTTGATCTTCACTGAGATGGAGGTGGCAGGTTTTTTTCCTGTTAGGGAACTAATAAGGACAAAAGTAATAATAGAACCAGTGTTAGTTTTGTGCTACCCTGACCTTTCTGCACTTTTTGCTTAGTGACCACCCAAGGAATTGAAAACCAATGTGTTCACCCCACTGATGTCACGTTACCAAGAAACCTAGCCAGACATTCAAGAGCACAATTGCATAGTCTTTCCCTTTTTTTCCCCTAGCCCACTTTTATTTCAAGTCTGTTTGGGGAAGGAATAGCAATGGTCCAGCTGAACCTTCAGGCAGGTTTTCAAGTCAGGTTGAGGAATGCCATGACTGAATGTATTTATACAGTGCTGAAGATTATGTTTCGAAAAGCTTTTAAAGTATTTTTCTAATTAGTCTTCTGCTACATTTTTGGATAGATGAGATATTACTTTGACAGTGGTTGTCTGTACTATCGGATAGCTTCTGAACTTAATTCTGGTTTCTTTACATGTAAAACCCCTCTTAAACAATGGATGAATTCATGTTTTTTTGAAAAAAACTTACAAAAATAAAATAGGATTGGAGCATGTATGGGGGGGGAGTGTTATTGTGAGAGATACCATGCTTCCCAACATGCAGCAGAATTTGCTGTGTGTTAATTTGTGTACAACATGCTTTTCATTGCTGTCACAATGAGCCAAGGGTGATAGCACTGCTGGTATTCAGTATAGAAGAATTCATGCCTATCATTTGGGGATATTGCCATTCATTTTATATTAAAGGTGTGAGAAGATTTTTGTGTGATAATAGGATGATTCTGCTATTGCAGAGGTTTTTCATTCCAAGTGCCCGTGCAATGTCTTTAAAGGTTTATGTGAAGGCTGTGTTTTGCTCTAAGTGTTTGCCTCGTTCCTGAGTGTTCCTCCACATGCTGCAAAATTAAGACATTTAGCCCTTGGACCTATGAAGTAGCAGCCTTACACTCAGCTCACATTTAATTTCTCTGCAAGTCTTTTTCTGTGGTTCTTTGGACCACATTCTATGCTGGCATTACACCTAATGGAACAATTTGCATAACACAAAGTATCAGAAAGTGTCATTTTGATTTAGTCTGCTCCTGTTGAAATGTAAACAGCCACTCAGTATGTAAGGCAGGGGTATTCTCTCTTCCTTCCTTGTCTTGATTCAGAACCTCAATGGCTCTTCAGGCAGACAGATCGACATTGTCCATGAGGGAAATGGAAGGGCAAGAAACACTACAAATCCCTTCTTAAAGCTTGTATGGTATGTGAGGCAACAAGAGTTTTTCACAAAGCAGTAATAAAAATGAAGCAATACTTGGTGCAAGTAAAATTACTGTATTAGAACTTTAGTCCAATCTATTCTTTCTATAGTATCTGTTACTATAATTTGCCATATCCAAAACAGTAACTGTTGGTGAGGTTTTGGTGCAAAACTCATGTTCTTTCTGAAAGCACTGTGTATATTTAATTAATTTTAGGTCTCCTCCTATTAGTTGTCATGGGGATTTAATAAACCCTTTTAAATTTTGCAAAGGACAAGGAGAAAAAGGAATTACTGGGAAGGGCTCAGTTTCTGTCATCATAGCTCAATTGACTTGCTTTCTCTGGTAGCTACTCTGCATCAGCTCCTTGCCAAAGAGCCTGTCTTCCCTTCATTACAGTTTTCTAAATCTGCTCGTTGCCTCCTGAACTGTCTGGCATGTTATCTGGAGGACATTTCAGTTCAAGGAAAGGGACATGACTGTAGAGATTTCTCTCCCTGAAGGAATTTAACCTTTGTGCTGGATTGACATGTCTGTGCACTTAAAACCATTTTATACCTAAATCATGTACAAGTCAAATCCCTCAAGCCCCAGTATTTCAACCTTGAGGGAACAGGGGAAATTTACATATCATTTTGAGGGGCTGGTGAGAGGCGCTGTGCCAAGAAAGATGCCAATTATGAACAGGAAAAGCTGGTTTTCACCTGCTTGTTGAGGTATATGCATAAGCAAATCCTTAGCTGCTGTAAATTAGTGTAATTCCACTCACATCCAAAGACTTTCCATGTTCGTTATCTGGATCTTTATTTTCAGGTACTGTATGTGCTACACAATTTCCTGTGCGAGGTAATTTGCATTCAGGCATGCTCCAGATCCATGATTCTATAATGTTTATATGCCTGTCATTATAAAATGCTGAGTGAACAATAACAGGGACTAAACAGGAGCATATGAACAGCACAAAAGACTTGGGATAAAGTGTGTGCCTTGTACAACTATTCAATGTGTTAACTGCTTTATTATTATTTTCCATTATTTCTTAGCTAGACATATTCAGTCTGCTGTAGTGGAAAAAAAATAGTCTGTCCAACGATCAGAAGAAATTTAAAAATTAAACTATGGCACAGCTGTTTTGTTTTTTTTTCCCTGCTGCAAGAGCTGATAAAAAAATGCACTTTGAGGATAAGCATTTCAGTGTAGAGAAAGTGGAAAAAAAAAAAAAAAGCCAGGAACAATACAGGAAAACTTCAGTGTGTGCAATGAGGTTAACCCTGAAGGAAAAAGATATTCACTGCAGTGAACAAAACATCTCCCTGCTACCTGGTCTCTGTGTTTTACTTTAAAAAGCAGAAAAACTGATGAGAGAGGAACTGGGAGGCAAAAGTACAGCAGTGAGAAGGACCAAGTGAAAGTAGCCCTTGAGATGAGAGCAGAAAAGAAACAAAGGATGAGAGAAGCAGCACTAGGAAACTTTTGTTCCTTTATGCAGTCGTTTGCAGTCTCCCTTTCTGCCAGGATCTGAAGCATGCTGAATTCTGGCTGTCAAAGTAACCCAACAAAAACCTTTTAGAGACATCAGATGATCTATCCTGCTGGCCACTGGTCTTCAGAGGGATTTTGTGATGCTGTCATTTGAAAGACACTGCCAATGACACATAATGAGTTAACAAGAGTCATCATTGATAGCTCCAAGTGGTTTTAACATCTGGGTTATGAAGTTTACCAGAGAAAAGCATTAACCATTCAAGCAATGTCTTTCATCCTTCAGCAAAATGTTTAGACTTCTGATTAAGCTATTAGTGTGGTCCCTAATAAAAGTAAAGTTGAATTTCAGACATAAAACATTAGGCAGCTCACAATCACACTTTGCTAAAAAGTGTTAAGCTCGAAAAATAAATCAGTCCTTTGGAGTGTTAGGTGCTCAAGAACAGAAAATGCTGGGTATCCAAAGAGCTCTCTTGCTCCCTACTATCTAAATTGCAACACTTCCCACCAACGGAGGGAGCAGAAACAGTCTCTACCATTCTGTTAACCAGTCACAAAGCTCAAATAGCCAAGAGCATGTTGCTTAAGAGCAGTCCCCATCTTGGGACAGGATATTTAATGGAGATTTACGGACAAACACTGCAAAACAAAACCAGATTACTAAATTAAAATACATGTAAGAAAATAGATGTGTATGATGAAAGCAA
The DNA here is from genome assembly GCF_049639895.1 of Pseudopodoces humilis. Taxonomy (NCBI): domain Eukaryota; kingdom Metazoa; phylum Chordata; class Aves; order Passeriformes; family Paridae; genus Pseudopodoces; species Pseudopodoces humilis. Next base: position 44,502,438 of record NC_142200.1, read on the forward strand.
TTTAAAATGGTTGAGCATCATTGAATTCCAGGTTTGAATTATTACCACTAAGAATAAACCTAAGAAAATTCCAGGAAGCAAAAGATTTTAAAGAGAACACAGATACTTTAAATACATATTTAAGGCTCGGTTCCATCTGACCCCAGGGAGCTTTCCTTCAAGCAAAGTGTGTGCGCCAGAATCAACCAAATAGACACTAAATATTAATAGAAATTACATGTTCTTGAGGAACCATGAGGGATTTGAGAATGGGGAGATGAGTAAAATGCACCCAAATAAATGGATTATGTGGTATCGTAGGTGTGCATCTGAGCTCAGAGATGTTTGGTTCAGGCTTGGCTCAAGCTAGCACTAGAACTATAAGCAATATTTCTACATTTGGACAAATAATTTTCCTCTCTAGAGGAAAGAAAGTGGGAACAAAATTCTCTTCAATGAAAGACATGTAGTTAAAGTCCCAGTTGGAATACACTTTAGTCTTCCTTCATTTTTAACCATTTAAATGTGTCTCATGGTTTTGAGATCAAGACAGGATAACATTTTTTATCTGTATTGAGTTTGCATGGCCTGTTGGCAGTGGGAGGTCTACAAGGGATAAGCTTCTCTGAGAAGCCGCTAGCAATTTCCCCCTGCCCAACAGAGCAAATGTAAGCCAGCTCCAAGATAAACCCACTGCTGGCTGAGGCTGAGCTCATTGGCAACCCCGGTAGTGACTCTTGGTGTTTTAAGATTTGGTTTTACTGCTCATTAGTCTCCCCTGCTTTGACTGGTAGTCAATTCACTTAATTTCTCTAAGTTGAATCTCTCTTACCAGTGATGGTAATTGGTGACTGATCTCTCCCTGTCCTTATCCTGAGCCATGAGTCTCTCATTATATTTGCTCTTCCTCTCCCACCTGAGGAGGGGGTGATAGAGTGGTCTTGGTGGGCATCTAGCATCCAGCCAGGGTAAACCAATCACATTACCTAAAGTGGGGGCTTTCACAATTAGATGATTCTACTCCAGTCATTTTATTTTTAGAGGCATGAGAATTGACCAGAAAAACAGAAACCTCAATCCAAATGACTCCAAGAATGTTTTATGTTGTAAAGGGGGAAAAAATGTTTGAAACCCTAAACTCACAACTGCCTTAATTTCTAATGAACCAATCAAAAACCTGAGACCTTCCAGATGTTCCAAGAGTCTGGGATTCAGATGCCACGTATCAAGCCACTTTTAAAAATAAATATGAAATGTGGTACAGATTTAGACAATTTAATCCACTGAGTTTCACTCATGTCCTGTATAGACAAGTTGTTTTTCTATTCCCATCAGTAATGACTTTTGTAATTGGATATGCTGTGAAATTCAGCTCTTCTTCATAGCTCCATCTATTACCAGTTTCTCTGTTCTCTTTTTGATGCCCAAATTATCTCATATTCATCTGGACTTTGTCGATGCAAAGCTGCTCTTATTACTAGCCTTTGTTGTTTCCTGACTTGATTTTGAGTCAAAGTCCTTTCTTGTAAATATGTATCATTAACATACTTGATTAACTTATTAAACATTCCAGCACAAGCTCATTATGTGTTTGTCTGATGTGATTTAACTTTCATTTGGAGAGAGTTCATTGCAACAGAAAGGCTGTGTAATGCAGAGGGAGTGCAGGCTACTGCATAATGCTCTCTCCCTGTCAAGCAGTGGTTCAAATCCAGTCTCTTCAAAAGCAGCTTTAATTATCACTGTCTAACAGTTTTGGAGAAGGATTTTTTTGGTTGCTGCCTCATAAAACTAGGAGTTGTTTGTATACAGACTTCGTTGCAAAAAAGTGAAGAATGACAGAAAATGTGCTTTCTTCTAATATTGAATCAAGGACTTTATTCTAATAAACTGTTGTTCCCCTTTGCTTCCTTTGTTTCTTCTCTCTTTACTGCACTGTAGAATTT